>NC_058132.1:151694818-151726804 GCF_016433145.1 Gracilinanus agilis | reverse complement strand
TCTTTCTTATTTATTTTTTGGTTTGATTTATGTAGATCTGAAAGAGGAATATTTAGATCTCCCACTATTATGGTTTTACTATCTATTTCCTTGTGCTCTGCCAGTTTCTCCTTTATGAATTTGGATGCTATACCACTTGGTGCATATATATTGAGCAGTGTTATTTCCTCATTGTTTATACTGCCTTTAATCAGGATGTAATGACCTTCCCTGTCTTTTTTAATCATATCTATTTTTACTTTGGCTTTGTCAGAGATCATAATAGCCACACCTGCCTTCTTTTTCTCATTTGATGCAAAAAAGATTTTGCTCATGCCCTTAACCTTGAACTTCTGTGTGTCTACCAGCCTCATATGTGTTTCTTGTAGACAACATATGGTAGGATTTTGGTTTCTGATCCACTCTGCTATTTGCTTCCATTTTATGAGAGAGTTCATCCCGTTCACATTCAGAGTTACAATTGTTAGTTGTGCATTCACTAACATTTTTGTATCCTCCCCTAGACCCACCCCTTCTTCTTACACTATTTCCTTTTAAACCAGTGGTTTGCTTTGAGCTGGTATCCCTTATCCCCTCCCTTGATTGACTTCCCTTTCTGCCCCCTCCCTTGTTATTCCCCTTTTTTTGTTTTTTAAAGGACCTAATGAATTCCCTCCCCTTTCTTCTCCTCTCCCTTTTTTGACCTCCCTGCTCCCTTTGGTTTAACCCTTCTGACTTTCTCAGTAGGGTTAGATAGTTTTTTATCTGAATGGATAATAAAGCTACTCTTCCCTCTCTGGGTTGATTACACTGAGAGTAAGGTTTGATTATTACCTTTTAATGCTCTCTTCCTCTCCTTCTTATGGTAGTATTTATCCCCTCCCCTTCCCATGCCCTCTTTGTGTGTAATAGAATATCCTATTTTTCTTATTTACTCAGATTTTTCTTGGTGTCCCCTGCCAATCCCCCCTCTTCTTTCCCCCCATGTTATCTTAGACCATCTAGTATCCTGTCCTCTCCCTCTGAATTATTCTTCTGGTTGCTATAATAGTGAATATTATATAGTGAACAGAGTTCACTACAGAGAATTATAAATAGCATTTCTCCACATAGGAATACAGATAATTAGATCTTATTGGAGCCCTTAAAGAGTCAAGTTTAAAAGATTATGAGTTTTCTTTCTCTTCCCTCTGTTTCTCATTTACTTTTTCATGGTTCTCTTGATTTTTGTGGTTGGGTATCAAACTTTCCATTTAGTCCTGGTCTCTTTTGTGCAAAAACTTGGAAATCTTCAATTTTGTTGAATGTCCATACTTTCCCTTGGAAGTATATAGTCAGTTTCGATGGGTAGTTGATCCATGGCTGAAGGCCCAGCTCTCTTGCCTTTATGAATATTGTATTCCACGCCTTGCGGTCTTTTAGCGTGGAGGCTGCCAGATCCTGTGTGATCCTGATTGGTGCTCCTTGATATTTTAATTTTCTCTTTCTGGCTTCTTGGAAGATTTTTTCTTTTGCTTGAAAGCTCTTCAATTTCGCTATTATATACCTGGGTGTTGCCTTTTCTAGGTCCAGTGTTGAAGGTGATCTATGGATCCTTTCAATGTCTATATTGCCCTCTTGTTGTAGAACTTCAGGGCAATTTTGCCGAATAATTTCTTTGAGTATGGAGTCCAAGTTTCTATTAATTTTTGCCTTTTCTGGAATACCAATGATTCTCAAATTGTCTCTTCTAGACTGGTTTTCTTGGTCTGTCACTTTCTCATTGAGATATTTCATGTTTCCTTCTATTTTATCAGTCTTTTGACTTTGTTTTATTTGTTCTTGTTGTCTTGAGAGATCATTGGTTTCTAATTGTTCGATTCTAGCCTTTAAGGACTGGTTTTCGGCTATCATCTTTTGTTTTTCCTTTTCAATCTGGTCATTACTGGTCTTCAGTTGACTTGCCTCACTTTCCAATTGTGAAATTCTGCCTTTTAAACTGTTATTTTCTTGCCAGATTTCTTCCATCTTCCTCAACATTTCATTTTTGAACTCTTCAATAGCTTCTGACCAGCTTTCATTTTTTGGGGGAGGTTTGGATTTTTGTTTTCCCTCCTCTGTGGTCTGGATTTTCTCTGTGCAGAAGTTGTCGAGTGTTCCAGAGTTTTTCTTGGTAATCTTTTTCTTCTGGGCTTCCTTATTGCTTGCCATTGTTAGCCCCGCCCCTTTTCAGCTTTGTCTTCACACTCAGGGTCTGCTTGTGCTTTCTAAGCTTCTGATGGCTCTGGTCTTCTTGTCCTCGGGGTCAGGCCTCCTGGTAGTCCCCGGTCTGCCCCTCTGTCCGAGGCTCCTTCAGCGGTCTCGGGGGCTGCTTCCACAGCCGCGCTCCCATCTGCCCCGGGTCCTCACTGGATGTCCTAGCCTGTGCTGGAAATCTTTATTCCTCCGGGGGCACTGCCTTTGCTGAGTAGAAGCTGGGGGAAGTTCCTGCTTTAGGGATCTTTATTCCACCCGGATTCTGCCTGGGGCAGAGCTTTCACTGAGTAGAAGCTTGGGAAAGTCCCTGCTTTAGGGATCTTTATTCCACCCGGATTGCAGCCGGGGCAGAGCCTTCACCCCAGTAGACGCTGGAGAAAGTCCGTGCGTCCCCCCAGACACCTGGGGTCCCACGTCTGGCAACTCGTAGGTACAAGCCCTGGGGCTGCTCATGATTTACCGGTTGCCCCACTCCTGTTTTCACTCTTGTGCGTTAGCCTTGGAGCTGTGCGTAGTGTGTGTGGGGGTGTGGGGGGCTTCTCCCTCTCGCGTTTTAGTGAGAGCTGTTTCACCCCTTTATAGCATGGAAATTCCCCGATTCTGCGTACCTTCAATGCTGCGCCCTGTTGTGGGGTTCCTTCTTTCGTCTGGATTCGTTTTTATGTCCCCTTGAGGAGTCTTATATGCATCAGTTAGGAGAGATCGAGCAGCTGCTCCTTACTCTGCCGCCATCTTAACCGGAAGTCTGAAGCTCTTTTTTAAAAAGGATGATTTTCCAAGAATACAAAGATTCTTACGTTATCTTCCCTTGATCTTTTTTCCAGTTAGGTACTTTTGACATTGGATCCTTTACATTTCCTACTATTCATTTCAATTTTTTAATTTTGTAATTATATTTTTTGCTGTCTCACCAAGTCATTGATTTCTGTTTGACAATTTTTCAAAGTTATTTTGACTCCTTTCAAATCTTTCCTCCAGAGAGTTTATTTTGTTTTTTATCTTTTACTTCAAAATTCTTCAAACAATTCATATAATTCCTCTCAAAAAATACATTTTTTTTCCTTTTCAGATTCTTCTTGCAACTATTACAGTTAGATTTTCAGTTTTTGCTTTTTTTGAAATATTGGACGGTATTTTCTTTGGTTTATTCATCTCTCCTCAACTTTATTTTCTGAACTGGAGGTTTGTGCCAGACCTAAGATCTGTACACTGGTACGCTTCTGAGTAGTGCCAGGATTTATTTCTCCTTCCCAGATTAGGTTCCTCTGGACCCTTGAGGTTCACATCACTTTATCTTTGGGGCCATTTCTTGAGTCTCAGGAGAAAGAATTATGGAACTCAGATCCCAAATCTGATGTGTCTTGGAAAGAACACTATATAGCACCATGATTATTCTCCACTGCTACTCCTCAAGTTTTCCAAAGTTTCGACCCTAGGGTGTTCTGAGATCACCTTGATGCCTCCGAACATAGTGCCTTGTAGGCTGCAAGTGTCCCATTTCTGGTCACCTGGGCCTCCTATCTTGCTAGAGGAGCTCCCTTTCCTATTACTTATGGACTTGTTAGAACTAACTCTTTTAAATGGTCCTCTATCTTATTACCTTTGGGCCTTTGGCTTACTTTTTATGTAGCTATGGTGTGTAAAAAGTTACTTATTATAGTGTCTCATAAGAGTTCTTGATTATTATTTGGTCTAGTGGCAACTTCAGGAGTAGGTATTTGGGAGCTGTGCAGTCTGCATCCCCCTTAGGCAACCTTCTAGGCAGGAATTTCATATCAGTTAAAAGGGATCTCAGAGAGGTCTGTAGAAGAAAGGGCCACTGACTGGCTTTTAAAGGACCTTACAGTGGAAGGTCAAGCTATTCTGATATTCTAGTTGGTGGTCTTCAGTCCCTTCTTCCTAAGCCAGCTGCCTAAATTCAGCTTATGGCACTTTAGCTAGAGGGCAAAAGGGGGCCCTTTTTCATTTCTTTTCCCTGAGTCATGATTTTCCATGATTCTTTATATCCTTACCCCATTCATCTTTGCATTGAAGTCATTAAATATAAAAGTGTATGTTAGTTTAATTTGGAAGGCCTTATTAAGTTCTTCATGGAATTTCTCCTATGTTTGTCCTCAGTGACATTCTACAAGAAGTTTTTCCTTATCCCTATTACTGTTAGTGCCCTATCTCTGATGACTATTATGTGAAGGGAACCCTCTCCCAGGATCACACATTTGGGTCTGACTTCCGTCCCTGTGTTCCAACATGGGCCATGGGACAGTGACCTAGGCACTTGACCCAGAAATAATGGGGAAATTGATCCAGGGTAAAAGGGAAGGAATAAAAGAGGGGGTTACAGGAAATGGCGGCTCTCTATTCTCTCAGGCATGTGGCGAAAGGAAGGTAGCTAAGGGAGCCATGTGGAGAGCACTCACGTGGCTAGTTAGAATAGACATTTTTTTTCACTGTCTCCTCTTATTCAAGTAAATATTAATAAACTCTATGGAGATTAAGGACCCGAGTTTAATTAAATTATTACACTATCTCTAACTTATCTTGTCTATATCCTGCTTGCATGTAATTGTTTGTATATTGTCTCTTGCATTAAAACTGTGAGTACCTTGAAAGCAAGGACTGGCTTCTACCTTTCTTTGTACTCTCAGCCCTTAGCACTGTTCCTAGAAAACCTCAAGCACTTAATAAACACTTACTGACCGCATGACGTTGGTGTGTAAGGTGCAATTATATTTATGGTGGTCTTTTGCAAATATCAACAACATTGCAATACATGACACAATATCCCAGGAAATAATGTACTATATAGCCTATGAGAATAGGATAAGGCCTGCTCTGCCATCTCTTTTTTTTGTTTTGTTTCTTTTCCCAGAACAAAATTGTGACCTAAGGTGGCAGTAAAGCAGAAATGTATAACTCCTTGTACTTCTCTCTTGTAAGCACCAATATGCCATTTATGCCATTAAAAAAATTCTGTATTTAGAAATCAAAAGTGGATCTTTTAAGATCCAGAACCAGATTAGAGCTTAGAAAGAAATGGAACAGGTGCAGCTAGGTAGCACAATGGACAGAGTGCTAAGAGTCAAGCGGACCTGAGTTCAAATTTGGCCTCAGATACAAATCTGACCTGCATACGGCACTTAGAATTGATGCTAAAACAGAAGGTAGGGATTTATGAAAACAGAGAGAGGAAGGGCAATAACTACTGAATAGGGTAGAAAGGCAAAAGAAAGGCTTAATTGTAGATCAGAGAGACCTGTTTATGTATATAATCATATGAGAAAGAATCAGTGGAAATGGAATGATGAAGATATATGAAATAAGGATGAACTGATGAACTAAGGACTGGAAAATATGGTGATGGGAAGAAATGGGGGTGTAGCAGAAAAGAATGGATAGAAGTAAAGGAAATAAAAGACACACAAAAATAAGGGGAAATAACTGGTTATCACAGTAAACCAGAAACTTAAACAGTATTGTAATGCTTTTAGAAACAGTCAGTACAACACATCAATAAGAACTCAAGATATAAGACATGGATACACAATATTCTGCACTGACAAAGCCTTAATGAAAGTACTCTATCCATTAGCACAGTTGTACGTTTTAAGTTGGCAAGAGGAAACTGAAAAGCCTTCAAGTGAAAGGAAAAAATGATTAAAAAGGCCCATAAAAATTTAACTGCTACAAGAAGGTTTAAGGAATTAGAACCACAAAAATTCAAAAATCCTTCTTAAAGGAAAATGATCTATAAAACTGACATACCTTAGTTCCTGGCTGTCTGAAGTGAGAAGAGTAAGGAGATCCCATGCTAACACCTGGTTGCTGTCTTCGTAGTGGAATTTACTGTAGTGCTTAATGTGTTGCAACACGAGTTGGTCAAAACACTCCAGAGCCTTCTCTTGCACAGAGCTCTCAGTGTCCATCACAACTGGGATGATTCCAGTCAGCCAGGCTTTCTGTATCAAGACATTTCCATGTTGAGCCTTGAAGAAAAGGGGAAAGGAAAGAAATAATTATTTGTTTAGTGCCTACTATGTGCCAGGCACTGTACATATATATTGTTTCCTTTAATTGTCACAACAGCTCTAGAGGTGGGCTCAAAATAGTTGAGAAAACTGAGGCAGACAAAGGTAAGATGACTTGCCCCGGGTCACACAGCTGGTATGTGTCTGAAGCCAGATTTAAATTCCAGCCTTTCTTACTCTGGAACAAGTGTCTGCCTGGCTACCTCTGACCGAAGTTATTAATTCAAGCCTTCAAATAAAATTAAAGGAACAGTCAGTGAAACTTGTGATCAAGAACTTAAGGGGTTAAAAACAGGAAGGAATCTATTAATATATTTAATAATTTATGATATATAAGAGGCCAGAAGAGAGAGAAATAGACAAAGTTCAGTCACAAGCTACTAAAAGCCAGCAATTCTTGAAATCTGAAAGAAAATATTAAAATGTATTATTATTAAATTGTCAATGCTTCTTTTTGGTGATGTCAAATCATGAGGCATTGGGTCCAAAAGTAAATATTGATCAAGATAAAGCATAAATCAATATTTATGCCAAGGAACAATTAAACTACATGGTGAAAGACAAAAGAAGTCAACATATTTATTGCTTTATGTTTTCTGGCAAAAAATGCAGAAAATAAACATGATTTCAAAGTACTCTAACAGCTGTGCTTTTAAGTAAATTATACATGGTTTAAATGGAGATGCTCTCATGGTAACACCATCTGCATATTTCAGTTTTATTTAATAAAAATTGATTCAGCCCTCTGGCTCAACCAAATTAGACAAAGAAAAATTTATTGATTTTGTATAGGAGCATTTTCAGCTTGGGAAAATTCGAGAGAAGGTTAATTGCCAGAATTATCTAGTATAAGTACCTAACATTTTTAGGTGAAATATGGCAAACCAGATGCAATTAAAGTCTAAGTCTTCCATTTTCTCTTTATATACACACTATACAATGGACCAAATAGAGCTTCTAATAGGCAAATAAGTACATTTGCTAAAACAAGTATTTTTCTTTTCAAGTTTCATGCAACTGAAATGAAAAAACACACACATCCTTCATCTCACCGTAAGAAGGTCAGTAATAGATTGTAGTGCCTGCTTCCTAACAGAAACCGCAGGATCCCGGCACCGGTCCTGCAGAATTGAGAGGTCTTCTTTGGTGCATGGGATCTGACTGTGTTTCATAATACTAACCAACACCTGGAAGTCACATTTTAAAACAGCATTATTATGAACCTTAAACATAAAAAAGAACATATTTAAACACAGAGCAGAACCAAAAGAAGAATTCTATATTATTAAACTACTGACTTCTTTCAATCCACTTTTTAAAAAAAAGTATAACAAATTCTATACATAGCTTTCAAAACTGTCCTGCTTGTCTAAGCATTTTTCTGTACTTCCTTTAGAATTCATATAATCATATAATTATACACATTATATATTCACACCTACATGTTATATTAGATGATTATGAAGAATGATACATATAAGAACATAAAGGTAAGGAAACCAAAAATGTAAAATTTTTACTTTTCTAAAAATAAAAGCCAATAAGAAACATTAAAAGCCTAGATTTCCCTCTTTAATACAGCTATATTTTTATTACATCTTGTGGTCACATTAATAGGCAAGTTTGTAAAGATGAGTTAAATAATATATACAACCTAAAATATTTCCCAAAACCTACTCTCCTGCTATAAAGATTCTAATGCTGATAATTTGCATAGTAAAGTTTGGAGAAAAGCACACCTGGAGGGCAGATTTTCTGACATTGGTCTTCTCATCATCAATTCTCTGTCTCAGCATGGTCAGAATATCATTTCCTATTTAGAGGATATCATCATGATACAAAGTCAACCAAATCTATAACATCACAACACAAGACCAATAGAAAATCCTAATCTGAGTGTTTCTATTGAGTCTAAGAAACCATCAAATGGGAACATAGTAGAAACAGTAAGAGAGAAAAAAAGAGGACCTTTATTGATTTCTTGATACAAGTACAATTTCTTTTAAAAGGTTATACTCCCTTATACAACACATGAAAGGACCACCTGTACTTTTAATCTAACAAAATTTTATAATGCAAAAGCTTCATTTAAATTAATAAAATGAAGTTTTCCAAAAGAGGCCATTCAATAGTAAATCTGTAACTTATAAAAAGGAAGTCTAGAGATATCAAGAGCATTCCAAACAGTTTTGACTTATTTAGCATATTTTGTAAATCCACAAACAGCAGATTCAGATTTAGAATTTAACTTGAGTAGTACATACTACTATCAAGTACATTAAAATCAAATTTATGAGTCCATAAAAAACAATCTTCCTAAACTGTCATAATGAACAGTAATATGAATTAACTATAACCCTTTGCATTTCCAAAGAACATTTCAATTCATTACTAAATGTGACTATCACAATATATTTGTGACACTGATATTGTGAGATTTATCCTTATTTTACAAATGAAAACATAAAAGCCAAATTAAGATAAGTCAGGTAAATTCACAGGGTGAGTTCATAAGGGAAGCAGCTAGGTGGCTCAGTGGATAGAGAACTAGGCTTAGAGAGTGGAGGTCATGGGTTCAAATCTGCACATGACAGACATGTCCTAGCTGTGTGACCCTGGGTAAGTCACTTAACCCCAACTGCCTACCCTTATCACTCTTCTGCCCTGGAACCAAATACTTAGTGTTGATTCTAAAACTGAAGGTAAGAGTTTAAAAAAAAAAACAAACTACTAAGCAGAACCCAAGTCCACTTTTCTTTTTAATGAACTTGAAGTCAATGAAAGATTCCAGTATATTTTGGGCTCTGTCAACAATATGTAATAGACACTGACTACACTAATACCTGTGCAATAAACAGGGGGGATAGCATGCCCAGCCACAAATTAAAACGACTTAAAAACCACAATAACAGTGGTAATATGACATAATGGGAATTAGAGTCAGAAGGCTAAAATTTTGAGTCCTGGCAACTCACCAAGTCCTATAACCATGGGTAATTAATTCACTTTACCTTCTGCATCTGTTTCCTTATGTATAAAATGAGGAAAATAATATTCATACTCCCTGCTTCAAAGGTACTTTAAGAAAAGTGACTGGTAAACTGAAAAATGTCACGTAAATGTAAAACTGTGTAGCCTACAGGTTATAGGACGACAGATCTAGAATTGTAAGGGGTATCAGAAGCCATGTAAACTAACCATCTTATTTTAGAAATAAGGACACTTGCAGCCAGAGAAATTAAGTCAAATCAAGAAGTATTTAGTAAGTGACAACTATGTACCAATCAATCAACCAAATTTATCAAGAACCTTCTATGTGCCAACACTATGCTAATCATCATAGATACAAAGAAAAGCAAAAACACTTCCTTTCCTCAGAAAGCTTGTGATGTAACAAGGGAGAAGGAATGCAAACAATATGGAAAAATAAGATTATATGCAGGACGAATTAGAGAATGTCAGAGGTTAAGTGACTTGTCAAGTTCACATTGGCAGTCATCAAGGTAGGTGGGTTTTAAAGCCCCCATTTTTTGACTCCAAGGTTAGTTTTCTTTCCATTGCAGTACTGATAATCATTAGGCAAATTACAAATAAGGACAAATTAATAGCTCAAAATGAGTACATAGATGACAAAAAACCGGATTCATCAAATGATTATCCAAACTGAGTATTGGCAATCACCATGAGTAAATTTAAATTTTAAACTGACTAGTAGCAAAGGATTCTGAATGAGCAATTTTGAGAAGTATTTATACATTTTACAAGGTAATCTATTTTAATCATGGTGTCTAGTCAAATCAATATAAAAGGAATAGTGGCAAGATGATGAAAATAAGGGGATATTTAAAGATAAAATTATTCTGGTCTCTTTCCCAACATTCCCAAATTAATTGCAAACAAATCACATTTTAATGAAAAATTCTCCAACTAGTCCATTTGAGCTTATGCATGACTTAGAAATAACAGATCAACTGTCTTTATTGAAAATAAACAACCTCCTAGTTTTTGCTAAGTATTCCTAATGATTTCTGATTTCAATTCAAAATAAAACTCATGAAATAAAATACCATAGAACATCATGGTCACATTAACTTTAATAAATCAGGGTTATATTCTTATGCAAAAAAGTTTCACTAGTACAATGAGGGATTCAATTGGATTAGAATCCTTAAATGAGATTATTGTTTAAGGCTGCCTAAAACCAAATCAAATATCAGTTAAGCCTCAGGTTTTTTCAAAGTAATATAACTCAACTTACCATCAAATCCAATTTTTTCGCCACTACTGACAGTATCTGTTACATCTATGGTTTTAAAAGTACTAGAAGTTTTTCTTGGACAGTTAGAAGGAACTTAAAAAAAAGAGAGAGAGAAAAGAATTAAGGTAGAAAATTATTGCACTATCTATTTGACAGCATATCTCTATTATAGTTGTCTTATTTTTCCACTGATGATAAAATTTCAATTTCTTTCATCAAGCAATTAACATACAGTATTACATAGATGTAAAAACAAAACTCTAAAGCCAAAAAGCAATAGTATATTTACTTCAAATATATGGCAATTTATCTAAATAAAAGCCAACTAATAAAAAGCCAACTGCTTTAGTGATTGGAACTAGACTGGTTCATTACCTTCTGTGCTTCCCAGTAAAGTAGTTGGACAACTATTCACCTCTGAGGCAGCATGACTTGAGGCTGAACGAGTAAAAATTATCACATATCATACATTGTAATTAAATATACAGCCACCAAAACCAAGATAATTAGTAAACAAAATCAAACATAATAGACTAGATGACTATCATCAAAACATTCTCACCCCAATGTACATGGACAGTAATCATAAAATATCTACTTAACATTTAACAAAACATGAAAATCTCTAGAAACAAAAGCAACCAAAAATCTAGACAAACATTAGGTGATAAAAACCCCTTTTAAAAATACACCTGATTAAGGATGATTTCAGAAAGAAAAAGACCTACATGAACTGATGCAGAGTGAAATAAGCAAAATCAGAACATGTACAGCAACAGCAATATTGTGGAATGATCAACTGTGAAAGACTTTGCTACTGTTGGTATATCATGATCCAGGTCAGTTCTGAGAGTCTTATGACAAAGAATGCTATTCACCTCCAGAGAATGTTGGAGTCAAAATGCGGATCAAAGCATGCATTTTTCACTTTAGTTATTTGGGTTTTTGTTTTAGGGTTTTTGTTTTACATAATCATTCTCTTATAAAAATGATCAATGTGGAAATATGTTTTGCTAACTCCAATCAAATTGCTTGCCAGATCTGGGAGGGGGAAGAGAAGGGAAGGAGAGAAACAATTTGAATCTTCAGAAAACTTAAATGGAAATTTGTTACTATATGCAATTAGTAAAATATCTTATAATTTAAGAAAATTTAAGAAAAAAAGAAAAAAGAAAGATACCCTTTGTCCATGAAAAATAAAAATATACCTGTTTTAAATTCTACAAAATGACTTTCAAGTCTAAAAGACAGACAAATCTATTTAAAAACAGATAACAATGAAACCTACTAGAATAGATATTTAAGAGGATAGAAAAACATCCCACAGTATCTATCTGAAGAATATTCTTTTTACAAGTCGCTGAGAGTAAAATTGTTTATTTATTCAAACAAAATCAAAAGGTATTTTAACCACACATATCACATCCTACACAGTACCTTGAAAAAGGTCCAGTATGTTATCTGGGATAACAGTACTTGACATCTCCAGATAGTGAACAAAACTTGAAAGTGCCTTGCTACGGACAGTAGATGCCTTGTCTGAGCAACGTCCAAACATTAGTTCTTGCAATAAAAATTTGTGCTTTAAAAACTTCTGCTGATCAAGGGAGAGGGAACTATCCACCTCTCTTTCAGGATATTCCAAGAGAGCCAGGACTACATCAAGAGTAAATACTCTGTGTGAGATCTGTTGAAGTAAAGAACATAAGAATCATTAATAGTTGGAAATAAAAAATGAATTTCCTCTATGTCCTGCAATTTTGGTCATCAGGTATACACCATACCACATCCAAACATCTATATATATGAAATTTCTCCCTACCTTTGAACTTCGAGAATATTTGTAAAGCCAGTCAATGAATGCAGCATACTCTTCAGCAGATAATTTACTGAGCAACTGTGCCAGGGCCTGCGCTGCATAGGTCCGATAGTCTGATTTATCTAGAACCTGAAAGAGAAGAATAACAAAACCTTCAGGGACCAATACACTCTTCCATAATGACAGGCCATTTTCAGGATACATAGCACAAATTAAAAGATCATCAAATTTGTTAATAATAATAATAATTACAGGTGAAATAATAAAGTGCTGCTTTGCAAATATTATCTCATTGACTCTCACAATAACACTGTGATATAGTTGCTATAATTATCTGAGATGATGTTAACAGGTTGAGAAAGCTGAGGCAGACAGATCTTAAATAACTTTCCACAGGCCACACACAATAAGTATCTGAGTCTGAACTTGAACTCGGGTCATCTTCCTGACTCCAAGTCCAGAAGTTTGCCCATTGAGCTCCCTAGCTGCCTCAATATTTTAAAAAATTAGTTTCAATAAATGGAGTGAGGGTAGATGACATGCAAATAAACATCAAATTCCAAATACCATATACAAATGTGTACCATACTAAGACAAACAATACCTTGGCACAGATATGTTGTAGTAAGATACGAAGAACTGGAAATATAGCTTCCTTCAGTTCATCCACTAGCGAACTATTTAAAACATAAAACAACCTTGCTGTTAAATTAGAATAAACCAAATCTTAAACAAAAGTTTCCCTAGATCTTATCCTTGAAAACCACTTTCGCTACATTAGGGGGGAAAATACTTTCCCCATGGTTTAGAAGACATCTCAAAGAAAGGAGTTAAAAGACAATAGTCACATTAGAGTGGGTAGCATTCATACTCTAGAGATATCATCCAACAGAACATTTTATTTATTCAGACAGAAGAAATGAGGAAGCTTTATGCACATTTTTGACTAATTATTGGCCCAACTCTTTCTTAGATCTCAGCTTTCACTATACAGTCTTTCCCTCTCCTGAAGCCAAATGCATAATTCTTAAGGGACATTAATGTCTGAGGCATTCTGAGGTTAAATGACTTGAGCAGGAGATTACAGCCTTTTACAGATTTTTACGTAATTACAGATTACATGTACTGAAAAGAAATGACAAATGTGAAGAATTCATACAAACTTATAAAATATGCTACAGAGTAAAATAAATGAACCAGGAAAATAATTTACAGAATAACCACAATAATATAAAGGAAATAACTAATGAAATACTTCAGAACTATGAATAATAAAGTGATCAATCACTCATGATTCCTGGAGAGTTTAAAATAAAAGATGCCTCACTGCAGTTTTCAAATAAAGAAATCAAAACTATCAATAAGCACATGAAAAAGTGTTCTAAATCTCTCATAATTAAAGAAATGCAAACTAAAACAACTCTTAGGTACCATCTCGCACTAAAGAGATTGACCAATATGACAGTTAAGGAAAATAATAAATGTTGGAGTGGATGTGGGAAAATTAGGATGTATCACTGGTAAAGATGTGAATTGATCCAACCATTCTGGAAGGCAATTAGAAATTATGCTCAAAGGGCTTTAAAAGACTGCCTGCCCTTTGGTCCAGCCATACCACTGCTGGGTTTGTACCCTAAAGAGATAATAAGGGGAAAGACTTGTACAAAAATATTTATAGCCACACTCTTTGTGGTGGCAAAAAAATCAAAAATGAGAGGATGCCCTTCAATTGGGAAATGGCTGAACAAATTGTGGTATCTGTTGGTGATGGAGTACTACTATGCTCAAAGGAATAATAAACTGGAGGGATTCCATGTGAACTGGAAAGACCTCCAGGTACTGATGCAGAGTGAAAGGAGCAGAGCCAGAAGAACATTATAAACAGACACTGATACACTGTGGCACAATCAAATGTAATGGACTTCTCTACTAGCAGCAATGCAATGATCCAAGACATTTCTGAGGGACTTATAAGAATGCCATCCACATCCAGAGAAAGAACTGTGGGAGCAGAAACGCAG
This sequence comes from Gracilinanus agilis, assembly GCF_016433145.1. Classification (NCBI taxonomy): domain Eukaryota; kingdom Metazoa; phylum Chordata; class Mammalia; order Didelphimorphia; family Didelphidae; genus Gracilinanus; species Gracilinanus agilis. The sequence goes on along the minus strand of NC_058132.1, from coordinate 151,712,467 downwards.
AAGAAAAACATATGATTGGATCAAATGGTTCAATGGGGATTTTGGCTTTAAATGATCATTCTATTGCAAATATTAATAATATGGAAATAGGTTTTTGATTAACAGTACATGTATAACCCAGTAGATTACTTGTCAGCTCCAGGAGGGGGAAAGGAAGAGGGAAGTGGGGAGGGAAAGAACATGAATCATGTAACCATGGAAAATATATTATAAATAAATAAATATATATATGTTTTTGGAAACAAAAATAAAAGATGGATGCCTCACCAATTCTTCAGGGAGATGGTGGGCTCAATATGTAGAACAGGGTATACATTGTCAGACCTGGTGAGTTTGTTTTCTTTAACTTCATGATTATGAAAAATTATAAAATACAAATATAAAAGAACATTCTTGTAGAGTAAGAAATAATAAACAGGAGTGCTTCATAGCACTCACACAAGAGTCCTATGGGAAGGAGAAAGGAGAGGTAAGACACTGGGAAATGAGAACAATGTAAAAGGACACCAATGTAGCATTTTTTTAAAAAATCAAAACTTAGCAGGTAATAAAAATCAGTTCAAAGAGTCCAGAGATGTTAAGACAGAGAAAAAGGAGAAAAAAGAGCCAACAATTTGTACTTCACCTGATAAACTGGATTGCATAATTTCTGGCATTGATAACTTGTGTAGTGATACTAAGGGGTGCACGGTGGGACCCCTCTCCTGCTTCATACATGAGTATCACATTTAGCAATTGATGAAAGAGGCAAGCAATGACCTAAAAAAGACAAGGAGTAGGATTTGAAATTCAAATGCTTTAACAAAGATGCCTACTTGACTATATTAAAAAGCAGTGGAATAATATATAGTTGGGTTCATGCGGGTTTTTTTTTTAATTAACATAATAAACATTATTTCTCTGATCATCTTCAGGATCTAGACGTGCAAAAATGTGACTAGTAAGATGTAAAAGAATTGCTTACAGTTAGTAAGTAATGGTGTTTTTCTAGTCTTCCTTCCCACCCACATATACAGCACAGATCCAAGGAATCTGACAGATCCAAGGAAGAATAAGGACAAACATTTATAAATGGCATGGAGTTGAAAGGTAATGTAGAATGGCAGATTGAGCATAGAATTTGGAAGTAAGGAAATATAGGATTGAAATCCATCTCATAGATATATACTTCAAGTCTATGTGACCAAGGGCAAGTCACTTAACTACTCAGAGTGTCTGTTTCCTCATCTTAAAAATGAAGAAAATAGTTGCACTAGTTACCACACAGATTTATTATAAAGTAGTTTGCAAATATATAAAATCAGTACATAAATGAGTTATCATTATTAGAATGTTGTTGGTACAGGAAGTCCCAGTGCTGTAGCTCTGCGTGGCTTCCCAGATTCTAATCCCAATGCTCCGGCTCTGTGTAGTTTTCTTGATTATAATCTCCTTACCCTGAATTAAAGACCTGTTATTATAAGAAAACTAAAATTAAAAATATAAAAGAATGTTGTCAGTATCCTCAGGTACAAAATACAAAAAAACCCTAAACATTGAACCTAAAAAGATATATTTTCGTTTTTATATTTTTAAAAGATTGTGAAAGGGGAAAGGGATTCAAGGTACTATATCGTAAATAATCAGTCAATTGAGAATTTGTTAAATGTTAATTTGGGGCCAAGCTCTGTGCTAAGCACTATAGATTTCCAATATAAAGAATTAAACAATCCCTATTCAAGAAGAGCTTATATTATAATAGAAGAAATAACAAGTACATATAAAGCTATGTACAGCATAGCATAAATATAAATACAAATATATAAAAAATAGATGTAATGTATCTACATTATAGGGAGGGAAGGCACTTGTGGCTAAAAGCTCAAAGGAAAAGAAATACTGGGGTTAGGAGTCATCAGTATGGAAATGAGAGTCAAACAAGTGGAAGCTAGATGAGTCACTGAGAGAAAGTATAGAGGGTAAAGAGAAGAGTGCCTGGCACAGAATCTTGGGGAATGCCCACATTCAGGGTAGGAGCTGGTTGAAGACCCAACCAAGGAAACTGAGAAACATAAATGGTAGTGCATGAACCAAGGGAGAATAGTGTCAAGAAAAGCCAAAAGAGGATAGTAAACAACATCAAACGTAGAACATACCTTAGATGTAGTGATACCAGATGCAACCAAAACAACACTTTAAAGTATAAGTTATATAAGTTTCTTGTTTTCTTATAATGCCTGAATAGTCAAGGAAGGACTAATATTTATAACAACATTTTCTTGGCAAAAATCAGGCAGGACACAACCACACCAGATATTTCCCGGAAGGCATTATATGGGGAACATCCTAAATAATTGGCATTTGTACATACCAGGTTTATTAATAGGTGCACAGCTAGGAAAATAAGATAGTTTAATTATTTCTGTTACTGATCAACTGAGCACATACAAGTAAAAGTACTAAATTGTCATGGAAACCTTGGGAACTGTGTGACTATCTATTCTTTCCTTTGTAATGTGTCAACAAATACTTCTATAAAAGCATGACTTTGTTGTCTGAGAGCTCATCTGCTTCTCCTGTGTAGTTCCCACTTGAACTAGAGATCTGTCTCTGTTAACTGTACGATAAGTTGTAGCTACCAAATGACATGCCATTGATCCAGCACTGGACAAAAGATCAAGAAGGACCTTTTAAATTTATATGGTATGTTAAAATTTCTCCAAATTAAATCAATGCTTTTGATAATTCAATTCAATAAACATTTATTAAGCACCCACTCTATATCATTAAGTGTAATGGCCACTGAAAATGCAAAGACAAAAAAAAAAAACCCAGTTTCTGCCCTCAAGAAGTTCATATTCTATTAAGGGAAAACAGTATGTACTTGGAAAATTAAGTACAAAAGGGGGCAGCTGGGTAGCTCAGTGGAGTGAGAGTCAGGCCTAGAGACAGGAGGTCCTAGGTTCAAACCCGGCCTCAGCCACTTCCCAGCTGTGTGACCCTGGGCAAGTCACTTGACCCCCATTGCCCACCCTTACCAATCTTCCACCTATGAGACAATACACAGAAGTTAAAGGGTTTAAAAAAAAAATTAAGTACAAAAGAGGTACCAAGTTATTTCTAGGATGAGAACACAAGTTTAATAGGAAGGGCGGCTTATTAGCAACAGAACAGGGGTTCCACAAAGCACAACAGAAGGAAACAGTAGAGTAGGATAAGCTTGATATGGATAAATAATAGAGAATATTTTCAGGAGTTTCCTTATTTCTTTTCGGTTAAACAAAACAGTTAATAAATTAGATTCTGATTTCCTTTACCTTATCCCCTTCCCCATGAATTGAGGAACACAGCAAACGCAATCCATGATAGGCCAATTCTGGTATGTATTTTGCTTGGTTAATGTTTCTATTTAAAAAAAAAAAAAGTAGCATTAGCTAGTAGATATGATTATATAAATAAGCATTAAGACATCTCCTACTCCTACAAACAATGTTTAAATTAATTACATATGCTAACCAGAATACAGATTTAAAAATTACCATGAAGTACAGAGGGCAGAGATTTAAAGGCTCACCTGGCTTCTAAAGTCCGAAATCCATGAAGAACTGGTTCAAAACTGGTTAATCCAACTAAGACCTGAAAAACAGACATCAAGAAAAGATTTAATTTCTGACTGTTTATCTTGGTCAAGTTGTTATAAAGCCAGGTTAGTGAAGGATGACATACTTATGCTTCCTAGTCCCTTCAGTTACCTGTATACAATTCTGCACACACTGTGGCTTTTCTTTAAGGGGGAACTTTGGGAAAAATCTTAACAGATTCTTCAGAAGAAAAAAGATGGCAGCCCGAATTTGAGAAAGGTCATGTGCAGAAAAACAAATATCATCTTCATCATCCTCTTCTTCTAAGATTTCATCCATCTGGCATAAGAAAGAAAAGGGTTGTCATTCTTTTCCTGAGGTAAACTACTTTATCCCAATAGACTAACAAGAAAAATCCAGTAAAGAAAGAATAGTAGTTGAGATATTTCATTATTAGTTCCTTTCTTTTTAGGAATTTTTATAAAATAATTTTGATTTTTTTTGTTAACTGTACTTGACAAGCTATTTGTCACAATCATTTCCATATGCAAAGAACAGAAAGATAGTATATGAAGACACCAATCTATTATAGCTTGATTTTTTTTTAGTTAGTATGTTAGTTTTCCAAAAGTGACCTGCTAGTCTGTGTCCCTTATACAGTTTCTTCCCCTAGGAGGGGATTTTGTTTTGTTTTCTAATTCTTCAATGACCTGTTGCACTCTTCAATGGCATTCTGGAGACCTGAATGATCCTGACCTTTATTATCTTGTACCCAGCTTTCACTTGTTTCTGTGCTCAGAGTAATGGCAAGTTTCAGGCCTATTTATGTCTTTTAATACTGTTTTCTTCAAAACCCTTAGGGACAGTTCTGTTCACTGTGCTACCAACTTTCAGAACCATTACGGATTGTTTTCTGGATTCCCAGTCTGAGCTTTGCCAGTGACTATCCTCTTATCTAGGGTCAGAGGGCTTGATGGTATTCAAGTGCTCTGGGACTTCCTTGTTAGAACATTCAGGTCTATATTTTCTTTAGTTTACTATTTTGACTATTCAATTCTATAAGCATTTAGTAAATAAAGTACCGACAAAACACTATGCTAAATACTGGGAATAGACATAAAAAAAAATAGTATCCTCAAGGAGTTCACTTTCTTTTGTGTGGGATTCAGGGAGGATATAATATGTACACAACTTAATAAAAACAAGATAAGAGTAGTTTTATTACACCTGAATGTGCCTGACCTGAAATTTTAAGATTTTAGATGATGACTATGATACCAATTATGAAACTCTGAGCCAAAATAAATCTCAAAATCCTACAATTATGAGCAACTTTTTGATTTTCTTCTTCTTACCTCAAAATCTTCTTTTCTAGGTGGTTTACCTCTCTTTCTATTTCCTCTGGAATCACCATGAGAACTCTTGGGATATTCTTTTTTTCTTTTCCTACTCAAGTTAGATTCTCGAGGCCAGCTCTTTTTCAGAATCTGAAGACATTTGTCAAACATCACTGGATGGAACACTTGATTAGCTATACTACCTGTTCATAAAGAGTAATGCAGGTTAAGATTTAATCAATCTTGACATATGTCTAATTACATTACTGAAAGGACTGAACAATAACACAGTGATTCCCCAGGAGCAGGGTACACTAGGATGGGTAGGGAGGGGTGAAGCGGCTGAAGAAGGAAACAGAGCATCCCCTGCACAAAAAAGAAGGAGGGAGGGAGACAGGGAGGAAAGGAGGTAGGGAGGGAAGGAGGGAGGGAGGAAGGGAGGAAGGAAGGAAGAAAGGAAGGAAGGAAGGAAGGAAGGAAGGAAGGAAGGAAGGAAGGAAATTGTTTATTTTCAAATGAGGAAAAAAGAAAACAAGGAACACTAGGATTGTTATAAAAAAAAAAAGGCAGAAAAACACTGATTGATTATATTTCATTCACTTACCTGGGATTTCAAGCAACAAAAAGTAAAGCCCAGCAGCATGCAGACCATATTCTCGATTTTGCATGGTAGCATTTTTCTTATGGACAATTTCAACAAAGTGATAGAAAAGGGCCACAAGTGCATTGTGAGAAATATTGTTCTCTTTAAAGATGGTCCAAATACTCTTTAAAAAAAGAAGTAAAAGTCAAGAATTGGAGGAAATGTTTTAATTTCACATGAACTACTATGTCTCTTGTGAATCTAGTCTCAGCAAGAAGTAACCCTTGGTAATTCAAGGGATCAAAAGAATTATACCAGGACCTTCTTGCTTCCTTACAGAAGTAAGCAAGTAGCAGTGAAATGAGTTGGCACAAAGTTTTTTTGTACTAATTTTACTTAAGAGCTTTGTTTCTGAAAAATCAAATATTTTAAAGACATTTTATCTTCATTTCTGATTAATCTGCAATTTTCAATGGTTCCAACACTTTCTCTATCCTGTTTCTTTTATCTGACAAATCCCCATAAGTAATATAAATCAGTACTTATGAACATTTGAGTTAACCTGATAATTTTTTTTGAAGTTGCTACGTGAATCATTCAGTAACGAAAATAACAATTTGTCTGTTTAGGGAGCTGGATTTTCCCAAAGTGATGGATGAAAAATTATTTCACCATTGGACTTAGATTTCTATTTTTTTTTAAAGGTTAGAAATAATCCCCAAGGATTCTAAATCTAGGATTTGTGAATGCATTTAAAAAATATTTTCATTATCATATTTTAAAATAACTGGTTTCCTTTATAATCTTATGTGTTTTAAAAAAATATTATTTGAGAGGGGTCCATGGTTTCACCAGAGTGCCAAAGGGATCTGTGACACAAAAAAAATTAAGAACCCTGATCTAGTTCAATCTCTTCATTTTATAGGTGACAAACAATCCAAGAAAGGTTAAAGTATGTGCCTCAAGTTAGCTGAAATCATTACTTTCAAGTCTTGTGCTCTTTTCACATTGTTTATTTTATTGATATAGTTTGAGGAATTATTATTGCTTTGAGTTCTTTGAAGAGCAGAGCATGGTGCAAAGAAATCACCGGGAAAAATGTAAAGTTCACATGAAGTTCACATCCAGTGGCTGCCCTCCTAGAGTTTACACATCCTTTATACAACTACAGTACTTCTCATGCTGTATCAGAAGTGTTATATTTTCAACAAAACAGCCATTTTTATTTCAAACCTAAAAATGGTCAGCATGTTTTTTACCTCTGTGGTTCCATGTTCTAGAGTAGCAAAAGGAAAAAGGCTCTCATAGAGTTCAGTAAATGCATATAGTCCATCCTCTATGATCTGTGCTTCTATGATGGGATCCAAAGGATCGGTCTCCATGAAATCCAATTCCCAGACTGTGTCCACCCATGCTAGTGTAAAAACATTGTAAATCAAATTAATAAATCCTTACAGGAAGAAAATATTAACATTCTCTATTATTTAACATTCTCTAATTATGTTCAATAAGATTCTTTAAAAACATTAGTCATGTTCTTTACTCACCTTTTTGGTATGAGTTTACCACCACCACTCCCATAGAGGGTCATTATGCAAAAACACTCATAGAAATAAAAATTAAGGAAATAATTATTTTAGTATTATTTTAGTACAGCAATACTACTGTAAGAAAGTTATTTTCTCCCCTCTATGTCGAAAGAGCCAACTAGAATTCTAGTTCAAGTTATGCTATATTCAAAAGCATAAATAGAAATCTATTTTCAAAATAATTTAAGTTCTAATAGTCCTGTTTAAAACTTGATAGTCAGTTTATTGTAAATGAAGCAGCAATGCATGATCTAATCTGCTACAATAACAGGGCCATAAAAGGTACCTCCAGTATTCCTTGATACAAGTCAAGTTAATGCAATACTTCGTTGCTACAAAGGATATAAAATAGTGCTAGGAACTGCAAGCACTCAATTAATATTGAGCAAACACTAATTAATCAATAGAGTTCATATCTCAAAGCTATGCCAACAGATTACATACAAACCCTGGCAGTGCTTGAAAGCTTGAAAGGCTTGAGTGTGGGTTATATGTCTGTGGTCTAAGCACCAGCCAAGCTAAATCTGAAAAGGTTCATCACCAAGAGCCTGACTAGGAAGTGATGACTTTTTTTTTTAGACCATAGCAACTTACAGAGACCAACCAAAAAGTTTAGGGAAGATGTCACTTATATCAGTGAAGTAAATACCAACACTGATGAAGTCACAGATCCTTAAGGTAACAAATATCATTATCAAACTATTTTTAAAAACAAACTCCCAGATCTCTGCCATGAGTAGTTTATTATTAACGATACAATTATCTCTAGTATATTATTACTAATAATAACAAGAGTCTATCAGTCTTTAACTATTCAATTTAATATTTGATTTCCAAACAAAGCCCATTGCTAAAACCTTTCAACTTCTTTTTTTATTAAAGGTTCAACCATTTTCTAACCCATCATAGGCCCCACTCCCCAGAGTAACACAGGAAGGACTCTTCCCTAAAGAAATTAAAGTAATAATTAGTTAAAGGAACCATTTCCTAGATTCACTTTTTTAATTTTTTTTCATTTAATTTTTTAAACAATTTAATCTTCTGTATTAAAATCAATACTAAGTATTGGTTCCCAGATGGAAAAGTAAAAGCTAGGTTACTGGAGTAGAAACACGGAAGAAAAACAACTACTTGAACACATGGGTTGATGCGGACATGATTGGGGGTGTAGACACCAATGCAACGATCAATAATATGGAACTAGGTCTTGATCAATGACACATGTTAAAATCAGTAGAAATGCATGTTGGCTATGGGGGGGGTAGGGGTTGGGGGGGTTAAGGGGAAAGTAAGAACATGAATCATGTAAACATGGAAAATTTTTCTAGAAAATAAAAAAAAGGAAAAAAAAGAAGAAAAAAATTGTTATCATCATCAGGACAGCTAGAAGTATACTTAGAGGGAACAGGGACAAAATGTATAGGATAAAATGTCAAGATATATACATGTATTTTTAAATATATGTAAAACTAGAGGTAAAAAAAGAGGATAATACTAAGAAATGGGAAATGAGACAATATTGGGTAAACTTATATTTCATAAAGAAGCAAATGGTGAGAGCTTGGGAGAAGACCAATAAACTATAAGGGTAGAGGTTGGAGACAGGAAATACTTAAATCATATTTGCATTGAAATTGACTCAAAGAGGGAAGGACAATCAGACCTACTGGGGCAGAGAATTAATTTGTGACCTGTAGAGAAGTAAAAGGGTAACAAACGGACTGGTGGGGAGGGAAGAAATACTAGGGAGGGAGAGTGTGGGCAGGTGACTAAAAAAGACACTAAAGAAAAATAAGAGGGGAATAAGAAGGGAGAAGGGAGAAAGGGAAGTAAAATAAGGGTGGGGATTAGGGGGACTGATTAAAAACAAAACACTGGTATAGAAGGACATAGTGAAAGAAGAAAGGGTAGGACAAAGAGAAGAAATCAAAATGTTGGGGAATACACAGCTGGTAATAATAACTTTGAATGTGAATGGGATGAACTAGCTCATAAAATAGAAGCAAATATTAGAATGGATTAGAAATCAAGATCCTACCATATGTTGTCTACAAGAAATACACATGAGGAAGGTAGACACAAACAGAGTAAAGGTTAAAGGCTGGAGTAAAATCTATTGGGCATCAACTGAGAAAAAGAAGGCAGGGGTCGCAATCATATCTCACAAACCCAAGGTAAAAATAGAGCTAGTTAAAAGAGATAGGGAAGGTAATTAAATCCTGATAAAAGGCAGTATAGACAATGAGGAAATAGTACTCAACATATATGCACCAAATGGTATAGGATCCAAATTTCTAAAGGAGAAATTGGGAGAACTTAATGAGAAAATAGATAATAAAACTATGCTAGTAGGAGATCTGAACCTTCCTCTATCAGATCTAGATAAATCAAACCAAAAAATAAATGAGAGGTAAGAGAAGTGAATGAAATCTTAGAAAAATTGGAGTTAATAGATACGTGGAGAAAAATAAATAGGGACAAAAAGGAATACACCTTCTTTTCAGCAGCCTAAGGTACATTCACAAAGACTGACCATGTACTAGGGCAGTGATGGGCAAACTATGGCCCGTGGGCCAGATGCAGCCCCTTGAAATGTTCTATCTGGCCCCACAACATTATTCCTAATGTGACAAATACAATGAGTAGGATAGAATACAATGAAACTTTGAAAGAGTTGCCTTAGAAAAAGACTGACAGATGAGCATTTCCTTTCCTTTGGCCCACTCATTAAAAAGTTTGCCCATCACTGTACTAGGGCATAAAAACATAGCAAACAAATGCAAAAAAGCAGAAATAACAAATATAACCTTTTCAGATAATAATGCAATAAAAATAATTATTAGCAAGGGTACATGAAGAAGGAAACCAAAAATTAATTGGAAATTAAATATTATGATTCTCCAAAATCAGTTAGAGACTTCTTACCAAAATCTATGGGATGCAGCCAAAGCAGTACTCAGGGGGGAAATTTATATTCTTGAGTGCATATATCAAAAAATTAGGGAGGGCAGAGATCAATGAATTAGGCATGCAAATTAAAAAACTAGAAAGTGAACAAATAAAAAATCCCCGGATGAAAACTAAGTTAGAAATCCTAAGAATTAAAGAAGAAATTAATAAAATATAAAGTAAAAGAACTATTGAATTAATCAATAAAATTAGAAGCTGGTACATTGAAAAAACAAAAAAATAGACAAAATACTTGTTAATCTAATAAAAAAAGGAAAGGAGAAAATCAAATTAACAGTATAAAAGATGAAAAGGGAGACCTCACCTCCAATGAAGAGGAAATTAAGGCAATCATTAAAAATTATTTTGCCCAATTATGGTGATAAATATAGCAATCTAGGAAAAATGGGTGAATGTCTACAAAAATATAAATTGCCTAGATTAACAGAAGAGGAAATAGAATATGTAAATAATCCCATATCAGAAAAAGAAATTGAAAAAGACATCAAAGAACACCCAAAGAAAAAATCCCCAGAGCCTAATGGATTCACAAGTGAATTCTATCAAACATTCAAAAAACAACTAATCCCAATACTATACAAACTATCTGACATAATAAGCAAAGAAGGAGTCTTACCAAATTCCTTTTATGACACTAATATGGTACTGATTCAAAGCCAGGCAGACCAAAAACAGAAAAAGAAAACTACATAACAATCTCCTTAATGAATATAGATGCAAAAATCTTAAATAGAATACTAGCAAAAAAGACTCCAGCAAGTGATCACAAGGGTTATTCGTTATGATCAAGTAGGATTTATACCAGGAATGCAAGGATGCTTCAATATTAGGAAAACCATACACATCACTGACCATTTCAACAAGCAAAGCAACAAAAACCACATGATTATCTCAATAGATGCTGAAAAAGCCTTTAACAAAATACGACACCCATTCCTATTGAAAACACTGGAAAATATAGGAATAGAAGGGCCTTTCCTAAAAATAATAAATAGTATATATCTAAAACCATCAACAAGCATCATGTGCAATGGGGATAAATTAGAAGCCTTCCCAATGAGATCAGGAGTGAAAAAAGGATGCCCATTATCACCTCTACTATTTAACATCAACAACTTTAGCAAAGTTGCAGGATACAAAATAAACCCACAGAAATCATCAGCATTTCTATACATTTCCAACACAACCCAGCAGCAAGAGTTAAGAGAAATGCCATTTAAAATCACCCTAGACCAATGACAGGCAAACTACAGCCCGCAGGCCAGATGCAGCCTCCTGAAGTTTTATATCCGGCCTCAAGACATTATTCCTACTCTGACAAATATAATGAGTAGGACACAATACAATGAAACTTCGAAAGAGTTGCCTTAGAAACAGACTGACAGATGAGCATTTCCTTTCCTTTGGCCCCCTCTTTAAAACATTTGTCCATCACTGCCCTAGACAAAATAAAATACTTAGGAATCTATCTGCCAAGACATACACAGGAATTATATGAACATAATTACAAAACACTTCCCACACAATTAAAACAAGATCTAAAGAGCTGGAAAAACATTAATTGCTCATGGGTAGGACAAGCTAACATAATAAAATGACAATCCTACCCAAATTAATTTACTTATTCAGTGCCATACCTACCAAACTACCAAGAAACATCTTTATAGAATTGGAAAAAACCATAACAAAGTTCATTTGGAAGAACAAAAGATCAATAATATCAAGAGAAATAATGAAAAAAATGTGAAGGAAGGAGACCTAGCGGTACCAGATCTTAAACTGTACTATAAAGCAATGGTCATCAAAACAATATGGTACTGGCTGAGAGACAGAAGGGAAGATCAGTGGAATAGACTTAGGGTAAGTGACCTCAGCAAGACAATCTATGATAAATTTTCCTTCTTACAAAAGACAGAATTTTGCAATTGCAAAGTGAGGCTCAGAAATAAAATGAACTGATAAGCAAATTGAACACCAGAAACGACCAGCTGGAAGCCTTGAAGAACCAAACAGACCAGATTGAAAAGGAAAACCAAAAGATTATAGCCGAAAACCAGTCCCTAAAGGCTAGAATTGAGCAATTAGAAGCTAATGATCTCTCAAGACAACAAGAACAAATAAAACAAAGTCAAAAGACTGAAAAAATAGAAGTAAACATGAAATATCTCAATGAGAAAGTGACAGACCAAGAAAACAGGGCTAGAAGAGACAATCTGAGAATCATTAATAGAAATTAATAGAAATTTGGACTCCATACTAAAAGAAATTATTCAGCAAAATTGCCCTGAAGTTCTACAACAAGAGGGCAATAGAGACATCGAAAGGATCCATAGATCACCCTCTACACTAGACACCGAAAAGACAACCCCCAGGAATATAATAGCCAAATTCAAGAGCTTCCAAGTAAAAGAAAAAATCTTACAAGAAGCCAGAGACAATTCAAATATCAAGGAGCACCAATCAGGATCACACAGGATCTGGCAGCCTCCACACTTAAAGACCGCAAGGCTTGGAATATGATATTCAGAAAGGCAAGAGAACTGGGTCTTCAACCCATCCAAACTAACTATATACTTCTAGGGGAAAGTCTGGGCATTCAACAAGATAGAAGATTTCCAAGTATTTGCACAGAAAAGATCAGGACTAAATGGAAAGTTCGATATCCAACCACAAAAATCAAGAGAAACATGAAAAGGTAAATAAGAAACAGAGGGGAAAGAAAGAAAACTCATATTTTTTAAATTTGTCTCTTTAAGGGCTACAATAAGATCTAATTATCTGTATTCCTATGTGGAGAAATGCTATGTATAATTCTATTTAATGAACTCTATCCACTATTATAGTAATCAGAAGAATAATGCAAAGGGAGAGGTTGGAATACTAAATGGTCTAAGATAATANGGAATACTAAATAGTCTAAGATGATATGGGGGGTGGGACAGAGGGGGGAGAACAGTAGGGGGCACCAAGAGAAACTTGAATGAATAAGAAAAATGGGATATTCTATTACACATAAAGAGGACATGGGAAGGGGAGGGGATGAATACTATTATAAGAAGGAGAGGAAGAGAGCATTAAGAGGTAATATTTAAACCTTACTCTCAGTGTAATTAACCCTGAGAGGGAAGAGTGGCTATATCCATTGGGATATAAAACTCTATCTAACTCTACTAAGAAAGCCAGAAGGGATAAATCAAGGGGAACAGGGGAGTGGGGAGGTCAAAAAAGGGAGAGGAGAAGAAGGGGGAGGGAATTCATTAGGCCTTTAAAAATAAAAAAAAAAGGAATAATAAGGGAGGGGGTAGAAAGGGAAGTTAATCAAAGAAGGGGATAACGGTTACCGGCTTAAAGCAAACCACTGGTTTAAAAGGAAAGAGTGTAAGAACAAGGAGTAGAATTAGGAGAGGATACCAAAATGTCAGCGAATACACAACTGATAATTATAACTCTGAATGTGAATGAGATGAACTAGCTCATAAAATGGAAGCGAATAGCAGAGTGGATTAGAAACCAAAATCCTACTATATGTTGTCTACAAGAAACGCATATGAGGTGGGTAGACATACTCAAGTTTAAGTTGAAGGGCTTGAGCAAAATCTTTTGGCCGTCAAATGAGAAAAAGAAGGCAGGAGTGGCGATTATGATTTCTGACAAAGCCAAAATAAAAATAGATATGATTAAAAAAGACAGGGAAGGTCATTACATCCTTATTAAAGGCAGTATAGATAGAGTGAAGGAGGGGAACTTCTGGTTAAGATGGCGGCAGAGTAAGGAGCAGGTGCTCGATCTCTCCTAACTGATGCATAAAAAGACTCCTCAAGGGGACATAAAAACGAATCCAGAAGATCGAAGGAACCCCACAACAGGGCGCAGCATTGAAGGTACGCAGAATTGGGGCATTTCCATGCTATAAAGGGGTGAAACAGCTCTCACTAAAACTAAAGAGGAAGAAGCCCCCCACCACCACCACTACGCACAGCGCCAAGGCCAACGCACAAGAGTGAAAACAGGAGTGGGGCAACCAGTAAATCACTAGCAGCCCCAGGGCTTGTACCTGTGAGCTGCCAGACGTGGGACCCCAACTGGCTGGGGGGGACGCACAGACTTTCCCCAGTGTCTACGGGGGTGAAGGCTCTGCCCCAGGTGGAATCCGGGGGGAATAAAGATCCCTAAAGCAGGGACTTTCCCAAGCTTCTAAGCGGGTGAAGGCTCTGCCCCGGGTGGAATAAAGAACCCTAAAGCAGAGACTTTCCCCAGAGCATATGCGCTGGTGAAGGCAGTGCCCCAGGCGGAATAAAGATTTCCAGCACAGGCTAGGACATCCAGTGATGACCCGGGACCCGGGGCAGATGGGAGCGCGGCTGTGGAAGCAGCCCCCGAGACCGCTGAAGGAGCCTCGGGCAGAGGGGCAGACCGGGGACTAACAGGAGGCCTGACCCCGAGGACAAGAAGACCAGAGCCATCAGAAGCTTAGAAAGCTCAAGCAGACCCTGAGTGTGAAGACAAAGCTGAAAAGGGGCGGGGCTAACAATGGCCAGCAATAAGGAAGCCCAGAAGAAAAAGACTATCAAGAGAAACTCTGGAACACTGGACAACTTTTACACAGAGAAAATCCAGACCACAGAGGAGGGAAAACAAAAATCCAAACCTCCCCCCAAAAATGAAAGCTGGTCACAAGCTATCGAAGAGTTCAAAAATGAAATGTTGAGGAAGATGGAAGAAATCTGGCAAGAAAATAACAGTTTAAAAGGCAGAATTTCACAATTGGAAGTGAGGCAAGTCAACTGAAGACCAGTAATGACCAGATTGAAAAGGAAAACAAAAAGATGATAGCCGAAAACCAGTCCTTAAAGGCTAGAATCGAACAATTAGAAACCAATGATCTCTCAAGACAACAAGAACAAATAAAACAAAGTCAAAAGACTTATTAAAGGCAGTATAGACAATGAGGAAATAACAGTGCTCAATATGTATGCACCAAGTGGCATAGCATCCAAATTCATAAAAGAGAAACTGGCAGACCACAAGAAGGAAATAGATAGTAAAACCGTAATAGTGGGAGATCTAAATATTCCTCTTTCAGATGTACATAAATCAAACCAAAAAATAAATAAGAAAGAGGTAAGAGAGGTGAATGAAGTCCTAGAAAAATTAGATTTAATTGATATGTGGAGAAAAATAAATAGGGACAAAAAGGAATACACCTTCTTTTCAGCTGTGCATGGTACATTCACAAAGATTGATCATGTAATAGGGCATAGAAACATTGCAAACAAATGCAAAAGAGCAGAAATAATGAATGTAACCTTCTCAGATCATAATGCAATAAAAATAATAATTAGTAAGAGCACCTGGACAGGCAAATCAAAAATTAATTGGAAATTAAATAATATGATTCTCCAAAAGCAGCTAGTCAAAGAAGAAATCATAGAAACAATCAACAATTTCATTGAAGAGAATGACAATGATGAGACATTGTACCAAAATCTGGGATGCAGCCAAGGCAGTACTCAGGGGTAAATTTATATCCTTTAGTGCATATATTAACAAATTACGCAGGGCAGAGATTAATGAATTGGGCATGCAACTTAAAAAACTAGAAAGTGAACAAATAAAAAATCCCCAGATGAAAACTAAATTAGAACTACTAAAAATCAAATGAGAAATTAATAAAATATAAAGTAAAATCACCATTGGATTAATAAATAAGACTAGAAGCCGGTATTTTGAAAAAACAGATAAAATAGACAAAGTACTGGTCAATCTAATTAAAAAAAGGAAAGAAAACCAAATTTATAGTATCAAAGATGAAAAGGGAGACCTCACCTCTAATGAAGGGGAAATTAAGGCAATCATTAAAAACTATTTTGCCCAATTATGGTGATAAACATAGCAATCTAGGAGAAATGGGTGAATGTCTACAAAAATATAAATTGCATTGATTAACAGCAGAAGAAATAGAATACCTAAATAATCCCATATCAAAAAAAGAAATTGAACAAACCATCAAAGAACTCCCTAAGAAAAAATCGCCAGGGCATAATGGATTCACAAGTGAATTCTATCAGACATTCAAAGAGCAACTAATCCCAATACTATACAAATTATTTGATACAATAAGCAAAGAAGGAGTCCTACCAAACTCCTTTTATGACACAAATATGGTACTGATTCCAAAGCCAAGTAGATCAAAAACAGAGAAAGAAAACTAGACCAATCTCCCTAATGAACATAGATGCAAAAATTTTAAATAGAATATTAGCAAAGAAAGTACAGCAAGTAATCAAGAGGATCATCCACCATGATCAGGTGGGCTTTATACCAGGAATGCAAGGATGGTTCAACATTGTAAAAGTGAAAATTTGGGAAATGTATCAAACTACATTTCCCGTGGTTCAACAGGTTTCCGTTTCCGGGTCTTTGGGGCATGGGGAGGTCTACGTCAATGCAGAGAGGGTTTAAAATCTCCTGGGTTAGGAGGGAGTGGTCTCTTTTGCGAGTAGGCGCTTCCAGGAAACAGGAGACCGTAATGGAGGCGGCAGTTTTGAATGCTTACAAGCGCGTGGTCTAATGATTTTATCTATCAGCATGGCTTTAATTAAAATACTAATTTATATATTTATACAAGCCTTTATCATTTTTCATATTAATAACATTAGGAAAACCATCCACATAACTGACCATATCAACAATCTAACAAACAAAAATCACATGATTATCTCAATAGACGCTGAAAAAGCCTTTGACAAAATACAGCATCC
Source organism: Gracilinanus agilis (assembly GCF_016433145.1). Taxonomy (NCBI): domain Eukaryota; kingdom Metazoa; phylum Chordata; class Mammalia; order Didelphimorphia; family Didelphidae; genus Gracilinanus; species Gracilinanus agilis. Next base: position 151,695,667 of record NC_058132.1, on the reverse strand, counting down.
ATTCCTATTGAAAACATTGAAAAGTATAGGAATAGAAGGACCCTTCCTAAAAATAATAAACAATATATACCTAAAACCATCAACAAGCATTATATGCAATGGGGATAAATTAGAAGCCTTCCTAATAAGATCAGGAGTGAAACAAGGATGCCCATTATCACCTCTATTATTCAACATAGCACTAGAAACACTAGCAATAGCAATTAGAGAAGAAAAAGAAATTGAAGGTATCAAAATATGCAACGAGGAGACTAAGCTATCCCTCTTTGCCGATGATATGATGGTCTACTTAAAAAGTCCTAGAGAATCAACTAAGAAGCTTGTAGAAATAATCAACAACTTTAGCAAAGTTGCAGGATACAAAATAAATGCACATAAATCATCAGCATTTCTAAATATTTCCAACACATTAGAGCAGCAAGAGGTAGAAAGAGAAACACCATTTAAAATCACCCTAGACAACATAAAATCCTTATGAATCTATCTACCAAAACAAACACAGGAACTATATGAAAACAACTACAAAACACTTTCCAAACAATTAAAACTAGATCTAAACAATTGGAAAAACATTGATTGCTCATGGGTAGGATGAGCTAACATAATAAAAATGACCATTCTACCCAAATTAATTTACCTGTTTAGCGCCATACCTATCAAACTACCAAAAAACTTCTTTACTGAATTAGGAAAAATTACAACAAAGTTCATTTGGAATAACAAAAGATCAAGAACATCAAGGGAAATAATGAAAAAAATGTGAAGGAAGGGGGCCTAGCAGTACCAGATATTAAACTATACTATAAAGCAGCAGTCATCAAAACAATATGGTACTGGCTAAGAGACAGA
>NC_058132.1:151614928-151689818 GCF_016433145.1 Gracilinanus agilis | reverse complement strand
GTCTAATCACTCAAATATACAAGGAGTTAAAGCAATTGTATAAAAAAATCAAGCCATTCCCCAATTGATAAATGGGCAAGAGACATGAATAGGCAATTTTCAGGTAAAGAAATCAAAAGTATCAATAAGCACATGAGAAAGTGTTCTAAATCTCTAATAATTAGAGAAATGCAAATCAAAACAACTCTGAGGTATCACCTCACACCTAGCAGATTGGCTAAAATGAAAGACGGGGAGAGTAATGAATGTTGGAGGGGATGTGGCAAAATCGGGACATTGATGCATTGCTGGTGGAGTTGTGAAATGATCCAACCATTCTGGCTGGCAATTTGGAACTATGCTCAAAGGGCTATAAAAGAATGCCTGCCCTTTGATCCAGCCATACCATTGTTGAGTTTGTACCCCAAAGAGATCATAAATAGACTTATACGAAAATATTTATAGCTGCGCTTTTTGTGGTGGCAAAAAACTGGAAAAGGAGGGTATGCCCTTCAATTGGGGAATGGCTGAACAAATCGTGGTATATGTTGGTGATAGAATACTATTGTGTTCAAAGGAATAATAAACTGGAGGAATTCCATGTGAACTGGAAAGACCTCCAGGAATTGATGCAGAGCAAAAGGAGCAGAGCCAGAAGAACATTGTACACAGAGACTGATACACTGTGGCAAAATCGAATGTAATGGACTTCTGTACCAGCAGAAAGCAATGACACAGGACAATTCTGACTTATAGTAAAGAAGGCTACCCACATTCAGAGGAAGGACTGCAGGAGAGGAAACATATAAGAAAAACAACTGCTTGAACGCATGGGTTGAGGTGGACATGATTGGGGATGTAGATTCAAAACTAACACACCAATGCAATTATCAACAATTTGGAAATAGGTCTTGATCAATGACACATGTTAAAACGAGTGGAAATGTGCATCGGCCATGGGTGGGGGGAGTGCGGGGGGTGAAGGGGAAAGTAGGAACATGAAACATGTAACCATGTTAAAAATGATTATTAATAAATGTTTAAAAAAGTTAGAAAATATTACAAAATATATGATAAATAATTTTGATTACATTAAATTAAAAAGTTTCTGCACAAACAAAACCAATGCAACCAAAATTAGAAGGGAAGCAACAAATTGAGAAAAAATCTTTATAACAAAAACTTCTGACAAAAGTCTAATTCAATGATTCTCAAAGTGGGCACCACCACCCCCTGGTCAGTGCTGCAGTGATCCAGGGGGGCGGTGATGGTCACAGGTGCAGTTGGGGGCGGTGAATACTGTAAGGGGGTGGTGATAGTATGACAGGTGACAGGAGGTGCTAAGTAATATTTTTTCTAGAAAGGGGGCAGTAGGCCAAAAAAGTTTGGGAACCACTGGTCTAATTACTCAAATTTATAAGCAGCTAAATCAATTGCACAAAAAAATCAAACCATTCCCCAATTGATAAGTGGACAATAGGCAATTCTCAGATAAAGAAATCTAAACTGTCAATAAGTATATGAAAAAGTGCTCTAAATCTCTAATAATTAGATATGCAAATCAAAACAACTCTGAGGTAAGACCTCACACCTAGCAGATTGGCTAAAATGACAGCAAAGGAAAGTAATAAATGTTGGAGGGGATGTGGCAGAATTCGAACATTAATGCATTGCTGGTGGAGTTATCAATTGATCAAACTATTGTGGATGACAATTTGCAACTATGCCCAAAGAGTGTTAAAAGACTGCCTGCCCTTTGATCCAGCCATACCACTGCTGGGTTTACACTCCCAAGAGATCATAAGGAAAAAGACTTGTACAAAAATATTTGTAGCCATGCTCTTTGCAGTGGCAAAAAAACTGGAAAACGAGGATATGCCCTTCAATTGGGAAATGGCTGAACAAATTGTGGTATCTGTTGGTGATGGAATACTATTGTGCTGAAAGGAATAATAAACTGGAGGAATTCCATGTGAATTGGAATGACCTCCAGGAACAGATGCAGAGTGAAAGGAGCAGAACCAGGAGAACATTATACAGAGACAGATACACTGTGGTAAAATCAAATGTAATGGACTTCTTTACTAGCAACAATGCAATGATCCAAGACAACTATGAGGGACCTATGAGAAAGAATGCTATCCACATTCAGAGGAAGACCTGTGGGAGTAGAAACACAGAAAAAAAACAACTGCCTGATCACATGGGTGGATAGGGATATAATTAGGGATACTGACTCAAAATGAGCATCCTAATGCAAATATCAATAATATGGAAATAGGTCTTGATCAATGACATATGTAAAACCCAGTGGAATTGTGCACTGGCTATGAGAGGGGGTAGGGGTAGGGGAGGGCTAGAACATGAATCCTATAACCATGGAAAAATGTTCTGAATTAACTAATTAAATAAAATTTTAAAATAAAGAGACGGGAGAAAAAGGATAACCTCAACCATTAAAGGAATAGATGGAATCCAAATAGAGACTGAAACACCATTCTTCACTTTATTTCCTACATAAATTTTTCTCTTGTGTAAACAATGTCTCTTGTTTCATAACATACAAACATGAAAATACATATTATACAATAACAAATATATAACTGGCATCAAAAAAAAGAAGAGAACCAATGACATCATGGAATGATATCTTGACTTGTGTATGAATTGAATTTAAGTGTGGCAGAGTTGCTTAATGTTGTCTGCCTCACTCTCTTCCAGAGTTACTTAAGTCCAATGGCAAGATAAAAATCAGAAAGACTGGTAATGAATGGCCTAGCTCTAAGTGCTTCTGCAGCCTTCCTGGAAGTTGGAACTAATTGTTCTCCACTAAGCATTCCACTGGAGAATGAGTTTGTGGCCTAAGTTACCCTCAACCTGGTTTAGCCCATATGCAAAAGAGGTTTAGTGGGTGTGACTACTGTGCAAATGACAGCACTTAGTACAGTGCCTGGCATACAGTAGGCCCTTAATTAATGTTTATTGACTGACTAGGAAGTAGAAGGTAGGATATGACTCCAGGTCTTCTAATTCCAAATCCAGTATGTCTTTCCCTATACTACCAGCTTCCTTCTGAGTAGAAATAGATTGTTAATTGCATTACAGATCAAAAACATGGTATTGATCAATTATGTTGAGTTTTTCCTCTTTTTTCTTTAAAAATACTATTTGTAGGTTTTGCATAACTTTACATGTATAACTGATATCAAATGGCTTGCCTTCTCAAGAAGGGGGTATGGCAGGGGAGGAGAAGAATTTGGAACTCATATTTTTAAAAAGTTCTTATTTGAAAATTTTACATGTAATTGAAAAACAGTTAATGAAATAAAATATATTTAAAATAAACACTTAAAATACTATTGTTATATGAGATAGCTCTCAGAGAAAGGAAATGAGAAAGGATATTGGGGAAAATTAGGACAATGTAGAAGACAACAATAAAATATTATTAAAAAAAAAAAAGACCAAAAGATAGCACACCCTCCCAGTTCAAATTCAGAATCACTGAGAAGAGTTCAGCCTAACAAACAACACAAGGGGAAAAAAGTGAATGAGGAGTAACTACTGTTCAGACAGTAAAAAGGGCATAAATAAAAGGGCTGCAAATCAACCAGTCATTTCATTAGTGTATAGAGGTCAGAAGCTGGCCATCACTACTTAGTAATTTAGTCTTCGAGAGTTGCCTGGAGCACTGAAAAGTTAAATGATTTGCCCACCGTCACAAGGTTACTTGGAAGCAATATTTTAATCCTGGTCTTCCTAACTCCAAACCCAGACTTCAATCCATCATAGTACGCTACCTCTCTGCAACAATATATTACCAAAAGACAAATAATGAGGAAGAAATGGCGTGAAAATGTCAAAAAAATGAGTTAATGATCAAATATATGGACAGGTACAAGTGAGAGTCTGAAACTTCCAGTACTGTAATAATACCTTGATAATGCTAAGAAAGATTTGCAGGTGGGCTTGAATAGGGTGAAGGCGTGGATGTATTGCGATAGGCCCCTGTGAAGGGAATGCCCAAACAGGTGAAGTCCACAGAAGCTTCCAATCGCCCCTTCCTCCCGCCACGGGATCACATAGGAGACGACAAAAAAGGAGGCCTATCTGTCAGTGACTAGGCGGCAAGATGTCTGGATTCCGTTCCTTTCTCCATCCGCACTCCCGCCCAATCCCGGGAACTGCCCTCCCGTCTCTCTCACAGTTTCCTCACCTAGGCTGAGGTTGGAGGGGCACCAGCGCCCGAAGCAGTTCCCGAGGTTTGGTTGCAGCGACATCCCCAAAGGATGAGCAGTCTTCTGGTCCTCTTTCAAAACTTGCTCAGCGCGCGCTCCGTCCCTTCCACATTAACCACTCACTGAGCAAAGGCCCTTTCTTGTCAACCAACCACAACCACCGAACCCCTTTCCCTATTGGCCAATCAGCAGCTGTTCCTGACGCCTCTACACTGAATGGCGGCAGCCGGAAGGCGACTCAGTACGGAAGTAATAGCTTAAGGTCAACAGATGATTACCTTCTGGCTTTTTTTTTTTTTTATTTCAGCTAGGGAACAATACCTTCAATGACAAGCCAAAATTTTCTCCCCCTTTCATTTAAACTTAGGATGAAAAAAGTCTCCAACATACCTTAAGGAAAAAAACAAAAAACAAACATGGAAATTGATCACCTTTGTCTCTTTCGCCTACGTTCTTGAGCGCATGCGCCAGGAGCCTCGCAACTCAAGGGTGTACGAAGATGTTAGTGGTGTGCAAAGTCTCCCGGGGGAGGGAATTAAAATGGAAGGTAAAATTCGGCATCTCCCCTTAGCCCCCCCATGGAAGGTATTGTTCCGTTCGCTCTGGGTCTCCCGTGGCTAGGATGGTAATCCTAACGGAACTCGAGTAAGGGGCCCCCACGTCTCCTAAGAGAGTAGAAGCCCGACCTCGTTCCGCTACGTTTGCGCAGTGAGCTCAGGGAGGGGAAGATGAGGGCGGAGGGAGGGGCGGCGCGCATGCGCCCGGGGTCACGCGCGTATCCGGGGCTAGAGACTGGCTCCCCTCACCCAAGACCCCCGCCCCCCTTTGCCGCGTAGCCAGCGAAACCAAGTGGTGCGTGCCCGGGGCGGAGGCTGGGGGCCGGCTCCTGGAGGGGCTTTGCAGGGAGTGCACCCACCGTGGCGTGCCCCCCCCTCCCCGGCTCCGTTCTGCTCCGGGGGCCGCGGCGGGGACTTTTCCCTCACTCGGAGCATTGCATTCCCACAGCCGCCTAGCTTCGCCTCTCCTGGGCAGCCCCTCCGCGAGTGCGCCGTCGCCAGCCCCCTGCCCGGGTCAGGCCAGGCCGGCCGGCCGGCGGGGAAATGAGCTTCTTCGGCTTCGGGCAGAGTGCCGAGGTAGAGATCTTGCTGAGCGATGCAGAGAGCAGGAAGCGAGCGGAGCACAAGACGGAGGATGGCAAGAAGGAGAAGTATTTCCTCTTCTACGATGGGGAGACTGTGTCCGGGAAGGTGAGCCTCGCGCTCAAGAACCCCAACAAGCGGCTAGAGCACCAGGGTATCAAGATCGAGTTTATTGGGCAGATCGGTGAGTGCGTCCTGATGCCTCTACTGGGGGCCAATAGCGGCAAAATTCACCTGAGAATAAAGCTGCCCCGCCCCCGCCCACTGGGGAGTGGGAGGATGGGGAGGGTCCCTTAAAGGTTCGGAGGGAATGCCTCGAAATGAACGGGAGAGGAGACAGGGCCTTGTCCTGGCTAGAAACCCTGTCCTCCTATCATAGTTGTCTCTTCCCGAGATGACACCGCACTGTGTGGGGGAGGATGGTTGGAGGGTGGCAGGAGGCAGGGAGGGGTTGATGCTAATAACAATGATAACAGCATCTGATCTTTGTAGGAAGGGGAAGGAATTTTCACTTGCATTATCTCATTTGATCCTAGCTGACACCCCTTGAAGAACAGAGCAGGTGGCCCCCCCCATTTTACAGATGAGGAAACTGAGGCCCAGAGAAGTTAAGTGAATTGTCCAAGGTTGTAGCTAAAGACATGCAGAGCTGGGAATCCAAACCTAGATCTTCAGACCTCCAAAGCTCAAGAGTTTTTTCTGTCTTAACAAGGCCTCTTGTCTGGCCATTGGGGTGGCAAGTGATGAATGGTTGGAGGGAGGTTGAGAGACAGCAGGGAGAAAGAAGAGGGCAGTATTATTCCACTGTAGTGATCAGGTTTGTATACTTTGTATCTGGAAAATCTCTGGTCCCTTCTCCAAGCTACAGTGGAGCTCTTTGCATGATCATGATTTAATATAATCTGAACATTGTCAGTAGCTTTGGGCTCTTGTACTTGGGAAATCTCTGTTCTCTCTTAAAGCTGCAACCAAGCTCTTTTCACAGTCCAGGGCCTTAGGGATTTAACAGATTCTGACCTTGTTAATAGCCTTGGACTCTTGGCTTGTAACCCTTTTCAATTTTCTAGTCTCCTCTTATTGTGTGTATTTACACTATTGAGCCTCAGAGGAAATGCAGCACCACTGCCTCAGTGGATGCCATTGGGCCTTTATCATGTGAGTCTGGGAAGAGAGCTACTCATTAGTTTCCCCTTCTTATTAACATTAGTTTTGAAGCTGCTTGTTTGATTTTCAGAAAATAGAGGGGGGAGAGAGAGAGAGAGAGAGAGAGAGAGAGAGAGAGAGAGAGAGAGAGAGAGAGAGAGAGTGTGTGTGTGTGTGTGTGTGTAAGAGAGAGATTTGTATATATTTTTTAGAATGGATATCTGTATGAAAGGATTCATTATTCATTTAATGACAGTGAAATTATGTTTTCAAAGCCACAATTATGTATCACAATTTCACTACAATCTGTCAGCTCTCAACAAATAACAGTAACTGTAGTAATATTGAAGTAGTTTTAGAACATGGTAGTCAAGGCCAAATTGTCTCACATTCTGAATCTCACCATTCTCTTTGCTTACCCCTCTCAAGCGTTCCTGGAATAAACTCTTTTATTATTAGGTTAAGGACTAGATTCATAGTAATTACCATGGTCTAGAGAAGACCTTTGGAGAATCCACAACATACATACTTTTTATCTAGGCCTTTCTCAGAGTAATAGATGAATATCATTATCTTCATGTGAAGTCAGCAGAGGTTTTATCACCATTTTGCAGATGAAGAGAAAACTGAAGCACAAGTGAAAGGACTGTGTTCCTACCAGCAACAGAGGCAAATCAGGGAATCAGATGTCTAGCCTTCCCAGTCTAGTGCTCAATCCAAAGCATCTTGCCTTTCTATGGGAAAAGAAAGTTTAAAAAGAATGGAACCAGACTGACCCTATAGGTCAGTGTTTTTGGTTATTGCTATTTTAAATCATTTAAGAAAATTCATTGTGTTTTTGAAAGAATGTGACAAATGAGTTCCACATCTTTTGATTTATGAAAAATTAAGGTAGATGTTTAAGTAGTTGGCTTTCTTTAGGTACCTTCTAGGATTTCACAAGTATTTTAAAATACAGAGATAGTGTTGCACTAAGATTTTTTGAGACACAGTACACACACACACACACACACACACGCGAACGAACGATTCCCCCTCCAACTAGAACTGATATTTTAATAGAGTTCATGAATTCCTGGTGGTACCTTTCAGAGTTTAATGACAGAAATTGGACGTGTTTTAACTGTATTTTCTCTATTACCCTGGGGCCCTACCTGAGTCAACACCACATGAAAAAGAAGAGAAGTTTCCCAACTTCAGAAACTCTGGCAACCTCTTTCCTACAAGCTATCTTATGCAAAGGGTCCGAGATTCTGTTTCTGCCTGATTTACAAGGAAAGGGTATAAGAAGAGACTGTATATTACACTTTCATGGTTTGGGATCTAATTTTCCTTGATTCTCAAGACATCCTTGTGACTCTTATTACAGAATCTCAGAAGTTGGAAAGGACCTTGTAAAGGACCTTTCCAGACATCTGGTTCATATCTAAAGGGGAATCCCCCTCTATAGTATCCTCAGTGTAATTAATCATTTTCCACTTAAAGCTTTAGTGTAAGGACACTCATTACCTCCTGAAATACCCCATTCTGATTTCTTTTTTAAAACATGTATTTATAAATCATGTGTAAAAAAAGGTCACCTTTATGTAGAGCTTTGAGATAAACAAAGTGACTTACATACATTTGATTGGATTCCCCACAATAACCTGAGTTATGTCCTATTATTATCCTGGTTTTACATATGAGATATAAGCTATCAGGTTAGATGTGGGAGGCATACAAAGATGAAAACACAGTCTTCACAATCTGCTTTCAACCTACCTTTCCACCCTTGCTTCTCTTTTTATGCACTGCATATTCCAGCCAAAATGAATTAGTCACCGTTCCTTAACCACGTACACAGCATTGTTAGGAAGTTTTTGTACCAAAGCTGGAATCTGCCTCTGCAGCCTCCATTTATTTCTAATTTTGCCCCTGCTGGGGACAAGACAAACAATTTAATCCCCCTTCATTATGACCTTCTGTCAGATACTTGAGGGTAATTTCTGGGTTCTTACTAAGTCTCTTCTCCAGACTCCTGGAGAATTCTCAGTTACATTGATTTTGATTACTCTTCTCTGAATATGTTCTAGCTCACTATCATCCCCAAAATGTGGCACCTACAGTTTAACAAAATGGTCCAGATATGATCTGACCCCAGAAGTAATGCATTAAAGAGAAATTTGTGGATATTTAGAAATGAAAGTTGATCGTTGATCATTGAGTCAGCACAGATTCATTAAAAATAGGCAAAATAAGTCTTTGTAATGCATTCTAGAATTTTCTGGCCATTCTATCTCATAAACTTCCATTGTCTACAGTGATTATTCTTTGTTTAACATTTCTAGATTTTCTGAGCATTCCAGGCTGGGTTAACTAAGGTCTTGTGTGAAGTATAATATGCTGCCCTCAATTTTGTCTACTGTGAAACAAAGATAATAGTTCCTGTGGTAAGAAAAGGAAGGAGTCATGAAAGCAATGCAAATTAATGTATGGTCAAAAATGATTTCTGTGATTTAATTTTGAATTGCATTATATATCAAGTCAATTCAATGAACATTTGTTAAATGCTTGGTTGGAATGGAATAGATAAATTTTCATGAAGAATTTACTGTGTGCCAAGCATTGGGGATACAAATATTAAAAGTTAAACAGACCATGCCCTCAATTAGCTCACATTCTAATTAGAGGAAACACATAGTCAGTCATTATGTTTAGCTCTTATTCTCTATCAGGCACTTTGCTTAGCAGCAGGAATGCAAATATGAAAAATCCCTGCCCTCATAAAGCTTACTGGCTACTGGGAGAAGACAACAACACACCAAAGAAAGCCAAACAGTTTGAGGGGGTAAAAGGTGGAGGTAGAGGAGGTAGTGGCTGGTGAAGAAGCCAAAGAAATACAAAATAAGTTCAGCTGGGTTGGAAATGAGACAGTTATTTTCTAACATCTAAATGAAAGAGTTCATGACTCTGCCCTCTGGTTGATTTTGCCAAATGATGAGATTTCCCAATGATAAATTTTGGGGGGGCATGTTGGAGTAATTAAAGAAGTCCAAAATGGGTGCTATATGGACAGATGTAAGAGAATTCAGCTGCTTGGCTGATAGACCAAGTGTTCCTTAGGTTGCAGCAGCATATCATGGCAATGGCCACAGGTCCAGAAGGGAAATCAGTGCCTAGCATTCCCTGAGGAAAAATGGCAAGGCAGATGGTACCCAACCAATGACTGTCAGAATGGGCATAGTGATTTGGTTGTGCAGAGAGCACTATGCTAAGCGATGGATAGATAGAAATTTTAGCAGGTAAATTATGGTTCCTTCACTTGGGCAGCTAACAGTTTGGTAAGGCGCTATGACATAGATTAATGGAAAATAGCATAAATATGTGAGTAGTGAAGGGCTTTGAAAAATCAAATAAGGGAAAGTATCAATTAAGAGAATTCAAGGAACCTTGGAGTAAATGACACACGATTTGGCTTTAAATGATGAGCATTAAATCAAAGAGATGAGAGAGGTACTACTTTCTTATTTTTGGTTTAGGCTAAAGATACCTTTCTTAATTCCCAGAAAACAGATTGTGAAATTGGCCCAGATTTTAAAATGAAATTATGCTTCACTTGATATGTAGGGTAAAATAATGACTTTTTTGTTAAAGTCACCTTTCTTCACTATACAATGGCCCACCCTCCATCATGCCTCTCCCTGCCAAAGAAGTTGCTAGTGAGGTACATCTTTTAAAGCTTTTGGGGAGGAGTTATAGAGCTACCTATCCACCATTTTTGTGAGCTCAGATAAGTGACTTTGCTGAAGTTGTAATAGTGTTTTAAATATTTACTGAATATGTGAGGGCCAGAAACAGTTAGAATTTGAGAAGTCTTTCTGACTTTTGTTGCCATCAGTGGAAAAAGATTATTATTAATGTACCCCATGCTATTCCTTCAATTTATTTCTCTTTGAATCAAATAGATCTTGATTGATCTAAATCAGGTAATCTTTGAGTCTACTAAATCATGCTGTAAATCCTAAGTATGATGCTACTAAATCATAAGTTCTTATACTAGATTGAAAGGTATTTGTGGATAAGGACCAGTTTGTTTCATATAGCCATCCTTTTATCTCTTGCCCTAAAATCTCAGCTAAAACTTAAGCTCCTGTGATAAGAGAAGGGAGTGCATGGATCTCTGGCTGTGCCTTTCATGCTCAGGAGACCCTAAATAAATACTTATTGAAAGAATACTTGTTTTAATTCTATATAAAAACTATTGAATGCAAGTTTCTTTAAGAAAATGAAGAACAGCCTAGACTCAAAGTTTACACAGCCTGAAAATTGTCATTCCAGTGTCATGGTCTTTGTTTACACATGTATCATATTTCCCCAACCTTCCAAAGATTTTTTTTTCTTTTGCTTGTAGCCTTAATCAGATGGACATTTGTGTTTCCATCATTGAACTTCTGTTCAGTATGTCCTATTCGGAAGTACTTAAGGGACTTTTGAATAATCTGAACTGGGTAGTCAACTCTAGATGATTTGTAGATTATCCACAGGAAAATTTTTATCTTGGGCCTCTCTGTACCTATTACTCAAGTTATCTTTTTGTCAGTGTCTCTTAATGACTGAACATTGTGTGTTGAGATTGCAAACTAATGTTAGCTTTTCCGAATAGCTATAATTTGAAAAATAAATCACATCCTTCCTTGCCAAATAAAGAGAACATGCTTGTTATGTGACCTCATGAATTATCTGGGTCACTGCTGCCCTTGTTCATTGAAAGACAGTGCCCTTGCTTTTCAGGTAGCTTCCATTTATTCCAGAGTTTTAAAAGTTAATTAAATAGTTTATAGCAAACAATTGCAGATTCAGACAATTGGCTCCCCAACTGTACAGGATGAAATTCCTGAACAAAGGGGGCTAGTCCTTACATCCGAGACCTAGACTTTTTTCCATAGGATTTCTCTTTATTCTCTATAGGCCCAAACCCCTGACCTTCGCTAGCAATACTTCTGTATTGGTGCTAACAGTTCTGTTACTCAAAAAATCACAGCCGACAACCCTGTACCCTTCCTTAAGTATACATGGATCATTTCATTTACATGATCCAAAAGTCTTTTTTACACTTTCAAACACATTTGTTTGTGGGTTTTTTTGGAAGAGAGATCATGGCTTGCTGTGCTGGCCCTAGGCTTCACTTTTTGGTACATCAGGTAGGCAGCTTTTGTTGACTTGGGAACTGTTCCCTATCTGACTGGGAATGAGGAGTGCGGTGCCTACCTTCCCTTCTACCCTCAGCTCAAATAGTTCCCCCCAGTGTGTCATATACTCACCTGAGCTCTATGTTCTTCAAAACTGTGGCAGAAGGAACTGCTAAATGTCTAGAGAGCCCAGGTTATGTTTTGTGGTTTTCCTTTTCCTCTCAACTAAATGTTATGCAAAGTTGTGGTTGAGTACCCCTGAGCATTTAAAAAAAAAATCAGTCCACTTGTAGCACAAGTTCTCACTTATCCTGAGTTTTTTCTTGTCCTCTGCAAGTTTTTAATATCAGGTTCATTTCTATTCATCACTTGGCACATTTTGAGACCTTTGCTTAATCTATGTTCAAAAAATACCAGCTCATTTTAGGTTTATCCATCATTAGCAAGCATTTACTTTGTATTCATACTTCAATTGTCCTGAGCCTGGGAATGGGTATTGGGCTGCCCATGCTGCAGCTTCTTGGAGCCATGGCTAAGAGCTGAGTGGCAGGTGGACAGCAGTGAAGGAAAGGGCAGGGCAAGTCCTCACTGGAAAGGCTGCAAAGGAATTGCCCGAGGGCCATTTGTTACATAAGCCTTCCCTGGTTCCTCTAGTTATTAATGTCATCTTCCCCCACCCATAGAAATTATTTTTATATATTTTATATTTCTCTTTGTCGATGTTTTTTACCCATTGTACAATATAAGCTTCTGAGGGTGAGAGTTATTTCTTTTTTCTTTGTATCCCCAAATCTAGCATAGTATCTGGCATACAGTAGGCATGTAATACATATTGAATTGTTTTACTCCACACCAAAAGATGCTGCTATAGCATGGAACAGAACTAAGTCTGTGACTCGTTTCAATCCAGCAGGTAAAGAGTCTTAACTGCTTCTCCAACTTGCCAACCAATGGTTGGGAATTAATTATGAAGAGGAGACACTCTGGACTTGGCCGTACTGCCTTGTGCTCTTTCCAAGACTAAGACTCATTCAGCAAAAGGTCCAGAAAAAAGCGTAATCCTCTTTCTCAGCAGCAGTAGCAGGTCCCAAGGCTTCCTTAATAGTTGCAGTCTTGTGGTGAGATGTCAGTTCAGTTTCCATCCTGAGTAAATTTACTCTTCGGTAGTTCTAAAGTTTTGAAATGAGAACCTGAATGCAAAATTGGTTCCCTTTTATTCATTTTAGAAGGGGGCTAGATAAAGGAGAACTTCCCCCTCAGATAATATTATTTTAAAATCCTGCATTCTACTCTAAAATGCCTAGCCTGCTGGCCTGGGGGCTAATAGCTGGGAATAGGAAAAAGATGAAAATGATTTATAGCTGCATCCTTGAAGATTTTACTTTTTGGAATCATGGCAATTTTTCAATATGCTAAATTTTCTTATGACCCCAGTCTTATGCCAGTATATCCTGGTCTGTTATTTTTTAAATTTGCATTGTATACAAAGCAAACTTTTTTCATTTTCTTAAAGTTTTTTTCTCTTTTGAGTTTCCTTCCATGAAAGGATTATATGGAAAAAAATGTTTTACATGATTGCACATGGTTGGTGGGGGAGGGAGAGAGGAAGAGAATTTGAGACTCAATATTCTTTAAAAGATGTTGGAAACTTTTTACATTTAGAGGGAGTAAAAAAAAGAAATAATTTTTGCAGTATATAAGGGAAATCAAACTCTGGCAAACTGCAAGATGGAACTATTACCAGAGAAGCACTGCAATTAAACTAATAATGATACCTCAAAAGGCCAAATCTAGCTTCAGTCCTTCCACATAGCAGCAACTCCCCTGTGATACCTTATAGAAGCTGAAGCTTTCATAGGTCCCAGAGGAAAAAGCCTGAAGTGAATCTGACACTCTTGTGACCTATGGAAAATATTTTCCTGATAAATGTCCCTAATAACAAGCTAGGTTCCATACTGGGTTCAAGTATGGATCCCAGAAGGCTAGCAATCTTCCCCACCCCCAGGGCAGGATCCATTTTGTTTACTTCTTCAGTTGTTTGTTATATAGTTGTTATATAGCTGAATTTACTTGTGGTTTTTTCTAGAGATGGCTCTGGGTCATCAAGCATTTATTAAGCCCCTTCTATGTTCTAGTTCCTATGCTAAGTGATGGGGATGCAAAGAAAGGCAAAAGGTGGTCCCTGCTCTGAAATAGCTCACTGTCCAATGCAACAGTTTGCAAACAGGATATGTACAGAGTAAATTCAAAATACCCTCAGAGGGAAGGTGGTAAAATGAAAGAGGCCTGGGAAGGGAAAGGGAGGCTTAGCTACAACTCGAAGGAAACAAAAAATCTAGGAAGGGAGAGAGCCCTTGGAAAATGTCTGGGGTGAAAGATGGAGGGTCATGAACTGCAAGGAGGCCAATGGCCCCAGAGTTGCGGGGGAAGGTTTGTGATGTAGAAGGGAGCAGGAGGCAAGCTAAGAAGGCTGGAAAGACAAGAACAGACCAGGTTGTGAAAGCCAAGCAGGAATTTATACTTGATCTTGGTGGCAGTAAGGATTTGACTGAATAGGGAGGGGACATGACGAGACTTATACTTTTTAAGGAGATCAGTTTGACAGCTGAATCAAGGATAAACCAGAGTGGGGAGACAATTGAGGCAAGACCACTCACCAACAGCCTATTGCAATAATTTAGGCAGGAAGTGTTGAGGGCCTGCACCAGAGTAGTAGTAGTTTCAGAGGAGAGGAGAGGAGGGGACATAAAGGAGAGATGTTAACCAGGGCAGAAACAACAGGCCTTGTCATCAGGTTGTATTGGGGAGGAAGAGAAAAGTTGAGGATGATACCTAGATTTTGAGCCTGGGTTACTGAAAGGATGATGGTATCCTTAATATAAATGTGATGTTAGAGAAGAGTTGGGGATGAGGGATAGGATAAGAAGTCCCATTAGAGTCATAATGAGTTGAAGATATTCAGTAGGCAGTTGGAGAATGCAAAACTAGAGGTCCAAAAAAAGATGTTAGGGTGGAATAAATAGATCTGAAAATTATCTTCAGAGAGATAATAGGAACTGATAATGTCACCAAATGAAAGAAGAGGAACCAGGGCATAGCTTCAAGGTTAGCAGGAGTAGATGCTGGATGAAGAATCAACAAAGGAGACTGAGGATGGGTGGTCAGACAAGGAGGAGGAGAGAACCAGAGAGAGTGATGTCCCCAAAAACCTAGACAGAAGAGTTTCAAGAAGAGACTTGATGGTGTCCAAAGCTGGAAAGAAGTCAAGGAGGATGAGATTTGAGAAAAGACCATTAGACTTGGCAACTAGGAGTTTGATGGTAACTTTGGAGAGGCAGGTTTTAGTTGAATGATGAGGCTGAAGGCCAAACTGCAATTTAAAATAAGTGAGAAGAAAAGAAGTGGAGACACTAATTGTAGATGGCATCATTGAGGAGATCAGCCATAAAAGGGAAGAAAGATACAGGATGATTAGTGGAGATTGTTGGGTCAAGTGAAAATTTTTTGAGGATCTATGAGGCATAAGTGGTTTTGTAGGCAGCATGGAAATGGTCATGGGGAGAATGAGAGTGATAGAGGGCACAATCTTCTGGAGAAGGTTATGCACGTAGAGTTGCATTAGCAAGAAGAGCCACTCTTCTCTGAAGGTAGTTGCAGAATGCCTCTGAAGAGATCTGAGAGGAATGAGCACTCACTCAGCCAATGGCTTCATTTTTTTTTCCCATGAAGTATGAGGCACTTCTCACCTGAAAAGGTGGGAGGATGAAGAAGCTTCTTCCCTTTTTTTAAATCCCCTCACAGGTGCTACTTTCCTTGAGTCTGGCTTTGGCTTCTCTGCATCTCCCCTGCCTGACTATGAGCCTAACTCAGGACTTCAGTGCTGAGGCCACAGGTTCCCGGGCTGATCAGTAGCTTCATCATCAACAGAGAAAGCTGTCATCAACTCTGGGGCTCTCTGCCAGAAACCCCAAAATACAGGGAGATGGAGAAGCCAAATAATCGTTTCTACTCCCATTCCTCCATTTTAAAAATTGTAATAGAAAAGCAGGTTTGCCATTAAAAGACAGAACAATTACTTGCCTTTCTCTTACCTTCTCCCCACAGCCTGATACTGTTGGCTCCCATTTCGCTCCTTTGTAGATAATCTAGTGTAGGTTTTCTTCCTAACCTGGCAGTATGGCTGAATGAGTGGTCATGTCTAAGCCCAACTCCCCCTCATTACCCCCAAGCAGCAAAAACTCAGAAATAAAAGAACAATTTAAAGACTTAAGAAGAATGGCCCTAGAAAAGAATCAAGAAGTTGCACCTATATCCTTTTTTTTTTTTTGTAAGGTTAAGAAACTTTAATTGTTGTTTGTCAGTTAGTTGTATCCAATTATTCGTGACCCCATTTGGGGTTTTCTTGGAAAAGATACTAACGTGGTTCACCATTTCCTTTTCTAACCATTTTACAGATGAGGAAACTGAAGCAAACAGGGGTAAGTGACTTGCCCAGGGTCACATAGCTAGGAAGTGTCTGAGGCTGGACTTCAACTCAAGTCCTCCTGACTCTTAGGCTAGCTATCCCAGTTAGGGAACTATAGGTATGGAATGCTGCGTATATTAATTGATTTTTCTTCTTGTATATTTTTATTGCATTGGTTTGAGGATAGGAAGGGATATATTGGAAATAAAGGTGATGTAAAAACAAAAGCCATCAAAAGCTTTGTTTTTTTTTTTTTTAAGTAAAAAAGAACACAGATCCTTACATTAGAGAAAAATCAGCAGAAAAATTAAAGAAATGAATAGGGGTGGGGGGAGGAGGGGTAGCCAGGTAGTTCAGTGGATTGAGAGCCAGGCCTAGAGATGGGAGGTTTTAGGTTCAAATCTGGCCTGAGACAACTTCCTAGCTGTGTGACCCTGGGCAAGTCACTTAACCCCAATTGCCTAGCCCTTACCACTCTTCTGCCTTAGAAAAATACACAGTATTGGTTCTAAGACAGAAGATAATTGTTTAAAAAAAAAGAAAAGAAAAGAAAAGAAATGAGTAGACAGATATGAGATCCTAATATACTGAATAAGTATTATGAAATGAAAGAAAGGAGAACTTTCCAGGGCAAAAACAAAACAAAAAGCATTACAGTAACAACTAATCTCCACTCTTACACCAAAAATAAGATGGAAACAACCACAATATCCTCTAAAGTAAGTTAGTAAATGAAAGAATTAAAGAAGGAAATTAGATCTCAAAAGGTAATTTGGAAAGAAAACCAAAATATAATGGTTTTCTATGTGCTATATTGTACTAACTTGTGTGCATATGGATACAAATAAATAAATAAAATGGTCTCCGTCCTCAAAGAGTTTATGTTTTATTGGGAAATCAATGTACATACAAAAGTATACTTGGAATCAATAAAAACAAATGCCATGAGTAGACAGAAAAGGGGTCAGAGAATTGATAGAACAGATTGTGGAAATCTTAATAAAGCAGTGGATGTTGAAAAAGAGTGGCAGAGAACATAAAAATGAATACAACATCAGAACAAGAATTTTTTAAAACCAGCAAAATGGAAAGTGCAATTGAAATGTCCTTCCCAAACCAAAGTTTCTTGAAGATTAAATCAGAGAAACAGCCTAAGAAATACAAGGTACTTTTGAAAAAGCATAATGTAAAATTGCCCAGGAGTATAGGCAAAGGAGGGCAGAGTGAATTAAGAAGAGACAACATCAAAGAGGAATCCCAAATTTAACTCCCCCTCAAATGCAAAATTCAACATGAAACAATTTTACAAAGTCAAGAGAAACTTGTATTAATAAAAAAAAACTGCTGTTCAAATGCTATAGAGCTCATTTATCAAAGGAACAAGCATTTATTAGGTTTTCACTGTGATCTAAGTATTTTTATTTGATCCTCACCACAACCTTGAGAGGTAGATGCCATTATTATCCCCATCTTGGAAATGGGGAAACAGGTAGACAGAGGACAAGTTACTTGCTCAGGGTCACAAAGCTATTAAATAGATTCAACACAAGCTTTTGTAGTCCTTATTATTGTTGTCATTCAGTCATGTCTACTCTTCATGACCCCATTTGGGATTCGCTTGGCTAAGACACTGGAATGGTTTGCCATGTCCTTCTCCATCTCATTTGAAAAATGAATAAAGTAAGGCAAATAGTTAAGGAACTTGCCAGGGCTTATATACCTAGTAAGTGTCTGAAGCCAGATTTGTACTCAAGAGGATGAGTTTTTCTGACCCCAAGCCCAAGAACTCTATCCACCATGCCACTTAGCTGCCTAGTGCCTATAAGACAGTTGTATTGTGACAAAGAGGCTCCCAAGGACTAGGCTTCTAGACCAGACCCAACCCACGGAGCAGCAGAGAAGGGATGGTGTGTAAATGGAATTAACTCTAGCCGATTCATAGTCAAAAATGTACTCATCCTAGGCATAGAAATGATGTCACCCTCACCTCCCTTAATGGGGAGGGGGGACGAGTTACCCACACATGACAATAAGTAACAAATCAAGAACAAGGGACTGCCCTTCGGGCAGTCCAAATCAATGTAGAGGCTGCCATTTGTCCACTTGAATTAGAGGTGGACCCACAGGAAGTGACGAAAGACACTTTCTCTTTAAGTATGTTGGTCACTTCCTGTGGAGGCAGTTCCTGCTTTGAACTTGGTGCTGAAGGAGCTCCTGAGACCTCAGGCAGCTTCTACTCAGCATGGTCACGTGAGTAAGTTAGGCTGACTTCCTTGGCCTACCTGGGCTGCTTCCAAACTCTGCCTTAAGCAGGCAGCAGCCTATCTGGTTGCTAGGCCTTGTGGCTTGCAGCCTAATTTATTTAGCCTTTTAACCTTCTCTCTAGTCCAGACCTCTGCAGGCCTGTACGCTATAGCCTCTCCCTTCCTCTTTATTCCCATACCTTTACCTTCCTAATTGTAAATAAACTGCCTTAACCCGATGCTGACTTGGGTCTGATTTAATTACAGAATCAACCTGAATTGTTGATTCCTGGTGGCCACACTTTAAATATATATATATATATATATATAACCTAAATTCTCCCTCTTACAATGGCTACGAACATTATCCTTCTGGGGATGCTTATTCTTAGGGAAAGAGCCTTTTAGTGGGCCTCTGACTCTGGGCTTGAGGGTGTTCTATCTCTGGTCCCAGAATTGGGGTGGGAGGGAGGGAGAGACAGGGCGAGATGGAGTTGGTCAAGCTTACTGCTTTCAGATTCCAGCCTTGGTTCCTGGGGTGAAACACTGCCCCTGCCTCTTCCTCTCACTCAGTTTAAATTGTTTCTTGTAGTGATCTGGGCCCTTGAGAATGGAAGAAGCCCAGGTTCAGCCTTGTTGTTGTCATGGACTCCTTGCCCTTTTTCCCTAAACAGCAAATAAAACAGCTATCTCTTTTATGTTTCCTTAGCTTTCCTTGATGGCCAAGGACTCCCTAATAGCTTGATCCCCTTTTTACATGACTTCAACTCTGCAAAAAGTTGCTTTTAGTATATTACTCAAAAAAACAAAGTGTTTTCATTGTCAAGGGCTGTAAGATGTAGTGCTATTCCTCCCCCTGAGAGTTTTCGGTCTGATTAGGGAAACCAAATGTCCCAAACTAGACTGTGTGTGTGTGTGTGTGTGTGTGTGTGTGTGTGTGTGTGTGTGTGTGTAATACATGTGTATGTACAGATATTCAGAGAGAGACGTGTGTGTACATATACACAAAACTTAGCATGATAAAGCATCTGAGTGATGAAATCTACTTAAGGCTAATCAAGGAGAAGGCGACTTTGTGAGCTTCTAAAGTCTATCCTCTACCCTATTTGGCAATTTGGCCTAATTACTCACTGCCAAAGTTTGTGGTATAAATAATAGCTTGTATTTATATATCCTTTTGTCAATTCAGTTCCCAAAGCACTTCCCTTGCAATAACCACAAGAGGTAGGTAGTAGAAGAAAGTCTCAATATCCTCATTTTATAATTGAGGAAAAGGATTATAGGGCTATCAAATGAAAGGCTACAGTAGAAATCCAATGGTTCTCCCATACCTGGATTTGACTTCCAAAGGTTCTTAACTTTTTTTTGGCACCATAGATTCCTTAAGTGGTCTGGTGAAGCCTCTAGAGCAGTGATTCCCAAAGTGGGTGCTAGTCCCCTGGTGGGTGCTGCAGCAATCCAGGGGTGCGGTGATGGCCACAGGTGCATTTATCTTTCCTATTAATTGCTATTAAAAATTTTTTTATAAATTAATTTCCAGGGGGCTAAGTAATATTTTTTCTGGAAAGGGGACGGTAGGCCAAAAAAGTTTGGGAACCACTGGTCTAGAGCAAAAGATAAAATCCATAGGCCTACAAGCCAACTCAGTTAAATTGAAATACAGAGATTGGAAATTTAAAAAAAAAAAAGGGTTCATGTTAAGAACCCCTGGTCTAGGGATATGGAAATCTGGGTTCTAGACTGCATTTCAGCTCCACTGCCCTAAGGTATATTACTCAACCTTTCTAGGCTTTGGCTTTCTTCGTCCAACTGACCTACCAACTTATATTATTATTTTGGGAATAAAGGTAAATAATGGTCCTAAAATTGTTTTGGACAGTACAAAGGACTCATAGGATTGTTGTGAGGATCAAATGAGATCACCTATGTAAAGCACTTTGTTCACCATAAAGCAATATGCTAGCTATAATTAATGTAATTATAATTAACAAAATGCTAGCTATTATTATGTAGTGCTGTGTTTTTAAAAGGTGGAAGTAGGATTAGTGGGAGCCAAAATGATTTAATGGATTGGACTTGTGAGTCAGGTAGCTCAGTGAGTGAGAGCCAGGCCTGGAGATTGAAGGGTGGCCCCAGATACTTCCTAAATGTATGGTTCTTAACACTCTTGCCTTGGAACCTAGATTCTAAGATAGAATGTGTGAGAGAGAGAGAAAGAGAAAGAGAGGGATGGGGGAAAAGAGAGAGAGAGAACACGGGAGAGGACAAGAGAGAGAAGTAGTTTAGAAAGGAAGGTAGGTAGGTAAGTTTGAACTCTAGGCCAGCTGGGCAAGTCACTTAACTTTTCTAAGCCCTTTTCCTATTCTGTAACACTGGGATATAATGTATGGTACTAAACTCAGCATGGATTGCTGATGGGATCCATGAGAAAATGTTTATGTAAAGCACTTTTCAAGCTTTTAAGCAGTAGAAGTTTCAGTTGGTAGTAGCAGATTCTTTGCACAGGTGTTAGTTTACATTGAGGAGCAACATTGGCCGTGGAACTCACGGTATTTCACAGTGAAGCAGTGGCTGCAAAAGGGGTTGGCAAAGCAGGAAGGAATTGGGGGTGGGAGAAGGCAGGGAAGTATTTGATGGACTGATAAATGCCACAAGAGCCGGGTGGTTCTGGCATGCATGGATCCGTGGCAGCAGAAACGAAGGGGATTGGCTACAGTTGCAGTAAAGCAGTTTTTTCCCAGGCAACACTTGCTTTCTTGGATTTCTCTTAAGCTAAGGAAACTAACAGAATGGGTCATTATTGTCTCTCCAGAGCTCTACTATGATCGTGGGAACCACCATGAGTTTGTGTCCCTGGTGAAGGACCTAGCCCGACCTGGGGAGTTCACACAGTCACAGACCTTCGACTTTGAGTTCACCCATGTGGAGAAGCCCTACGAGTCTTACACAGGACAGAATGTGAAGCTAAGGTAAGTGGTGACCACCCAGAGCTGCCTGTCTGGGCAGGGTTCTAAGCCAACCCTTATTTCTGCTTCCTCCCAGTCAGTCATCATGATCGAAAGGGAAACCCAGGCCTGGAGCTGCCTCTATTCTATAGGTTTCCCTGAGAAATTAGAGTATATCCAACCAAATGGAAAAAGCACTAGGGCTCATCCATGAATTCTAGTCCCTGATCCTGACTTGGACCACCCACTTGATAACTCAGTTTCCTTTTTCCCTCCTCTTTTCTCTTTAAAATAAGGAGACCTTCTATCCAGTCTACCTCCATGTGGGTGGTGTGAGGATAAAATGAGATAATAAATGGAAGTTCTTTAGAAAATACTGTTAAAAAATATTAGGAATCCTAGGAGGTTAGAACTAAAAGGGAACTCAGAGAGATGTGAAAGGACTTGTCCAGTCTCATAGGAAATACGTTGCATAGCCAGAACTAGGAGCATTTTACACAAGCTTGGTGCTTCCAAGAAATAGAGCTGGTTCTAAGAGTATGGTGATGGAAAACCAAGAGCAGCAGGTACTCCTAAGGTCTTCACTTCAGGTTTTCTATCTTCATTGGTCAGAGAATATTTAAAGCCTGAAGGGACTTTATCAGTTACTTTGTCTAACCCAGTGATGGCAAACCTACGGCACAGGTGCCAAAGATGGCACACAGAACTCTCTGTGAGCACACGGCCACCCCCCCAACCCCAGTCAGAGGTCATTACTAGAAAGGCAGAGGGACTCAGGTGGAGCTGCTCCCCATCCCCTGTCCCTCTGCCCAACAGCCAATGGGGATAAGGTAGGTGGCTCACAGGAGGCAGAGCTAGAGGGGAGCAGAGCATTCGGGCCACTCCCTTCCCCTCCCCTTCTCTATACTCACTAAGGACATTCCTCCCTTCACCTGCCCTCCACCCAGCAGCCCAGTGGGAAGGCTTTCTCCCTCCCCTGTGTGGGGTAGAGTGGGACATACAAAGCATGTGGGGGGGGGAGGGGCAGGGCCTGGTACTCCGTCTCTAAAAGGTGTGCCATCACTGGTCTAGCCTCATAAGGAAACCAAGGCCCAAACATGGGAAGAGACTTATTTACAGTCATATAGGCGGATAAGGAGTAGAGCACCCTGTTGCTTGAGATCCAGCTATCAGGATGCTGCTATTTGTCTTTGATAGCCTCTGTAATTATATAAATTTGGTTTGTTTTGTTGTATTTTTAGCAGGGACCAAAAAGTAAGACTAGGTCAGGGAGGCCAGCAGTATATACTATTCCTTCCCTTCCCTGTCAGAAGGCTTTGGGGATGTCCAGCTTTTAAACCTTCATGAAGAAGTCTGAAATCTGTTTTCTATATACACATGTATCCCTTTATCCCCATAAAAATTAGTATCTTTGGGCAAGAACAATATAGATAATTTAAGTTACTTAAATTTGGCTTTGAAATCTATTGTGGACTTTTTACAGTGACTTTGCCTTGTCATTCTTTTGGCATTATATTAATGTCATAAATTCATTTTTATTCCTAGAAACACTTATCTGCTAGGCAGAGGGGAAAGGTTTGTTTTGGCAGTAGTCCCAGTAGGGAGGGGGAGTTTGGCCAAGGTTTCAAAATGTATCAGAAAGTGGTCCATGGGACAGCTGGGTGGCTTAGTGACTGAGAGCCAGGTCTAAAGACGGGAGGTCCTTGGTTCAAATCTGGCCTCAGACACTTCAAGCTGTGTGATCCTGGGCCAAGTCACTTAGCCCCTATTGCCTAAACCTTACCACTCTTTTGCCTTGGAACCAATACATAATATTGAGTCTAAGATGGAAGGTAAAGGTTTAAAAAAAAAAAAAAAAAAAAAAAAAGTGGTCCAAGGGACAGCTAGGTAGCCCAGTGAGAACAGAGAACCAGTCCTGGAGTCAGGAGGATCTAGGTTCAAATCTGACTCCTAACTCTTCCTAGCCATGTGACCCTGGGCTTGTCACTTAACCCCATTTGCCTAGTCCTTGCCTCTCTTCTGTCTTAAAATTGATACTGACAATCAATTAATCGATTAAAAAAATAAATAATTTTTTAAAAACAACAAAAAAAGAATTGATAAACAGAAGGTAAGTGTTGGTTTGTTTTTTTTTTAATCACCTTACCTTCTATTAGAATCTATTTTAAAAGGAAAAAAGTGATCCACATATAGGTATTTGCTGATTTGTCTAACTTTATTTTTCAGACACCCTGACCCATAACCCTACACATACATTATTCCTATCCTTTCTGGATAGAGGGGTGGCAGGCTCATCATCTCTTGATAGATAACCCTGGTCTCAAACCCAGGTTCTCTGATTCCATATCCAGTTCAATGTGGCGTTCCTCGTATTGATAAGGCAAAGTAAGGTAGTGGGGTGGAGAGTGGTTGGGGGTGAGTTGGAGTGGATAGAATTTTGGGGACAGAAAGAGGCACTTAGTGGGGAAACCTAATGAGTCTTCAGAGAATGGCAAGGGTGGAGATTGGCAGGAACACACAGTTCTTCAGAAGTAGTAAAAGATATGATTAGAAAGATCAGTTGAGAATAGATTATGGAGAGCACCAGATTCACCCAACATTGAGATGTGGTAGAAGGCTTTGTGAGTTTATCCATTGGAAGGATTAATGGTGGTAGCTTGAAGTAAGAATTGTAAAGGCAAGAAGCACCTGTGGGGGCAGGGGGAGTCCTTTAGGATGCTTTCCCAATACTCTAGGCTTACGGATTTGAGCTGTGACGTGGGAGTAAGAGAGAGAAGGAAAAAGATTCTGGAGACTCTCAAGGGATGATCGAAGAGGACTTGGCAACCAGTTGAGAAGGGGAAATGGAGTTTAGAAAGTAAAAAATTTTCACAGTTTCTAGTTCGGAGGGACACTTACAGTACAGAAATATGGAAGAGGCTAGAGTAAGAAGTAGAGTTTTGATTTTCATCTCTTTGAGGTGTTTTTGAGTTCTTAGGTAGAAATGTACAGCAGGTAGTTGGAAATCTGGAAGTGGAGTTTTAGAAGGATTGGGATTAAGAAATTGTTTTCCACATAGGAAAAATAGTTGAAACTCTGAGAATGGATTGTCACTTTGTGGATTATGAAAAACAATTGAAAAGACTTAAGAATTGGAGGCAGCTGGGTGGCTCAGAGGATTGAGAGCCAGACCTAGAGATGGGAGGCCCTAGGCTCAAATCTGGCCTCAGACACTTCCTAGCTATGTGACCCTGGGGAAGTCACTTAACCCCCATTGTCTAACCCTTACTGCTCTTCTGCCTTGGAACCAATACATAGTATTGATTCTAAGACGGAAGATAAGGGTTGAAAAAAATTGTTTTAAGACTAAGAATAGAGTCTTCAGTTTGCTCAACAAGCATTTACTAAGCATCTACCATAGGTCAGGCACTTTACTTAGAGGCTAGAAGTACAGACAAAAAACAGAATCCCTGTCTTCCTGGAAGCTACATTCTATTGGGGGAAAACAAAAGGGAAATCAAATGCAAAATATATTTTTTTAAATTGAGGCAAAACAATTAGGGGAAAGGGGGTTCATTTTAACAACTGGGTGGATCATGATGGGCTTCCTACAGGAGAAGGCCCTCGAAGTAGGCCTTGAAGGTTCCCACGAGGAATTCCATAATTCCTTATCAAAAGCCATTTCTCATATTTGGAATTCCCTCCATTCAGAGAGGAGAAGTGGCTTGTGGGAAGGCATGGGGAAAGCAGATGGAATTTAATGTATAAAGAACAACAAGCTGACCTATTCGATGAGAATGTGCGACTGTGCAAGAAGCTCTCGTGCATCAGTCCTAGAGGAGACCCGTGCTGAGTGCAGAAGGCTAGAAAAGGATGTTTGTGCCCAGGAGCTGCTGGAGCTTCTTGACTTTGATCTGATTAGCTTCAGAGAGGAAATCCAGGAGCAGGGGGTAGAAGTTGCAAAGAGATAAATTTAGGATTAATATTAGAAGAATCCTCCTTGTGGTGAGAGCTGTCCAGAAGTGGAATAGACTGCCTGGAAGATGGTGGTTGTCCCCTTTTTGTAGGTCTTCCAGCAGAGGCTACATGACCACTTGTCAGCTAAATTTTGGTGAGGGTTCCTTTCATTACTGGTGGCACAGTGGATAAAGTGCTGGGTTCAGGAAGACCCGAGTTCAGATATGAAATCAGGCATTTCCTAGCTGTGTGACCCCAAACAAGTCACTTAATCTTTTTTTTTTATCCTGGGACTCCATTCTAGGAGCATAGGGCCACAACCAGTAGGCAATGGGTTGCTCAGGGTCACCCAGCTGGGAAGTGTCTGAGCCTGGATTTGAACCTAGGACCTTTCGTCTCTAGGCCTGGCTCTCAATCCACTGAGCTAGCCCAGCTGCCCCTACTTTAGGTTGCAGTTTCTTTAGCAGATGTAGTTTTTACAGGGTGAGGTTGCTAGCCCCACGCCCAACCCTCATCCTTTTTCATCCGGGCTAGGGACCGTCCTTAGCCCAGGAGTGGTAAGGGTGGGCGATAGGGGTCAAGTGACTTGCCCAAGGTCACACAGCTGGAAGTGTCCGAGGCTGGACTTGAACCTAGGACCTCCAGTCTCTAGGCCTGGCTCTCAATCCACTGAGCCACTCAGCTGCCCTTAATCTTAGTTTGCCTCAATTTCCACTCCTATAAAATGGGGACAATAGTAGCACCTATCTCTTAGACTCTTGTGAGGCTCAAATGAGGTAAAATGTGTAAACAAACAAACAAAAAATTTAAGTGCTTAGTTAGGACAGTGCCTGGCACTATATAAATGCTTATTTCCTTCCTTTCATCTTTTCATGTATGTGTTGGACTTGATGGCTACTGAAGTCTCTTCCAACTCTTAAACTATCACAGGGAATTCTCGCTTAATAGTATCAGAAGGAAGGAGGAGAAGAATCAAAGGACTGATTAAAAGATGTGAGGAAAGTAGAACGCTGTGTGGAATCCAAGAGAAAAAAGTTTCAAGAAAAGGTTGAATCTGCATTCAGTCTAGATGCTCTTAGAGACAACATAGAAGAGCCTGATCCCCCTCTGTGAGCAGGGTCAAGTGCCCAAAGTCAGGCCTGGCCCTTATATTGAGAGCTGATTCATAGACCCAATGTAGACTGAGGAGAGGCAGTGCTACTAGGGGTGGTATATCGGGGCATGAAGTGCTCACAGAAAGGGCAACAAGGTGGCTCATTCGATGGAGAGCCAGGCCTAGAGATAGGAAGTCCTGGTTTCAAATCTAGCCTCCAACACTTCCTATCTGTGTGACCCTGGGCAAGTCACTTAACCCCCATTGTCTAGCCCTTACTGCTCTTCTGCCTTGGAACCAATACATAGTTTGATTCTAAGACAGAAGGTAAAGGTTTAAAAAAAAAAAAAGAAAGAAATGGTCACAGGGCTGAGGCTATATCTGGATAAGAAACAGTAATAGAAACAGGCAGGAGTTATGTGGTTCTGACCCTAGAGCAGGTTTTAGCCAGGTCCCAATCTAATAGGAAGCCTACATTGGAATAACCAGGGCAGGGAGCTCTTACCAAAAGGGGAGCCTGCAGTTTTGGTGAGATAGGACGAGCAATTGAGTTGCTTAGACTCAAAACTTGGGTCAGGAGCTGGAAAAGCTCCAACCAGAAGAGCAGTAATTAGACTTGAACCTAGATTAGACAGCTTTGAGCACAGTGAAAGCTTGCAGATCCCATCCTAACCCGCTCCTGAGTTCTTTGAAGAACACATCACTAAGTACCCAGAATAAGCAACAGTAGGACCCAAGAAAATACAAAACAAGACCAAGCAAGACCCAGATGTTTTCTCCAGAAATATGCAAAGCCCAGCCCTAATAGAGAGTACCAGTTAAGGAAGTAATGCTAGAAGAACAAATAAATAAATAAAGGGATCCCACCATAAAATTATTATTTAAACAGAAGCACCCAAAATACAAACCTGGAAGAAAAGAATGACTCCCAAAACATCTACAACCAAAGCCTCAAAGAAAAACATAGCTGTTATATAGGTTGAACTAGAATTCCTAGTATAATTATTTAAAAGAATTTTTTTTAATTATTGTATAAGTGAAATTGAGAGACAAAAGGAAAGAACTAGACAATTACAGAAGAAAGACTGGAAAGAAATTTAATACTTTAGCACAAGAAGTACACAAAACCTTAGTCAAGCCATATACTCCTTAACAATTAGAATGGATCAAATTGAAGATGATGATATTAAAACAAAAGTTGAGAGACTGAGGGAGGAGGAAAAAAGAAAATCTAAGGTATCTCATACCAAAAACAATCATCCTGGAAAACAGATCAAGGAGAGGTCATTTAGGAACCACTGAACTCCCTGAAAACCACCTATAAACTCTGTGTCTGTCTGTCTGTCTGTCTGTCTCTCATCATGAAAGAAAAATGCCCAGATTTCTTAAAATCAGAGGCCAAAATGAAAATACAAATAATCCACTAGTGGCCTCATAGAGAAAAAAAAACTGTCAGGAACATCATATTCAAAATCCAGAGCTCCTGAGAAATAAAAAGATATTGCAATCAAGTAAGCAACAAGAAAGAATAAAGATCCTGAGTCAGTATCACACGAGACTTAACAGCCACAACTTTTAAGGAATAGAGAATTTGGAAAGATAGAAGCTATCGCTTTATATAGCCAACAATAATTTATCCAGCACAGCTAAGTATAAACTCAAAGTTAAAAAAAAAAAAAAGGATTTTTTTTTTTAGTGAAATGGAAGTTTTCCTAATGAAAAGAACAAAACTGAGTAAAAACTTTGAAATAGAAACACAAAGGTTAAGAGAAATATCATCAACAGCAAAAAAAGAATTATCTGTCTTCTAAAGGGGGGAGTTGGAACAAGTGTTGCCTCAGAACCAATATCATTTGGGTCACAAAGGGTTTTAAATAAGACCAAGGGCCTACAGATGGTTTTGTTATGATCTTAAAAGAAGAAAGGGAGAGGAAGAGTGGGGGAAATTATCAAACATGACCAGAATGCACAGGTAGAAATCTGTACAAACAGGAAGGGGTGGAGGAAATGAACCTGAACCTCCCTTTAATCTGAAATGGTCAAAGGAGGAAAGAATACACATACACACACAGAGAGAATTGAGTCATCTTACTCAACAGGTTAATAGAAAGGAAAAGAGAGAGAGAGGAGTAAAAGTGAGGGTAGATTCAGGGATGAATTAGTCATAAGCAGAACACTCTTAACCACAAAGAGTGTATCATGAAGAAAGGTTTAAAAGGTCAGAAAACAAACTCAACATTTGAAATTTCTGCAAGGTGGATCAGTTCCAAATGGCTGAGGTCCAAGGCCTAGCCTACTGGTAGACTTCTGAAGTGGAATGGACTTGAAGGTCACAGCAATTGAGGATGATGAGGAACTTCAAGTTCAGAGTGGTATGAGCCATGTGTACAAATATTTAAGTTGTCCACAATAATGACAACACAGGAAAATAGAAAGGTGCAGAAGGCATCAATTTGCTCATCAGATTCCTCTGATTTTATAAAATAGACTCTTGAGAGTTAGATGATATCTTAAGGATCTGGGCTAATCTCCTGCCCCATCTAACAATTCCTTGACAAGTAGTCTTCCAGCCTCTTGAACACTTCTGGTGACAGGGAACTCACTAACAAATGAACTAATTTCATAAAGTTATAATTGCTAGATAATTCTTCCTTGTGATATTGAGTTACAAAGTTCTTCCTTATGTCTCTTCCTCCCTCTAACTCCCTGGATCCTTTTGTTCTAATGTATCTTTCTCTATTTTAGGTGATGTAGTGGGTGGAGTGCTAGACTTGGATTCAGGAAGACCTGAGTTCAAATCCAGTCTCAAATACTTAACTAGGTATAGGACCCTGGGCAAGTCACCACTGCTCTGAGCCTCGCCTTTCCTCATCTGTAAAATGAGGGTATTGGGCTCGAAAGCCCCCTGATGTTCCTTTCAGCTCTAAGTCATTTAATCATCATTTATTAAGCACCCACTATGTGCCAGGCACAGTGCTAAGGCTAGGGGTACAAAAATGGCAAAAGGCAATCCCTGCCCTCAAAGAGTTTACAGTCTAATGGATGAGACAACATACAAACACAATTCTAAGCAAAGTAAGCTATGTATAAGAAAATAGAAAATAATCAAGAGGGAAGGTACTATCATGTAACCATGGAAAAGTATTCTAAAAAATAAAATTAAAAAAAAAAAAAAGGGAAGGTACTAGAATGGAGGGATTGGGAAGGCATTCTGTAAAAGACAGGATTTAGTTGGGACTTATGGAAGGCGAAGGTCCTTTCACTCTTCCTTCCTCCAAGTGCAGTCTGAGGCCAGAGCATTGCCTGTATGCCTCTGGGTACAGACACATGCATATGTGTGCTTGTTAAATATGTGTGTGTTTTTATATATATATATATACCAATATAAGTACAAATATGTACATATATACTGATATAATGCTCATAAATATATGTATATCTATTATAAATACTATATATATTATATATATATAATGTGTTATCGATTATTATATGTGTATCTATGGCTTTGTGCACATGTGAATGCCTCCCTCTTTGCCGATGTACTGTCTGTGTGTCTGTGTACACACTCTTTTGTAACTGGGAACTGTCCTAATCCGCGATGGCTTAATATCTGCAGGTATTTCCTCAGAGCCACCATCAGCCGCCGGCTCAATGATGTTGTCAAAGAGATGGACATTGTGGTTCATACACTTAGCACATACCCAGAGCTCAATTCATCCATCAAGATGGAGGTTGGGATTGAGGACTGTCTGCACATCGAATTTGAGTACAATAAATCCAAGTGAGTGTCTTTGCTGGAGCAAGAGGGGTCCGTGGATTTGGATGGGAGGGGGGAAGAATTGTGTTTTTATTTTTACTAATCTAAGAACGTTAGTATTTCTTCCCATTATTTCAAAACCTTTCTGAGGTCTCTAGGTTTCATCAGAGTGCCAAAGGATCCGTGACACAATAAAAGTTATTAAGAACTCCTGCCTAGAGATAATTGTTCATTCCTGGGGTTGGAAGTAGGGGGCAGGCCAAGAGGAAGGGGTGTGTAACAGAGAGCTCCAATTTAGGTCAGGAGGCCTGGGTCGGAATCATTCTTCATTTAAAATAGCTGTCTATGAGCAAATCGCTTCAGTTGTTTCCCCATTACCAGCTGCCTGCTGCCATGCTGAATCTTAAACTCAGCATGTCCAAAAAGAAAATAATCTTTCCTCTAAAAGCCTTCCCTCCCCTTGCATCCCTGTTTCCGCTGAGGACACTCCAGGCCTCCCAGTCGCTCCCGTCCTTGACCGCAGAAGTCTCCTTGACTCTCCCTTCTTTCTCCGGTACCCTCCCTGTCCAGTCACTTGAAAGACCTCCTCACCATCCTTTGGATATGTTTCCTTTTTGCTTGCCTCCGTTATCAGGCCTTAGTTCAGGCCTTTGTGACTTCTTACTTACACTGTTTAATAGCCTCTTGCCTGTGTTTCTTTCCTCAGTCTCTTCCCCCCCCTTTAGTCTGTCCTCTGGTCTAACATTGCCCCCCCCCCCCACCCACCCATTTTACATTTTACAGATGAGGTAACTAAAAACCCAGTGACTTCCCAACATCAGATCAGGTAGTGGCACAGTCAGGATTCAAACCCAAGACCTCTTACTAAATAAATCTGACACTCTTTAATATATTGAGTGACTTTTCATAAGAGCTTCAGAAATGGGCACAGTGGCATTTTTAGAGTTAGTGTCAAACGTTCCAAAATGACAGTTGGGGGGGGGGGGGGGAATGTCTGTTTCATGCAGGAAGTGTGGTTTGCACACTTTGTTAACATCTATTAGCTTCCCTTTGGGTACAAGAACCAGTCATCCTCTGCCTGCATGATTCCTCTGCCCAGAACCTCATACTAAGCTTCATGAAGAGGGAAAAATAAGTCTGATTCCTGGGGGACACCTAACTCACAAGAGTGAAATAGGCCTTTTCCCATGAAAAGGATATAATTCTTGGTGCAGACAGTGTGCCAAAGTGAAGGGAGAGAAATTCATGACTGGAGTGAAGGGATTTTGAAGATTTCCTGGACAGAGTAAATTCTAAGCCAGGTGTTGGAAAATCTTTGGGAATCTGAGAAAAACTGGGGAAAAGAATCGGCGGAGTAATCGTATTTTAATTGTTGATGGTTAAAGAGGGTTAATACGAGTGTGGCAGATATTTTAACCTAAGTACGGCACCTCCTGAAAAGGGGACAGAGGAGAAGCTTTGGGCCTGGTCGTTACCTAACCTTTGGGCTCTCTTCCCAAACCCAGGTACCACCTGAAAGACGTGATTGTGGGGAAAATCTACTTCCTGTTGGTGAGGATTAAAATCAAGCACATGGAGATCGATATCATCAAGAGAGAGACCACTGGGACGGGCCCCAACGTTTACCATGAGAATGACACAATAGCCAAGTATGAGATCATGGATGGAGCCCCTGTGAGAGGTGAGCCCCCGCAGGCCAGGGTCCTCAAACGGAGGACAGCCCGAGGGTCCGACTTTGGAACAGAGGGATGTCCCTGTGTGCCTGTGCACCAGGTGATTAGGCTGCGTTTTGCGGATTTTGCTGCTGCTTCTGTTTTATACTTGGAAGCAGGAAAATATAATGCCTATAGGTCATTTCTGCTAAGCAGATGGTATTGAGAGCTACAGGGGAGTTAAAATTAATTAAACTGGAGAATTTGGGATTCTTTGTGAATTCTCATTTTCTAGGCCCTTTCTTGTGCTTTCTAGGACTCTAGATACTCAAGAGTTGATGATAATTATATGTCCATCTCATTTTCTTCTTACAATCTAAAGATTTCTTGGCACTTCCTGGGATTTCTCTCATTTATTAGCAGTCCCTTTATGTTGATAAGAATTATCTCCCATATGGATGCCTCATAGATTAACAGGCACTTGGCAAGAATCTTAGAAGACATCTTCGCCCTGCCATCAACCACAGACATTTGTTGAGTACACGTCCTGTGCGAGGTTTAGAGGGGGACAAGGATTCTATTCCTTGGACTCCGTCTCCCTTTTTTCTAAGAACTGTGCAAGTATCATTCATTTTCTGTGCTTCTAAAAGGGCAGCATGAACAATCCAGAAGCAGCAAATAATGACTACCCAGAGCGGCTTTAGGATGGTACATGCACACTGCTAGATGCAATCATTAGAGCTAGAAGGACCTCAGGCCAAATTCAAGCCTCTCCTTTTACTGAGAGGAAAACTGAGGCCAGTGAGTCTGAGCAACTTGTCCCACGCCTCCCTCCACCCCAGCGGGACTCGCTCAGGAAGCAGGGCCTGCCCCTGCGCAGGACGCCAGAAAGGGCAGCAGGAGCCCGGGCCGCGGCTCACGGCCTGGGCAGGGCCGGGGTGGGGGCTGCCTGGGCCCTGACTCGCTCCTTCCTTGCAGGGGAATCCATCCCGATCCGGCTCTTTCTGGCTGGGTATGAGCTGACTCCCACCATGAGAGACATCAATAAGAAGTTCTCTGTGCGGTATTACCTCAACCTGGTGCTGATTGATGAAGAGGAGAGACGGTACTTCAAGCAACAGGTGAGGCACAGGCCAGGAGAGGCACTGGGGGATGGGGAGGATCCTTCTCTCCCTCTGGTCTCCCGCTCATGCTGGCCCTGGAGTCGAGGCTCTGAGTTCAAATTCTACCCCAGTCATTCTTAGTTTTGCAACCCTGGACGAGTCCCTCGGCCTCTGTCCAGCGCTTGAAGTGCCGCCAGGGCTTCCCCACGAGTCCTTCACACACGTCTGGGGATGGGGAGGGTCTCTGTGAAAGGAAGGCTCGACGACTTACGGCCCCTCGTCCCTTCCCCAACAGGAAGTGGTGTTATGGCGGAAAGGGGACATCGTGCGGAAGAGCATGTCCCACCAGGCGGCCATCGCCTCCCAGCGCTTCGAGGGCTCGTCCTCCCACCCCGAGGCCCGGACCCCCGGCCAGCCATCGGACAACAACAGCCGGCAGTGAGGCCTCGGGCCCTCCCTGCCGCCAGCAGCCCCTCGAGGGCGAGAGGGCCGGGGACCTCTGCAGACACTCACATGACCCGAGACAACAAAAACAAACCCATTTTTGACTTTAATTCCTTTCTCTGAAGAGCCTGAAGGGGACGGGGTAGGAGCGCTCCTGAGGATGAGGACTGTGCATGCGGCCCAGGTGTGGGTGGTGAGGGGGGCAGGGAGGGCAGCGGCCCCCAAGGAGGTCGGGGCCTCGGCAGGAAGGCTCCCGGACCCGGGGCGTTCTAGGAGCTGGTCTGTGTAGGGGGCAGTGCGGGCAGGGTCTCGCCTGCTCTTGGGCCCTGCCCCAGCCGAGGGGCACAGGCTGACCTTGCGTTGGTCCCCAGGAATGGGATGGGAAGGAGGCTGAGGCGGGCAAAGCCCAGAAAGGGCCGGAGTCACTCAAGATCGGGAAACTACCTCTCTGGGAGTCTTGGACGTGGTGCTGGGACGCCACCATCTCTCTGCTCTGGCCCCAGCCCCTTCCCCCTCACAAAGGGAAATTCCAGGGGGGCACCCAGACACCTCCCTACACACACTTCCCTCACGCCTAAATGACCATCATCTTCCACATCATGCACCAGAAGCCTGAGCAGAGCTGGGATAAAGCCAGCCCTGGAAGGGAAGGTCGGCGGGGGGCAGGGTATGGATGGGCGATTTCTGAGCCTCGCCTGCCAGAGATGGAATTAGCCTTTCAGACACGATAGTCAAGCCTGCTGCTTAAGTGCCGAGATCTGACCAGGACCCGGCTACCCCGGGCAGCTCATTCTTTGCAGACCCCACGTTGGTTGACACATTTTAGGGATCACAGATCCTCTAAATATGGGAAACTAAGTGGGATTTCCTATAAACCTAAGCGAAAGATCCCATTTTCCCTGAAGGGAAATGAGAGTTCTAGTCACCACCCCTGCCATGTTCCCTACCTCCTCCTTTCAGGGATTTGGGGGCATGGCTGTGAACCCTTGAGAGTTACCCTCCTGCAACCACCTCAGACCCTTTAGAATCTAGTTTTCCCCACTTATGATGAAGGAAAAGGACAATGAGGGCCTCGGCAGAGGAAGATGGCTATCCTAACTTCGAAATAATTCTGCTTGCCAAACAGTCTTTCTCTTCCAGATGACTGCCCAGAGTTCAGGGCTATTGCTATTTTCCCCATTTTAAAAAAATCTCATCTAGATGTTTCTGTGATATAATGGGAAGAGAGCCATTCCCCTCTCGGTGACACTGTGTTCTGAACAGCGGGAGTGAACATGTTTTTCCTCCCCACTTGGAGATGAGCAGAGGGCGAGCCGTTCCACTTTTCTCCATGAAGACCCCAACTCCTAATCACAAAAGCCGGTGTTAACAAATGAATTCCCCACGGACCAAAGTCTGTCCCGACTGCCCCCGGGATATGGGAAGCTGAGCGTGTGGTAAGGAGGGTCCGGACTGTGTCAGAACACAGAGTTAGGATTTCCAGTGTGCCTACCTGCTAATAGCTGGCAGTCCCCTTCTGTATCCCCAAATGTCACTTTCTCCATTCCCCTCAATGATGTGCAGATCTTTACTGATTTATCAATTTTAAAATTCTCCTATGGGAGGTGAGAGAGAACCTATTCTAGCTCTCTCACAGGCAAGGCTCTTAAACCAGATCTTGACTTTTCTCTTTCTTGTCTCTTCTCCCTTATCCAGCTGTCACTGCGAAGGTAGCTCACCTCCACTATTCCCACACCCTCATCCTGGGGAGTGCATAGGTACTAAACCAAGCAGTACAACTTGTAATTACGCAGCTGCAGTGTTTACATGTTTCTTAATTTGTTGTCTTTTCAATGGCTGTATTTTAAAAAAAAAAACAACAACAAAAAACTTGTTTTAATTGTCTCTCTGATTAAAGGGAGCTGCTATGGCTCCAGAGACCATGTGCCCGTGGAATGCCAGGTTCTGTGGTCTCTTCTGTCCCAAGATATCCTCCCTTATAAGTAGGGCCTGTGGTACAGAACTGAAGGAAAAAATTACCATCCATCCATCCATGAAGTAGTATTGACAAATGCCTTGAAGGAATCCAGGTGATTGCAGATAAGAGAACACAGAAAGCTAAAAAGCTGGTGTCATAAAAACCTGCCAGTTAGAGCCTTCCTCCATCCTGACAGGTACATATTGCCATCAAAGACTTAAAAGCAGTCAGAAGTTCCTCCCCAAGCCACAAGTGAACATCAAGGTAGAATTTATAACTTGCCATTAAGAAACAAGCTGATTGCACCCAATGTCCTTTGATACTGATGTTTTAATTAAAAAAAAAAAACCCACACATATTCTAGGTACACAAATGGACCAGCCCTGAAGAAAAAAAAGTAACCAGCAAATCCAAATCCCTCTCACCTCCTTGTCAGAGAGGCACAACTTGGTTGGAGAACAAGAAGAAGCTGCTGATTAATTTGGCTTCTTATCTTCCAGGCTTAAGATAAAATCAAATTCTCCTACCAAAGAGGGAAAAAGAGAAGGTCTGAGCAGGAGGTCAGGTGGTTTTGTCACGAGTGTAAGAAACAGGAGATGGCTCTCACCTTGGGTCACAGGCTGCACTGAGAGTCTCTGACGGGTGAAGAGAGCCATGTTTTGTAAAGGGCCACCGATGGCTTTGTGGGTATGGTAATGGCCCTTCAGCTCAGTCAGGGGAATAAAACGTTTGGTCATTCGAACAAACTGAACATCCACCTAAAACAGAAAGACACATGAGGAATGGTAGATCCAAACCCTGTATTCACCCAGGCAACTGTCCGTTTTCTCAAATGACCCACAGAACAAGCCACTGCCAAGGGGTACAACGTGCTCTTGGTGGACAGGGCTCTTAAGCCCCAAAAACAAGGTTTCTAGTGCTTGTTCCCCGTCCTTTGTTGTTCAAGGGAATCCTAACGTGTTCCCACGAAGATATTCCTTGTTCTTATCACCCCCTGAACTAGGAACAAGGGGATGAACCATTTACCATGGACCACTTGGGATTGTCTTTCTTGCTGGATGGGTCATAATGAGGGCTGTCTTTCTCAAATTGTGTGTGGTCAGGGTAGGCCTCCTTCACAATCTGGAAAGAGAGAGACATATCCCGTGATTTGCCAATACATACAGCTCCTATTGGTGTAGGCAGAGGTTATCCATGGCCAAGTTTTAGATAACAAGCTAGTCTTTAACCTTAATTCCCTGGTATTCACCCTGTCAGATCTGGTATGTCCTCAGGCAGTGCTAACTAATACCATTCATCTTAAGGCAAACAAAGTAATGGATGTATCCAAATAGTTATTGCATTATCTATGCCACTAGTCTTATCAATTAGTACAAATAATAAAATAGTTCAACTGACAGGTTTAACACATAGCCCTAAATAAACCTTCAGAGATAGCCCGATAAACCTGTTATCCCTGTGTGGATTTCACACTCCCATTTGCCAAAAAAAAAAAAAAAAAAAGTATCTATTGGCTGGGTTTGGGCTGATTGCATCAGAGCTGAGCTCAATGCCTTGCCTGAACCTTTTCTATCTTGCAGAGAAGAGCCACGTAGGCAGTCCATCTCCCCCTGATGAATGATGGAATAAGAAAGGTGTGTGATGGCATCCTCTTGCCTCACCTCTTCTCTGAGACCAGGCTTAGGGGAAGAGGGGATCACTTCCCCTGGCCCTCCAGCCCCAGACCTAGTCTAACCTCCACGAGGCCTGCGATGCCTGGTTCCTTACAGTTGCTGTGATAGAAGAAGGCCTTCTCTCCCAGCTTCATTGTTCTCAGGAAGTTCCGAGCCTGTCCCAGGGTGAAGAACAAGCAGCTGTCTTTTTACAACATCCTAAGAAATACTCCCCCCACCCCCACCCCTCAGGTCAAATTCCTATCCACAACAGGTGGGGTTCTTGGGGAACTTCCTTTTCAAGCAAGAGAAGGAATACACAGTACTTATTTCTCTGCTAAAACAGAGAAATATGTATCCAAATTATACCCTAACACTGGCTAGGAAATGGATTACATTTAATTGAGAATCTTGAGGCCTCATTTGAAAACACCCTAATAATGGTTATTTGTGGGCAGATACTGCTTTGGGGAAAAGGTTCTGCTGTCTAGGATACTCAACAACAACAAAAATGTCTATTTTTACCACTCTGTACCCCAAATGCCCTTCCTCCTTACCTGGTAGTTTCGAACACCATCCCAGCATGCTGTCTGTTTGGGCTGGGCTTTGAGATCCTCAATGCCAAACTGCTCAAGATAGTAATAATAAGAGAATGTTAGGAGTTGGATGTGTAAGAAAATCATTTTATCAAAGACCTCTTGGCTCCTCTACCTGTTGTCACAGGTACTAGGGCTCTGGGGAAGCAAGATGCTCCTTCCTTCTTCCTCCCCATTCCCAAGGTTCACCCATCGAGATCACTAGATCCATGGGGAAGCTGAGCCAAATATTCCACCTCCTTCTATTTCCTTCAATATATTCCTCTGCATTCTCTGTCAGGGCCTAATTTTTAGGTACAGGACCCTACCCCAAATTTCCAAAGCCTTGGCATACTTGCCAAAAGCAACACATTGGTTGCCATTAGGACCTTCAGAAAAATAGCAAAATAAGTTTGAATACTTTCCTCCTCCTCTTCATTTCTCTCCCACCAGCACTGCCTCTTTCCCTGCCTCTCTAGGCACAGACTGCCACCAGTTGCCTTCAGCCTGTACAAAGCACAGGATGCTGCCCAAATAGCTAGTGTTCCAAAATTATTATAATTGTCATTTTATCATTTTCCCTAAAAACAAGATTATTCAACTTATCCCCCACTTTGTTCATCTGACTTAACCTTGAATGACTTACTGCTGTTCCCCAAAATCAAATATACCCTCCAAAAATGAAAATTTGCCATGTTTGAAGATATTCCTAAGAATGTGGGATAGGATCTGGAGGCCAATTCAATAGAGGAGGCCCTGAGATGCTCTAAACAATGAGCACATCCCTCTAATAAATGTGTGGCCTCTCCCAAGTGGCTATTTTAAAAAAAGAAACACTCATGTAGATAGCTAAGGCCTGCTACTTGGGCCATGGTGGTGCAAGTCAGGAAGGCCTGGGTTTAAAGCCCACCTCTGACATGATCACTGTGGGGCCTTGGGGCAATCCTGGGCTTTTGTCTCCTCTCCAGTAAAATTAGGGGATTTGATTAGAAGGCCCTGAGGAACTTTCAGCCCTAGGCCTAGCTGCCTGGGGCTAGGGGATTGCTGAGGACCCCAAGAACCAGAGTCCACCCCAGCTTAGGACAGCAGGAACAGCATGTTTGATGATATGGAAACTTCTCAGGCCATAGCATCAACTCTTCTTTCCCTGGTTTC
Source organism: Gracilinanus agilis (assembly GCF_016433145.1). NCBI lineage: Eukaryota > Metazoa > Chordata > Mammalia > Didelphimorphia > Didelphidae > Gracilinanus > Gracilinanus agilis. The sequence continues at coordinate 151,651,171 of NC_058132.1, read as the reverse complement.
CTGCCCCAGACAGAGGTGGAAGGTGGGGTGTCAATCGCTGTTACAGCAACCTAACATTACTTTCTGGAGGTGGCTCACATAGGAAGGGGGGAGTTGGAGGGGAAATGGCCTTGTTTCCTTGTTTCTGCCCCAAGTTTTCTGGTTTGCTTTGAAGCAGCTCTATAGAGTCAACTCTAACTGCCCTTGCTAATGGACAGGAACAGCAACATAGATAATTTAAAAGATAAAACGATTGGGGTCCCATGTCTTATTTATTAACACATTTCATTATGTCATTTATTTTCTAAAATATTCCCAATTTCATTTTTCTAATTATTTTAAAAACTGGTTTGTGCTTCCTAATACAGACAGACATGTAATGTAGGGAAGTGCCTGGAAGCCCGTTGGGCAGCAGGGGAAAACCAATCCAGGATTAAAAGGTTACCCTGAATAGTCCACCGAGTAGACAGCAATGTGGTACGTTTTGCTGAGCAACTCATCCTAACAACAACTCCTTGGGTTAGAGCTTTAAGATTTGCAGAGCACTTCTGTCAAAAGAGCCCTGGGAGGCAGTACAAGTATTATCTCCATTTCACAGATGCAGAAAACTGAGGTTCAGAAGATGCTAATTTTGCTCATTTTTACCCTTGCTCTCATTCCTGCTGTCCTGAGTAGTTTAGTAAATAGTTAACCTTCACCCATAAACTCTGATGGAGACGGCTGCCACAGGTCTTACCTTCACGTCTATGCCTTTCTCCAGCCGACTTTCTGGCTCTGATTTCATTAGCCAGTAACAGCCTGGCTCATTTCTACTATCTTTAGTGGCCTGATTCTTCTTTGGGGAGTCAGAGGTCTTTGTTTCTCCCAGTGGCTTAACTGGAGTCTCAGTCTTGTTGGCCTTGATATGTTTACCTGCTGGCGCCTCCATTTCTGCAAAAAGAGGAAGACACAAGGACTTGCCACCTTCTTCCTAGTTGTATCTTTTTTCCTCCCATAAAAAAAACTCCCGGAAATCCTGGTCTCCTTTCCAGATAAATAACACAACTCCTCCAAGCCCAAGGGGACATCCATCTCCTCTACTAAAGCTGTCCCCACCCATTCCAGTCCATCCTGATGTCACTTCTCTGAATTTCCTTCTGCCCTGACAGCCCATTCAACTTAACAAATATGAGGGACTGGGGACACAAAGATACACACAACATGGGCTCTAATCTCATCCAATTGTATAAAAATAAGTACAAATTGAGAAGGAATGGGATAAAGAGATTCAGTCAATACACCATGACTATGAAGAGGAAAAAAAGATCCCTTTCAGCTAGGTGGCACAGTGGATAGTGTTGGCCAGAAAGACTTCTATCTGAGTTCTAAACTGGCCTCAGAGGCTAGCTGTGTGACCTGGGCAAGACCCTGTTTGCCTCAGTTTCCTCAACTGCAAAGTGAACTGGAGAATGAATGGCAAACCACTCTTGTATCTTTGCCAAGAAAAATAGGACATGATTGAAAAACAATTAAAACTTGAGCTAGAAGAATCAGGGAACGCTTCCTTAGAATAAACCTCCCTCCAAGAAGGAAGGGAAGATTTACAGATGTAAATGAAGAGAAATCTACAGAAGCAGGAACAATGATGAGATTGAGGTGAGCAAGAATTGGGTCAGTCATGAGAGAAGGCTAGAAAGGTAGATTAGATCCAGGCAACAGAAAGCCTTAAATGTCAAGATCAGAAATGAAATCAATCAGTCAGGGCAGCTGGGTGGCTTGGTGGATTGATAGCCAGGACTAGAGATGGGGGATCCTGGGTTCAAATCCGACCTCAGACACTTCCTAGCTGTGTGACCCTCAGCAAGTCATTTAACCCCTACTGCTAGTCCTTACCACTCCTCTGCCTTAGAACCAATTCACAGGATTAATCCCAAAACAAGAAAGTATGGGTTTAAAAAAAAAAATCTCAGCAAGTATTTTTCATGAACCTACCCTGTGCCAGGCACTAGTTAGGTAATGGGAGAAAAAAATGAAACATTCCCTTCCTTGTGAGAGCTTACATATATTTACTCTCAAAATATATACAAAATAATTCCAAGGTCTACCATTTATTCAGTAGACAAGCAGGGGCCACCAAAGTCTTCAGTGCAGAAATGTCTCTCTTTTGTTCCTGAGTCCCCAGTACAACACCTGGCAGAAAGTCTGTGCTTAATAAGTCCTTAATGACTAATTAAGCAGCATAAGGGGTAGCAGGTGAAGATTTTTGAGTTGGTACTCCACAATTTGGTACTAAATTACTAAATTTCTTGTGTGCTGGTTTCTTTCCCTAAGTTTCTGTGGTCTAATGGTTAAAACACTGGCATCCTAAGCCAGGGATTTGGGTTTGAGTCGGATCTGGGATGTGTAGTTTTATGGCAACAATGTGGCAGAGAGGATATAGTGCCAGGCCTGGAGCTGGGCAAGATTTACCTTTCTGCATTCAAATCTGGCCTCAGACATTTAGTAGCTATGTGACCCTGAGCCTATTTGCCTCAGTTTCCTCATCTGTAAAATGAACAGAGAGAAATGACAAACAATTCCAATATCTTTGCCAAGAAAACTCCCAATGGGGTCACAAAGAGTCAGCCTCAATTTAAACAACAGAAGAAACAATACCTCGTCTGTCTTTTGTGCACCCTTACAGTGGTAACCTAGAGCTGGACAAACAAGACCTCAATAAAGATTCATTAAGTGGAAAGAGAGACGATGTTCAAAGCTAGGAAAAGAGAGAGAACAGAATATAGTTCTGTTTCCCTGGAATGATTTAGAGAGAAGAAATATGAAATGTCTCAACTTTCTATGATAATGGAGTGGTGAAAAAAATCATCTTAATAATGTATATAAAACCTTTGCAAACTTTTATAAGGCTCAGTTTAATGTCAGCTTTAATTATTATTATTAAAATGCAAAAGTCTGTTGTTTTTTATTTTAAAATGTGTTATATGATTTTTTTTTTTTTGCTAACACTAACAGATTTATTTTTCTGATTATAATTTGAGAACAGGTATTGTGGTATATACCTGGGAGTCAGACGTTCTCTGGGTTCAAGTGCTGCTTTTGATACATCTTAGCAGTAGGACCCTGGACCAACCAAGTAACCTATGGGTGCCCTCAAACAACTAAGATTATAAGTCAGAGTTCCATGAAGGGAATTTTCCACACTAAGCAATGCTCAACAAAGATGAGATCATAGAACTGAAACCCCTGCACCCCTCTCAAAAGTTTGCTTAAAATGATTAATGTAAAAACACTATCAAAAGTACTATTATTAGTCCTTAAAAATTGGATTGAATTTCCTATGGAAAGAAAAATTTTACACCCAAGTGGTGCTCTTCCTTGTCAAGTCTAACCCCTTCCATATGTCCTCTTGAATGCCTTTCCATGGGGTTCCATTAATTTTACCCTTCCTCCAACAACTACATTCAATCTTCAGTTCTTAAATGGTTCTTTCCCCTCTACCTGAAAATATGCACAGGTCTGCTCTATCCTTAAACCAAAAAAGTCTTCCCTTAATCTTCCTACATATTCAAGTTAATTCTTTCTCCTTTACTGTCAGATGTTTTTATACTTCCTGCTTACATTTCTTCATGACTTAAAAAGTCTTGAAATCTGGCTTTCTGCCACTGACACACTATTTTCCATTTCATGTTCATTAATGATGACCTGCCAATCACCAAATTCAGCACCATTTTTTAGTCTTCATCCTCCCAAATGATTGGTCTACGGGCCCCATCTCCAAGTAGTGATTCATATTGTTTCTTCCCTCCTACCTCCACCAGTCAAAAATCATAGAATCCCAGATTTGGACCAAGTTTTAGGGCTAGACCCAGTTTAAACTCTTATTCAAAACATGAATACATACTTGTTTCCAGCACCCTGACAAATGTTGTCCATCTTCTACTAAAGAATAAACTTTGACTTTCACTCCTCATGAAGAGGTCTTTGACTTTTTTGGCCAGTTCTAATAATCAGATTTGTTGACAACATACTAAAAAGCAGAGGCATCTTGCTGACAAAGGTCCATAAAATCAAAGCTATGTTTTTTCCCCATGGTAATATATGGCTATGAGAGTTGGACTATACAGAAGGCTGACCACTGCAGAATTGACACTTTCAAATTATGGTAATGGAGAAGATTTTTGGGGGGTCCTTTGACAGCAAGGAGATCAAATTAGTTAATACTTAAAGAAATTAACTCAGACTATTCACTGGAAGAACAAATACTGAAGCTGAAACTTAAATACTTTGACTACATAATGAGAAGAGAAGACTCACTAGAAAAGATTAATGTTGGAAACAATTGAAGGCAAAAAGAAGAGGGGATTGGGGGCAGCTGGGTAGCTCAGTGAATTGAGAGCCAGGCCTAGAGACGGGAGGTCCTAGGTTCAAATCCGACCTCAGACACTTCCCAGCTGTGTGACCCTGGGCAAGTCACTTGACCCCCATTGCCCACCCTTACCACTCTTCTACCCATGAGTCAATACACAGAAGTTAAGGGTTTAAAAAAAAAAAAAAGAAGAGGGGATTGAAGTGGATAGTATCATGGAAGTAACAAACATGAGCTTGGTGTGAATGTGAAATTCCCTACCCCAACCCCGGCCCCCACAATTACATCAGTATCAGCAAATTTTCCAAAATTTAATTATTTTGTTATATTAGAGCAACAGTTTTTTAACAATTTAGTTATTTTGTGATCATAGATCTTAAACTTTTCTGAGAATAATCAAGATATAATTCTATCTGGAGTATTTTCTGTATCTGAATCATATATGATTCTATATGAAGCATTTTTATTCTTTTAGAGATTCAGCATTTTTAGTAGTTTTAGTTCTTTTGGAACTGAATCGGTATTCAATTAATAGTTCAGTCCTGTTGGAACCAAATAAGTATGCAATTGTAAATATTAAATATTTCTAAAAACAGTAATCACTTAATTCTGAAAGAATTATTTCTAAGAAGAATCATACAGCAAATATAGTTTTCTGACACTTCTCCACCCTATGTTCTACTGTGTGAAGTTGTAGTTCAAAAACACCCATGTTATCTGATTTTTCCATTTCTTTTATTCTATGTTTTATTTTGATTTTACTTGATTCATTCTTGGGTAACTATCAGTATATTTGAAAAGCTATTGTATCTTTTATACAAGTTTTTGGGTATATAAGGAGGCCATTCACAAGGCACTGAGTCTTTGGTTGCGGACCAGAGTTCAGCTTCATTGTGAGACTAGCCCTTTCTCAATAAACCTATTTCTTTTTGGCTTGGAGACTGTTTCACTTTTTTGTGTCTCAGCTAATAAATGTTTGGCACATTGGACAGACTTTGGGAAATAATGGATAGAAGGGCCTAGTGTTCACATGCGACTGAATGACTGAACAATTGTTATAAAAGTTTGCACCTCAAATCAGTTCCCTGCCTCTATGCATGTAAAACTTTCCATTACCTGCTAGAACATGTGATTTCTCCCTCCTCTGAAATGTAACAGTACCTTGTCTATAATTTTGTTATTGTCTTTATTGCCCTCCTGCCATGTGCAAACTTTGTTAGTGGATTAGGTTGTAAATGCCCTAAATCTGAGACTTTTGACCTGTTCACCTTTATATTCCCCACAGAGGAGAAACATTTAATGGATATAGAAGCCTATTTGCATAATAAGAAACAGCACGAAAAAACAACAATAATAATTATTACCATTATGCTGAAAATAATCCGTTCCCCAAAAGATAGAATCCTTTTAGTTTCCACATTTTTCCTACTCCACAAAGAGCGGCTACAAATCTTTTGTGAATATGACTCCTTTTCTTTTCTTCCATGTCTTTGGGGGTATATGATAGTGTCTCTGGGTCAAAAGGTATTCACAGTTTAAATACCTTAAGGCACAGTTTCCTAGGTGCTTTCTAGAATGGCTGAACAAATTCAAAGCTCTACAAGAGTGCATTAGAATACCTATTTTCCAACCCTCCCAACAACTCTTCCTTTAGTCAGTTTCGCCAATCTGAGAGCTAAAAGGTGGAACCTAAGAGTTGCTTTAATTTACATTTCTCTAAAAGAAACTTGCTGCATTTTTTCATGACTGTTGCTAGCTTGGATTTCTCCAGAATTATCACTATAAGAAAAGAGAAAAATAATTGCATTCTATCAACAGAACATGAACAAACGGGGCTTCTTATATGCGGCATAATATACCCCCCTCTTAAATGCAAAGCTCTCAAAGTAGCTGCCTTCAAGAAAGGTGCCAGGGGTGCTGCCCCAAGAGTAACCGATGACAGTATAGATACCGCTTACCAGGCTCAGGTGTACCCCGGCATGCTCTCTTCAGTTGCCTCGGCATGTGTCCCTCAGCAGCGATCCGGTAAAATGAGAAATCTGGAGCAGGTAAGGCAGCTGACTTCCTGGGAAATGTACAAGGCAGGTGGGATGTGGGGGGAGAATTGTGGCAGAGATCAAGGGGGATCTTGCCTGGAAGTTGCAAACAGGAGGTAGAGGGGAAGTTTGAGCCTGTCTGATCGCTTTCTGGATACGCGAAGGGGGTAGGGGTGAGAAGCTAATTGTAAAGGATCTCTAAGAGTAGGAAAGTACGACCACCCGGTGAATTATACCAGTTCCCTCAGCTCCAACCTCCAATACTCTCCTCGTTACAGCAGCCCTGACCCATTTTCCCACCGTCATTTCTAGCCCTTATTCAAGTGAATACCAATTCTCTATTAAGGTCCCAAACCCGACCACTTTTGCCCTCCGCAATAACTTGGTCACCCACGCGGAAACTAGCAGCAGCAGCCAAAGACCACCAGGCCACGCCTTGTGTCCTCTTTAAGGAAGCCTACGTCACTCGCCGGAAGCTGTAGTTCTCGGTCCCTGGCCACAGGACTACAACTCCCAGGGTGCCGCGGAACCTTCTGCCAGCCCAGTCAGCCCCGCCTTCCCCGGACTCCTGGCAGGTCTGGGTCAGTGAGCTGTCCCTCGACCTAGCACAGGAGCAGTGACCGTGACTCGAGAACTGCGGAGAAGGCCATGCTGAGACTCTGCGTCGGGCGTTTGGGCGCCCATCTGGGCAGCCTGCGCTGGGGGATCCAAAGTCCAGCCTTGGGAAGCGTCCGGGGACTTGTGTCCTGCATTGACCGTAAGACTCGGGACGAGGAAGTGCTTGTGCCTGGGGATCAGCGGGTACATCTGTCAGGGCTCTGGGCTCGCAGGGTCTCCCTTATCTGCTGCCTTGGCCTGCGCTTCTCACCCCAACGGAGAACTGGCCTGGCCCCGTACTCAATATGGGGTAGCCTATGGGAGAACTCCGGCCTCGTCTGTTAGGACCTGTGTGCTTGGGAATTTTGTTTGTAGCCCTAAGGGTCTGCCCGTACCAGTCTGGGAGATATGGGTGAGATAGATGACGTCTCCATCCATGATTTTCCTTTTTCTCTCCTGCCACCCCTTTTCCTCAGTGCCCCCTAACCCCTCATCTGGGCCGGGATGCACTCCTCCCTACCCCCATCCACTCCTTTTTATCCACTAGTCTGACCCCAAACCGCTGCTGAAAAGTGTATTCGGTGGCCCGAAACACACATTCCTCAGTTTGGCATGCAAAGCCTTAATCTGATTTTTGTTTTTTATTTTGCTTTTTTTTGTTTGCTGTTTACCTTTGTACTGTGCCTAACACATAGTAGGGGCTAGTTGATAAATCAAACTACCTTTATGTGCTTATTTAATTTTTTCTCTCTTCAATTTTATGCAGGTATCCGTACCCCCACCTCACTTCTCACATTTGGAATTCTTAACATAAGGCTCTATTAGCTGCCATCTCTTAGGGTGCTTGCTCTGAATCCCTGACTTTCTTGTTTCCAAACTCTTCCCTTCCATGTTTTTAGTGGTGCCTCCCATGTCAAATTATCTTTGAGCAAATGTTGTATACTTTCAGGAGAATGGGAGCTCCCTAAGTACAGGAATTTCACCTTCTTCTTTACCTTCACAGTAATACCTCGAACAGAGTTGGTGCTTATTCAGTGTTGACTGAATTCAGTTCGATTCTGTTTGTCTATGACTTGGGCTGGAAGTTGCTGCTTTGAAGTGTAAAGACTGCTAGATATGGATCTAACTGGATTCTTAGTTCCTGCTTTGCCTTTTCCTATGACTGTGACCTTGGACATAATACTTCAACAAACATTATGGACCTACCATGTACAGAGCACTAGCCCAGAGTTTCAGAATCACAGTGATGGGCATACAAAAGCAAAAGTCAAAACAATTCTGGCCATTATGGAACTTGCATTCTAAGGTGTGATATAATTTGTTGTTTCTAGTTTTTTTTTTAAGTCATATCTTACTCTTTTCTTGGCAAAGGTACTGGAGTTGTTTGCCATTCCCTTCTCTAGCTCATTTTTCAATTGAGGAAACTGATGCAAAGAGTTAAGTGTCTTGGCCAGGGTCACACAGACATCTAGGAAGTATCTGAGGCCAGATTTGAATTTAGGAAGATGAGTCTTTCTAATCCCAGATCTGGCACTCTAACTACTTCATCACCTAACTAACCTTGATGTAACTTATAAATAAGTAAGTAAATATTGAGTAATTTGAGGAGGAAGAGAACATTAGTAATTAGGGAAATTATACTTTTCATGGACATGATGGGACCTGAACTGAGGCTGGAAGGAAGATAAACTTTCTGAGAAGCAGAGAGGTATAAGACCTGAGATAACAGATGGCTTGTCAAGTTTGAAAAATGTTGTATATATAGAGGAATAATATGAAATTAGTCTTGAAAAATAGGATGAAACTAAATTGTGGAAAGTTTTCACCCTTTTTAGTCTCAGTTTCCCCACCTATAAAATGAGAAGTGTTAGAGAAAATGAGCCCTAAGGTACCTTTCACCTCTAAATCCTGTAACCCTAGGAGCTGACAAACTTGTCTCAGCCTCTTTCAGCCAGAAAAAAAGTATGATAATAATGGTTAACTGAGTCTTTCTCCCATAATTTTGCTTAGAGACTGAAGGGACTACATTTACTAACTCTTATTGAATGCAAAGGATCCTAATTTTCTTTCACGTCTTCTAGATTTATCCAAGCTTCTCTTGAACTAAAGTATATTTTAAAGTTGTAATACTTCTTAAGATAAGTTTCATAACTATATTTATTACACAATGAGCTGACCTTGGAGACAGTTTCAAGGCCCAATTTTGAATTCCCAAATCCCATTGGCTATTTGACTATCTTCAGCTCTCCAAAACCACAGTTGTAGGATTTTAGGATCTTCTTGAGTACAGGAAGTGCCCTACCTGAAGTTCCCAGAATTGATAAAATCATAAGTCTAGTTCCCTCACCTTTCCTTTCCTTTCTACTCACAAATTCAGTCATCTAAGGGGCATCTAAGTGGCTCACTGAATGGAGAGCCAGGCGTAGAGATGGGAATCCTGGGTTCAAATGTGGTCTATGACACTTCCTAATTGTGTGACCCTAGCCAAACCATTCAACCCCCTTGCTGCTCTTCTGCCTTGGAACAAATACATACTATTTAGTCTAAGATAGAAAGGTAAGGGTTTGTTTGTTTTTTAAATGCCTATTATATTCAAGGCACAACAATGACCTTAGTCCAATAGGGAAGAAAGGCACACACACATTCTCTCTGTGTCTCTCTCTCTCTGTGTATCTGTCTCTCTGTCTCTGTCTCTCTCTCTCTCTGTCTCTCCCTCCCGCCCTCACATATGCATACACCATACCCAAAGTAATTCAATTATTTTATTTAAGTAATAACTGATAATAGCTAATATTTATATAGGGCTCACTTTTTACCAGACACTGGACTAAGTATTGCTTTACAATTTTATTAACTCTTTGATCCTCACAACAACCCTGGAAGAGAGGTGCTATTATTATCTCCATTTTACAGTTGAGGAAACAGAAACAGAGGTTAAATGACTTTCCCAGGATTACACAAAACCAGGATTTGTCTGAAGTAGTATTTGAATTCAGGTTTTCCTGATTTCAGGCCCAATGCTCTTCTAATTACCTAACTCCCTAAGTGCCTAAATTTAAATCCTAAATGCTTTAAATCAAAGATCTGTTAACAGATCAGTCTTTCTGTATATAAATAGAATTGCTCTTACAAATAGTGAACCTTTCCAAGATTAACTAGGCTGGTCCTTGGACAAGAGAGGTATAGGATCATAGATATAGAGCCAGGAAGATACCTTACACCAAACTCATTTCTCCATTTTATAGATGAGGAAATGGAGACCCAAAGGAGTAAATACCCTGGGTCACCCAACTAGATAGTAGCAAAGCTGGAATTTAAAGTCAGGGATATGAGGTGCAAACAACTTTCACCCCAAACCTGTTTTCTTTCTAGTCTGCCATTTTACCTATTTTCAGGAATCCAGGATCAAAAGGGGCATGAAATTGAATACCAACAGTCTCCTAGACAACCAACAATCTTTGAACCAAAGTGGCTCCAAGACACAGGATCTGAAAAACAGTTCTAATTGGGGAAAAGGTAACAAATACAGGGGGTTAAAGATTCAGAAAGCCATAGGTCCTGCTAGGGTGGTGAGTAGGGAATTTAGTAACCCTTCTGCGGAGAATGGATATGAGTTACAAATTAATTTCCCCTGCTAATCGGACAAAAGGCAGATATGATCAGGGAAGAAAATACCTGTTGACAACTGAGTCATAGTAATTACAAGTTATGTCATAAGAGCACAGTTAATGGCGCTGCCAGAACACCATTTCAAAAAGTATAACAATGGATTAACAGATAGAGTTGTGTCACCCCAAAGAGGATGGAAAGTGCAATGTTGTAAAACTCCTACTCTTAAGTGAGGTCCTGGAGAATCTCAATACTTGATACCACAAAAATGTGGCAGGAGAATCTACATGTTAATTCAGTTTCTGTAAGTTGCATATATGGTCTAAATCAACAGTCAGCAACCTTTTTGGCGGTGAGAGCCATAAAAGCCTGTGGAAGGAGGAGGATGGAGGCGGAAGATGCTGGAATATGGGGCAGGGACTGTAAGGCCCCCTGGGGCACATCCTGGGGGGACTGGCCAGTCGGGAGATGGAGCCAGATATGGCTCAAGAGCCATACGTTGCTGACCCCTGGTCTAGATAGTAATTATTTCAATTATACAAGCATTAGATGGGCAATTTAGCCCTTTGGGAAATGAAGTAGCAATATGGTTTAGGGCTTCCCAAAGCAAGTAGATTCTGGCAAAATGAACAGAAGAAATTAGAAGAGAAAGAAACTATAGGTGAATCACTTCTGGTTTTTTTTCTTTTTTTTTAAGCCCTTACCTTCCTTTGTAGAATCAATATTGGGCCTGCCTCTCTTTCCACTGAGCCGCTCAGCTACCTGGATTCCTGCTCTTTTAACTACTCATTCTCCTGATCCTTTTCTGGCTTCTTTCCACCTTCTTTTGGCAGTTCTTCCAACTTTGTTCTTTCCCAATAGCTATTTCATATCATCTCAGCCACTCCTAGGATTTAAAAGATAAACTGTTTAATCCAAAATCATTATCTTCTACTCAGTTCCAAATACTTGCAGTTTACTTGTTGAGCACCTTTACTTAGAGATCTCTCAGACATTTCAAACTCAGCTATCCAAAACTGATCTCTCCAATTGGAAGTTGTCTTTCTTTTCATCTCTTTGGCTCTCTCTAATTTGCATTAAGATTAAAGATCTGTTTAGATGCTTCCTCGTGGTATGGAAGCAACCTTGAATTTTGAAAGCTATGCCAGCTGAGGACAGGCCCAGGTATGTACAATTCAGATGGAAAGGTTTTGAGTATGGGTTGAGTAACAATGAGAGGCTGCATGAAATAGTGATAAATTTGAAGCTAGAGGCTGCAGTTTCAATTCCCACAATCTCTGACTTCTGCTTTAAATTTCTACTTTGCCACCAACTCTCTGGGTGACATTGAGCAAATTATTTAACCTGCTGAGAGAAAAACGACAGTCAAACTTGATTTCTGGGGTCCCTTCTGGCTTTAAGTGAGTGCTATAAAGCCTTGACTAAGAGTCAGTTTTGAGTCATTATCATTTTGAGGAATCTACATTGAATTATCAAAAAGGTGAAGGATTTTCTGACTTTCTTCTGGTCATCCACCCTCCCTACTTCCATCTTTTCCCACCCCTAGAGCAAAGGTTCTTAATCTGGGATCTTTGAACTTGGTTTGGGGAAGGGGAGTGCAGGTTGTAATATGTGCTTATGTGTGTTTACATATGTACATATAATGAGTGTATATGTATATAGATGCATATTTGTGTATTTATGTGTGTATGCATCTATATACATATATTTCAAATATTTCAATACAAAGCTTTCTTTTTAATCTTAATTATTTATCTTATGCATTTAAAAACATTCTGAGAAGGGGGCCAAACATAGACTTCATTAAATTACTGGAGGAGTCCATTACATAAATCTTGCCCTAAAATTTAGTCACTGATAGAGATCATCAAAGGCTACTATAACAAGGGATGTTCTTTCATATATTCACTAGTAAATAGGATCTAGGCTAGTTTGGAAGTTATTTACTTCTGATCACTGTTTAGTTACCTTCAGTCTTATAGTTCACAATATCTCTGAAGGATTGTATTATTAAATAACATGACTTTTTGTCAGAATTCAGACATTAAGCCATTTTCCTAGGAGTAATAGTCAAAGTGGAATTTGCCTTTGATAATTTTAAAGGTGGTCTGATTTTTTTCCTTATGGCACCCCCCCAAATTCTTTTTATTTCCATGCCCTATTTTTAGTAAAAGTGAAATTTGAAAGGTGGGGAAATCCTGTTATTAAAATTCATAAATCAAGCCAGTTACTGAACCCCATTTCTGACACCAGAAATATATGTACCCACCCACTAGTTTGACATGTATTTGGATTTAGAGCTAGAAAGAATCTAAAAGAACATCTACTTCTACTCCTTTATTTTTACAGACAAGAAAACTGCAATTAAACTATCAATCTTTGAAAATAATTGTGTCATTTCCTTCCCTTCATTCCTTAGATAGTTACCAATAGCTATTAATGATGTCTTCCTACTTCTTTATTCCCCCCACCAGGGACCATTGTGTAGAAGGGACCCCATTGTATTTTCAGACATCTCCCTGTCATCCACTATCAGTAGCTTATTGTTTAAAGACTGCTATATGAGTATGTATTTAGACAAGGAGATCCTGAAACCCTTGGTGACAGACATATTCTCCTAACAAAGTTCTACAAAGTCCTCACTGCCTCATCTGACTCAGACCTCCTCCCAGACTTCTAAAGAAGTTGTGTTTTTCTTTATGTAATCATATATGTTCTAAGACTTAGGGAGCCAACTGTTCAAAGGAAGCAAATGGTGACCCATTGTACAGGAAAGAATCACCCTCTCATTTATTTATTTGATCATTCTGTATTGGGTACATCAAGTTTTCTTAAGATGAAAGTAATCTCTGTGATAGGTTTCTTTAGTGAGATCTTTCTCACCTCAAGCACTGCAGACACATCCTCTGGTGCCTCCTTATTGTGTCTCTGTCTGTGGCACCTCATCAGATAATAGTGATTTCTATTAGGTAAAAATAAAATAGTAATTTGTAATTGTGTTCGCTGTTTAGCTTCCAAGAAACCTTCTGTGATCATCATCATAGGTGAGGCAGTACGGAGACTAGCAAAATGTATGACACTGGACCAATATCTCATCTCTCATATAAACAAAAATATACCTTCTTTCTTTTTTGGGTGAAAGGATTGTGTTGATTCAGGCACGTAAAGAACAAAGGCTTTAGGAAGCTCTAGGTATAAAAGAGTTGTATATTCTAAAGGATTAAAAAAACAACAACGGGGGAGGCAGAGTCAAGATGGAGGCATAGAAACAGAAACCTTCTGAATCACCTTCCAACCAATCATTACAAAAACATCCTAAAAGGACAGAAATCAAAACTGGATAAGTAAATTGGCTCTCCCACTGGACACAGGTAGGCAGTGAGTGGGGATTCCCATGCTATAAAGGAGCAAAACTGCACTAATTATAAAGTGCAAACTGATTACCTCTCCCCCACTCCACTTACCTTGCCAGAGTTAGAGTGAGGGCCAGGGCAATTTCTAAATTCTCAGAGGCTGGCTGAAAGCACCACAGACTTACCCCTGAGGGCAGTGCAAGGCCTTGGCAGCAAGACTCTAGGCAGAAGTAAGTAGAGCTTGGGCAGCAAAGTGCAGAGCTTGGGCAGAAACACAGCTGGCCATAGCCAAGGCAGCAAAGTCTGGGAAGGTCACAGATCTACCTGCCCTGACTCAGGCTTCTGATGGGGAAAGGAAGATATTACCAAAGTAAAGTCCTGTTAGACAGAATCTGAGGAAGCAATGACCACCAACATGTAGGAACTCCAATCTACTAGTGATGAAAGGAATAAGCAAAAAAAAAAAAAACAACTCTTGACCCTGGAAAATTTCTGTGGGGGAAAAAAGCAAAATATAGAAGCAACAGAAGAGAGTGAAAAACAATCAAAAACATCCAAACTTTCCCCAAAAAATGGAAATTGATCACAAGCTCTGGAGGAACTCAAAAAGGAGTTCTAAAACCAAGTAAGAAAAATGGGGAAAAGAAATGAAAGAAAAAGCCCATATGGAAAGAGAGGCATAGAAATCAAATGAAGTAGTGAGCAAATTAGAGACCAGATTGACCTGCTAGAAGCCATGAAAAGCAGGATAGACCAAACCGAAAAGAAAAATCAAAAGATCATAGCTAAAAATCAGTCTTTAAAGGCTAGGATTGGGCAAGTAGAAGCTAATGATTTTGTGAGATAGCAAGAATTAATAAAGCAAAATCAAAAGAATGAAAAATAGAAACATGAAATATCTCATTGAAAAGACAACTAACCTGGAAAACAGATTCATATCTCCTGGAAAGGAGATACAATTTGAGAATTAATGGTCTACCTGAAAGCCTGGAACAACAACAAAAAAGCTTTGACATCATATAACAAGAAATTATACAAGAAAACTGCCCTGATAGTTTTGAATAAGAGGGCAAAATAGACATTGAATGAATCCATAGCTCACCCCCTGCATTAAATTGCCAAAAGACAACCCCCAGGAATGTTATAGCCAAACTCAAGAACTTCCAGGTCAAGGAGAAAATACTGCAAATGGTCAGAAAGAGACAATTCAGATATCAAGGAGTACCCCCCCCCACCCTGGTCAGGATTAAACAGGTTCTTGTAGCTTCCACAATAAAGGACTGCAAGGCTTGAAAAGAAATCCCAATAGAGAGCAGCCAAATGCCTCAGTAGATAGAGAGCCAGTCCCAAAGACAGGAGATCCTGGGTTCAAAACTGGGCTCAGCCATTACATAATTTGACTCCCATTCCCTAGTCTTTACTGCTCTTCTGCCTTGGAGTCAATATAGAGCATTGATTTTAAGATGGAAGGTTCATAAAAAAAATGAATGAATAAGGAGCTAAGAGGTAGGCTAAGATAGCAGATCAGAGCCTGAGAGGGGGAGTATACCGAACAAAGGAAGGAAGGATCCAAACATCTATTAACACCTACTGTGTGCTGGGCATTATGCTAAGTGCTTTATAAATATCATCTCAGTTGATCCTCCTAACAACTGTGGGAGGAAGGTGCTTTTATTATCCCATTTTTATAGTTGAGGAAAATGAGGTAGACGGGCCAGATCACTTGCCCAGAGTCACATAGGTAGTAGTAGTAGTAGTAGTAGTAGTAGTAGTAGTAGTAGTAGTAGTAGTAGTAGTAGTAGTAGTAGTAGTAGTAGTAAATATCTAGCAGTTATATAGTGCTTCTATGTTCTAGGCACCATATTAAGCACTTTACAGATACCTCATTTGATCCTCACAACAACCCTGGGAGGTAGGTACTATTATTATCCCTATATTATAGTTGAGGAAACTGAGGCAAACAGAGGTTAAATAACTTACCCAGGATCACATACCTTATAACAATAATAATAACTAATACTTACGTAGCACTCACTCTGAGCCAGGCAGTGTGCTAGGTAAGTGCTTTACAAATGCCATCTTATTTGATCCTTAACTATTCTGGGAGGCAGATGCTATTATTATCCTCATTTCACAGTTGACGAAATTGAGGCAATCAAAGTTTGTCCAGGGTCCCACAGCCAGTAAATGTCTGAGGTCAGATTTTCACTCAGGTCTTACTGCCAGCTGCCTTCAGAGCAGAGGAGGGAAGGAGGAAGAGTAATTCTTGTACTGACTGATTTTGTCCACATTATTAATTCCTTAACATTCTCCATCATCATGCTATCTGGCACTCATGGGATATTCCATTTATACATTCTTGTTTCTTTTACCACCACCTCTAGTTTTGCTGATATATTATCTTTGCATTAAATAGAAGGAGAATGCTCTGGGTGTTTCCATAGATCAACCTTGACACATGCTGTCATTTGCTAACTCTGATGCTATGCTGGGGCACTTGCTTTTGAAGACACGTATGTGACTAGAAACTGCAGGCCTAGGATGAATTATATCTCTAGACTTAGCCCAGTGTCAAGAACATAGTAGACTTAATGAATGTTTATTGGATTGAAGTGAATTAGTGTCTTGAATATCTAAGATGTTACTTCCCTGAAGACCTTCCAGACTCTGTCTTAGTTCTTGCATTTATACATATTTTTCCACAGCTTCCTTGGGCCTTAATGATGAGCAGAAGGCGTTCCAGAAAGTAGCCTTTGACTTTGCCTCACAGGAGATGGCCCCCCAAATGGCAGAATGGGACCAGAAGGTAAGAATGCCCCTTCTGGGTACCAAAGTCACCCATTCCTGTCTTTCCTTACTTTCCTGACTGGTTTGGGACCCTCCAAATAAGGTTTCATTGAGAAGACATTCATGGGGGTTTTCTTTCTGTTAGGACAGGATATGACTTAAAATTAGTGCTCCTTCATCTACAATCTAACAAAGGAAAAGCTCTCCAGTGCAAGAAACTCAGCCTCAGAGAACCTACTGATTCTCTCAGACATTTTGTATTTTTTTGAGTACCTGCTATGTGCCACAGAATGAGGGAAGCTCTCTTAGGCTGTACCTCTCCCTGCCAAGAGTGCCTTAGTGCACTTCAAGAATCTGTGATTTCATCAGAGTATTTCCACCACTGATATAAATTGCAGCCCCTCCATGACTTAGTGTAGTTGTAGGATTCTTAACTTAGGGTTTACTAATTTTTAAAAAATGTTGCTAACTATATTTCAATGTAATTGGTTTCCTTTGTAATCCTATATATTTCATTTTTTGTTTTTAAAAATATTCATAGATGGGGTCTGTAGACTTAGCAGCCTGCTAAAGAGATCCATGACCAAAAAATTAACTACATATATAGACAGTCCTCAAGAGTTGCTGTAAACAAAATATGCATCATTCTCTCACACCCCTCTTTTTGCCCCCCATAATGCCAAATTTAGCCAGGCTAGTCCTTGCATGATCAACAAGCTCTCTATCACTTGACCCATGCTCAGAGCCTTTCTAGGCTCATTGTGAGACATACCTGAGCTTTGAGAACCAAAAGGTACTATTGTACCACAATATTGAATTTCCACTCAGACCCTCTGAAATCTATAAATGCAGCTCCTGGTGAACACTTCTCTTTTCTCCCGCACAGGAGATATTTCCAGTGGAGAGCATGCGGCGGGCAGCACAGTTGGGCTTTGCTGGTGTCTATGTTCGGTCTGATGTAGGAGGGTCAGAGCTCTCCCGGCTTGATGCCTCTATCATATTTGAGGCCTTGGCTACAGGTTGCACCAGCACGACAGCCTACATCAGCATCCACAAGTGAGTGCCTAGGCCTGTTCAATGTAGTCCTGCCACTGAATGCTTCAAAGGGTGGCTATGGGGAATATCCCATTCAGGGTAACATGACTACTCCCAGCTTTCCAGGTCTTTTTCCTTTGTGAAGCTAGGTTACACCTAGCACACTGTCTGTTAGAAGCTCAAGGCCACTGCACACACCCATCTAGGCTGCCTATTTGACATCTCTGGATATGTCCATATAGGTAGGTACCTGTGCTCTGCCAACCTCGCCACAGTTATAGATTTACGTGAAGGAGATCCTTTTCACCCAAGCAGGGATGGTACCAGAACCCTGCTACCATTTCTTTCTATTGGAGCTTCCAATTAAGCTCATTGTGATCCTAAGAAAAAGGCAATAAAAAGGAATTATATCACAAAACTGCTGTGATAATAAGCAGAAGTAGCATAGCTCATTATTTGACATCATTCTTAAGAGTAACAAAACCAATGAGATGAATATTTTGGTCTCAGTTTTCTCTGGGTGTCATCTACCCTCGGGTCTATATTCAGATAGCCCTCTCTCCAAAATTTATGACTAAGAATATCTCCCTTCCCTGCTTGTCTCCTTTCTTTCTCCCCTTTATCTTTTGTTCTTTCTTCTTTCCATCTTACCTTTTTCTTCCTACTGGTCTTCTTCTCCATTTCTTTCTCCTCTCCCCTTTTTGTCCCTGACAGCATGTGTACCTGGATGATTGACTTCTTTGGAAATGAAGAACAGAGGCACAAATTCTGCCCTTCACTCTGCTCTATGGAGAAGTTTGCTTCCTACTGTCTGACTGAGCCAGGTGGGCTTCCCACACTTCAGAGCATGGTCAAGGCTATAATTCTTCTTCCCTAGACACAAATATCCAGGTCATACCAAAAAGCTGAGTCTCTTAGCGGTTTAACTGCAAGAAGACAAATAACCAGGTTCTGAGGTAGCAGGGACTCAGAGAATTCTGGGGTCCACAAGACCAAAGAACAAAACCAAACGTAGGAAGCCTTTTCCCTACCTGGGTGATGGCAGAAATAGTAGGTCTGGTGGGCATACCTGCAGGAAGACCTTAGTCAATTATTCACCTATTTGACCTCAACTGAAGAATCAAAATCTGACAGACTAAATGAAAAAAAGTTTGATGCCCCAGGGCTCCCATTTTGATTCCTTCTAGTTCTAGAGGGAGATAACCTGGGAAGCATGGAAGGTCTGTGGCTTCATTTAGCTGGGTGTATTCATCAACATTCCTCCTTGTCCCTTTGTCCCTGCCACAGGAAGTGGGAGTGATGCTGCCTCTCTTTTGACCTCAGCCAAACGGCAAGGGGATCATTACATCCTTAATGGCTCCAAGGTACCCGTTTTCCTCACTCTTGGGTTTTCCTCCCTGGTCCATTGCTCTTTCACAGAAATCAGATGTGCTCTTAGATCCCATCTATCGGCCAGGATTCCACAGGGCCTTTGACAGGAGAATGGTTCTCTGACACCTGTTACATTTCCATTTACTCACCTTTTCCTGATCCTATGAATTCTGATCTGGCCCCAATCAATTCCTCTCAAATCTAACCTTTCCCTATCCTTATCAAATGGATCTCCTTGTACCTTCCAATAGAGTTGGACTGGATGAGCTCCTCTTTCCCTCTCTCCAACCTTTATTATTTAAGGTTCTAATATAGTGAGCCCTCCAGTAGTTTTCTGAGGCTTCAAGCTTTCCTCTCTTTTTTCATCCCACTCTCCAATCCCACAGGCTTTCATCAGTGGTGCTGGTGAATCAGACATCTATGTGGTCATGTGTCGCACTGGAGGATCAGGCCCTAAAGGGATTTCCTGCCTGGTTATTGAGAAGGACACCCCAGGCCTCAGTTTTGGGAAGAAGGAGAAGAAGGTGAGAAGAATATTTGGACAAGGAAACATCAGATCCTGGACCCTCTTGGCCCATATCAGCACAACTTGTCCTAGCCTTAAGAATAATAGCTTGAGAAATCTGATTACCTCTCTGCCCTTAAAGCAGTGATTTCTCTGCCCATTTTTCTCAAGAAAAAGAAGTATATGAATTAGAGTGATTTATAGCACTGAAACACCAAAGGATTTTATACCTATTAAACAAGTGAAGAAAGTGATAAGGTTATGGATCAGACAAATTCAATGACAAACACATTTGTTTAGGCATGTTGCATACTTCTGTCAGCTGTGCATTCTATTAATCTAATTAATGTAGGTACTCCCTTCATTAGGAAAGATCCCAACCTTCTTTGTGCAAAGCTTGTCCTTACTTAAATCCTCTGTGGTGGGTCTCCCCAGTGTTCTGGGGTCTTCTTCCTAGTCTCAACTCTGGAAACATGAATGGACAATATTATTTCATAAAAAGAGTTCTTTTGGACAGATTCCCATTTTGGCCAAAAGCCAATCAAAAAGGTATAAACTGCTGCTGCTTCTTCAAATGAAGATAAAATAAAGCCTGGAGGGGAGGACGATATTTATAGATATCCCCCTCCCCCCCAAAAGTTTAAAAGACACTAGTCTTTTACTCTAGTTTCCCTGAGTAATTTCATAAAAACATATAACCCTGAGAATTAGGAAATCTTGTAGCGTCAAGCCATATCCATTTCCGAGAAGTTTGCAGAGACTTTGGCCAGAGTCAGTGATAAATCTCAGGGCATGCACAGATTGTATAGACCACGAGATTTAAACATTTTTTGTGTCATAATTCCTAAAAGCTGGGATTTGTAGAGTATTTTAATGCTTTTGCAAAACATTTTAGAAATAACATCTCATTTTACTCTTATTGTCCTCATTTTACATAAGAGGAAAATAATGTGAGCAAGGGGGGTTAAGTGACTTGCCTACAGTCACATAGCTAGTAAGTTATCTGAGGCAAGATTTGAACTCAATTCTTCCTGACTCTAGGGTCAACACTCGACCAGTGTCTACCTAACTGCCTTTTGATATGGATCCCTTTGGCAGTCTGGTGCAGCCTTTAAAACCCCTCTCAGAATAATGTTTTTGCATGCACAAAATAAAATACACAGAATAATGAAGAAATCATTATATTGAAATACAGTTACCTAGATTGAAGATGGAAACGGGCCATCTTCCACTTTATTTCCTTAATGAGTTTTTTTATTGTAGGTGTGATATATATCTTCTGTCATAGAACAAGCAAAATGGAAATATGTATTGCATGAAAGTACTGGTATAACTTATATCAGACTATTTACCACCTTATGAAGGGAAAGGAAAGGAGTGAGATAGAAAATCTGAATCCTAAAATGTCAGGAAAAAATTGTCAAAAATTGTTTCTATATCTAACTGAAAAAATAAATTTAAAAGAAGTTATTCAGATATTAAAAAAAAGCCAAGGCCACAGACCCCAGATTACTATAGATCAAAAGACCAATTAGAAAGTGTATTCCTGGGGGCAACCAGGTAGCACAGTAGATAGAGCTCCAGGCCTGGAATAAGGAAGATTGGGTTCAAATGTGACCTCAGGAACTTCCTACTTGTGTGACCCTGGGCAAGTCAATTAGCTCCTATTGCCTGGCCTTTACTACTCAAAGCAATACTCGGTATCAATTCTAGGATAGAAAATAAGGTCTTAAAAAAAAAAAAGAAAAAAAGAATGTCTATTCCTCTACATTGAAATAGTAGCACCTACTTGTGAGAGTCATCAAGATAAAATGAAATAATGTTTGTAAAGCACTTTGCACAACTTAAATCATTATATAAATGCCAGCTTATCATCATCATCATTAGTATTGCTATTATTATTATGGTCTTATAAGAAGTGATTGATGGGAAGAAGTCTAGAAAAGAGATAATGTATCTGACCTTATCCTTCCTAGAATAAATGCCAAAGTTACCACATTCTTAACAATGGGCCCTTGTCATCTCCAAGGATTTCTCAGTATCATTGATCAGAAAACGGCCTATAATATAACATGAATTAAATCTGATTGGGGTTTTTGTTGTTTTTTTTTTATTTCTTTGTTTTTTAGTGTGCCATGTGCAAAATGCTACACAGGGCACTACAGAGAATAGAAGTCTAATATAAATGCTGATCACTGACTTTAAGGATCTGGGGCAGCCAGGGCATAGGATATGACTGATATATAGGCCAGAACCTTCTTTGGCCAGCACTTTGACAAGTGTTTAAGCCCAAATTCTTTATGCTAAATTTAAGATCTTTAGGACCAAGACACCCATAACTGAAACTCACAAGCTTTCTTCAGAGAACTTTCTATTCTGATATTTTCTATTCACTTCTATTCTGAAGAAATCCTATTTTTTCAGAATAGAATTGGCATCCTGTGAGGTGCTTCTGGGCAGTGCTGTTGTCCCTTATTTTTTCCAGGTAGGATGGAATTCCCATCCAATAAGAGCTGTGATCTTTGAAGACTGTGTTGTACCTGTGGCCAACAGGATCGGAGATGAGGGACAGGGTTTCCTTATTGCCATGAAAGGATTGAACGGAGGGAGGATCAATGTTGGTAAGAGAATGGAAGGGGAGGGAGTGGGGAGATGAAAAGGAAGGAAGGAACTGGAGAACGCCAATTGTTTGCCCTACCTATTCATTTGAAATGTTTTTACTGTAATCCTCCCATAGCCTCCTGCTCCCTTGGAGCCGCTCATGCTTCAATCATCCTGGCCCGTAACCACCTCAATGTCCGTAAGCAGTTTGGAAAGCTCCTGGCCAACAACCAGGTGATTGTTGAGAGTTTTCTCTATACCTTTCCCACACTCTGGAGTCAACTGGACATTTTTCATAACCCACATTCTCAGTATAGTGGGAGAGCAATGTGAGGGAGGTAAGGCCATAAGTACTATACTTGAAATAAATTTCTTACCTGACATCCAGCCTTTGGTTGGAACTTCTAGGCTTTGTGATAACCTTAGTTCTGCTACCTTGAGATCACAGAAGGATGGAGAGGACTAAGCCGTGAATTTCTTCTAATAAATGACACAGGAGACTTTGATGCTGTAGTTTCAAAATAGAAAAGATTTATAAATAATATATATTTGTAATTTATGAATCTCATAAAAAGTTCAGCATCTGTAGCCACTCCAACCTCTCTCATTCCTTCCTGTTTTCTTCCCTGTAGTACTTGCAGTTCAAACTAGCTGACATGGCTACTCGACTGGTGGCTTCCCGACTAATCATCCGCAATGCAGCCGTGGCCTTGCAAGAGGAGCGAGCAGAGGCTGTGGTCCTCTGCTCCATGGCTAAGCTCTTTGCTGCAAAAGAGTGCTTTTCGGTAAGAGGCAAACAGCAACCACTGGAGTCAGAAATATTGAGGTTAAAGAATAGCCCCTTTATGAAAAATTAAAATTTTGTCCAAAGGTCTTAGCCTTAAAGGACTATCTCAATCTTGTGATGGGCCATGTTCTGTAATATAATATCCAAATCCTGAATGAGCTCAAGACTTGCTCATCCCCACCTCCCCAACACATACACTTTGTAAAATAATGGTTATTTTTCACATTAGGACCATAGCATTGGCAATCCAAAGAACTATGCTGAGGTTAACATATGTGTTTGTTTACCCATACCACTCCCCATTTGTAGAATGACTTAATGATCTCTAGTTTCCACCACTGAGTGACAGTATAACTTTATATAAATCTAGCCAAAGTTTTGTTGATAAGAGGAAACTAGCTCCCTGGTAGCTCACAATCGTGAAGAGTCAGAGAGCTAAAAGAGACCTCAGAGGTCATCTGGTTCAACCTCTTCATTTTATAGATGAAGACAAAGGCCCAGGCAAAGTTGACCTGCCCAAGGTGACATGGGTACTTTGCAGTATTAGAATTGCCATTTGAACCCAGGTCCTCTCACCCAGATCCTTCTGAATGGCCTGTTTGTTAGGGACACACAGACCAAATACTGAACCATTATTTCTTGTTCATGAAAAGTTCAATCCAAAGACAAATGTTCCCTGTGGTTGAAACCAGGCTGTTTTAAATGTGAATCATATATAGATCATAAAATCTCAGCATTGGAATGGATCCCAAAGATCATTTAATCTAGCAGTGATAGCAAACATTTTAGAAATCATGTGCCATGCCCTTCCCCTCAGAGACTATGTGCCATGCCCTGCGCCTCCCCTTACCCCAGACAGGGGAGGAAGGAGCCCTCTCATTACTACTGGGCAGAGGGGTGGGGGGAAGTGAGGAATGTCTTCAGGCCCATGGAAAGGGGGAGGGGAACAGCCCTGCCCTGAGACCCTCTAGCTTTCTAGTAAGGAACTTTGACAGATGATAGGAGGTATGCCCACAGATAGGGCTCTGCATGCCCTCTTTGGCACCAGTACCATAGGTTCACCATCACAGGACTAGGCTCTTTTTATATATTTTTACAAACTAAGGCACAGAGAAATGATACATGAAACATAACCTCTTGTAACACAACAACTAGTTTAAGAGAACAAATAAAGGCATCTCTTCGCTTTTCTGCTTTCATTCGGGTTGTCTGACCCAAGCACCCTTCTGCCCTACAGATATGCAACCAGGCCTTACAGATGCATGGTGGCTATGGCTACTTGAAGGATTATGCAGTTCAACAGTATGTAAGAGACTCTCGGGTCCACCAGATTTTGGAAGGTAACAATAAACGTTGGTTGGGGTTTAGCCACCTCAATCCAAAGTTATGACAGGTACTTGGCAGGGGGTGAAAAAGGTGGAAACCAGGCTTAGATCCCCAGATCACAGAGCTGGGAGCCTCAGAGGCCATCTTGTACTCCCCTCTCCTTTTATAGAAAAGTGAGGCTGGGGAGACATAGTGCCTTGTGCAGGGTCACTGAGTGAACGGAGCATTCACTTAGTGCTGGTGAACATCTGCAGAGAAAAGAAGAGACCTGTTCCCATGTGTCCTTCCCTCCCTCCTCTTCCTCTAACACCGTGTATAATGGTGAAGTTCTCAGGAGAGAACTCTCTTCTCATTCTTCCACCATAATCATAACTTTATGGTTTGTACATTTTGTTTGAATCATCTCATTGACCTTCATGACAGCCCTCTGAAGTAGATAGTAGATGTAGTACCCTTATTTTATATAGCATAAGCTTATAGGGAAGGGGTCAGCAACCTTTTTGGCTGTGAGAGCCATAAACGCCACATTTTTTAAAATGTAATTTCATGAGAGCCCTACAGTGCTCACAGTGCCGCTCCTGTAACAGAGCCTGAAAAAAAAATTGATTTCATGGCTCTTGCAGAAAGAGCCATACGTTGCCGACCCCTGTTATAGGGGGTTAAACAACATGCTACTCTGGAAAAGAAAACCATCTCTGGTGCTTACCACTTAAGTAATCCAGGGCTAATAATAATAATAATAATACCTAGGATTTTACATGGAACTTACTATTAATTAAAATTCTCTAGAGAACTATATCTTAATTTATAATTATTTATTAAATACTAAAAAGCAGATTAGAGAAAAAGAAGGCCTCCAGACACATGTGGCCAACTGCTTTGCTTTCTTTGCCAAGAGCTAGGGCTATGCACACCTTCTTGTTCTGGATTCACAGGAAATAAACCCTCACTTCCTCCTGGTACTCCAATTTATTCTCTTAGTGGCAGCCCTTTCCAAAGCATCTCCAACTGTAGGACTCCAATCTTATTCTAGACAAGAGGCAGATTTTCCAGACATTAGGAAATCATACAGGGCAAAAGTATGTCCACTTTTCTCTACCCCATTATCTTTCCTCTACCCCACTATCTTAAGAGGCTCATTTACAGATAAATAAGAGGCTTTGTCTCTATTCTTATTTAATCAGGGTGGAAAAAGAAGCAAACTTGTAGCTTAAATTTTAAGATTAATCCTTTCTTCCCTTAAAATCCAAAGCTTATCTTATGGTGCCAAAGAAAAGGGTACAGACTACTCATAAATTTTTACACTAAGCTCATGAGATGACAGAGTAGGGTATGAAGTGTCCTCTCTTTCCTACTACTCCCCATAAACAATCAAAAATTACTCCGCAGAATCAATGCTAAAAGCAGCAAAAACAGGCAGGAGTCTAGAGTGAAGCTGAATAGCCAGGGACAACTAGGGAGGAAGGTTTCTGATTTCCTTGGCCTCAGTCCCACCTCTGCAGACCCTGAGGGAAGAAATAGAGAAACCAGCATAGAATCAAAAAGGCAGCACTTGGGGGCAGGACTAGCAATCTCGCCTTCTTTGTGGAGCCAGGTAGTTTGCTTCTTGGAGGATAACACTGGATTCACTTTGGTAGCAGATGTGTCAACTACAGCCATGGCTCCAAAGATCACCCCATGACCCACAACTATGGGTTGAAGGATTGGACACCAGAATCTGGTTGCCAGGCTCTGAAGGCAGGACATCAAGCTTTGCTACCAATCAATAAGGGACTTTGGGGGTCCCAGGAACTTGTACTGGACACCTGCTCTACAGTAGCAATAGGAGAGGAGTGACAAAGATGAGTGTGGTTGCTGAGGGACTGGGACCCAATCATTAATAGTGACTCACAGGAGACTGGAGTCCCTGACTGCTGCTTTAGAGGCAGGTAGATTGTCTGCTTGCAGTTGCAGTGACAGAACTGCTTGTGGGCTCTAGATGGAATACCTGAGATCAATCACAGACTGGGTATTGAGCAGGGGACCTGGGATTACATCCTATTCTGGACTATAAAAAGTGGAATAATTAAATAAGACCCAGGGAAAAAACAAACATATATTTAAAAAAATCCTAAAACCTGAGGTAACATACCCAAGCACCCTAGGAAGCCTAGAATTCCAGCAGAAAGCCAATAATTAAGTGTATTGGGCTGCCACTAAAATGAAAAAAAAATTTTAAATGAGCAAGCAGAGGAGAAAGAACCCAATTATTGATAGCTATTTTGGGGACAGAGAAGACCTCAGCTCAAATTCAGAAGACAATGAAGTAAAAATAGCTATTTCAACAATAGCAGAGAAATACAATTAATGGCTAAAAGTTCAAAAAGAGCTTTTGAAGAGCCTTTAAAAGACGTCAACAACCAAATGAGAGAAGAGGAGGAAAAATTAGAAAAAGAAAAAGAGCAATGCAAGAAAATCAAGAAAATTATGAAAAATCACCTAATTGGAAAGGGAGAGCCAGAAACTCACAGAAGAAAATAATTTATTAAGAACTACAATTGGGAAAAGGGAAACTAATGATTTCCTAAGACAACAAAAAATATTAAAGCAAAATCAAAAGAATGAAATAATAGAAGATAATATGAAACATTTAATCACAAAAACAACTGACTTGGAAAACAGACCAAGGAGAGACAGTATAAGAATAGTTGGACTCCTGGAAAGTTATGATCCAAAAAAGTTTAGATATGCTCCAGGAAATCATCAAAGAAAACTGCACAGAAATAATAGGATCAGAGGGCAAAATAGAAATGGAAAGAATCTACAGATCACCACCTCAAAGAGTCCCAAAGATGAAAATGCATGGGAACATAATTTCTGAGTTCTGTAGCTCCCAGGCTAAGGAGAAAAATACTATAAGTAACAAGAAAAAAGCAATTTAAATACTGTGAAGCTACACTCAGAGTACCACAAGACTTAGCAGCCAAATCATTAAAAGAACACAGGACACAGAACATAATATTTTGTAGAACAAAAGAACTGGGTTTACAATCAAGAAAAACATACCCAGAAAAGCTAGGCACAATTATACCAGATAAAGTATACTTAACGAACCAAAGGAGTTTCAACTTTTCCTGAGGGAAAACCCAGAACTCTGCAGAAAATCTGATCTATAAAGGTCATGATGAAAGACTAACCTTAAGTAACCTCCCCAAAATCAAATTATTTGATTCCTGTAAGGGAAAATGTCATCTGTGCTCCCTGGGAATGGCATTATTGCCTGAGTACTTTGAAGGAACATGTATGGATAGAAGACTCAAGGTCAAGGTGAATGCAAAGGAATGAGTAAATGGTATTAGAGTAGAGTAGAAGATAGGGTGGAACAGCTGTCTCATATGGAGGAACTGAAGGAGAAGGGGAAGAGAAAGTGGAGTGCTCATAGTATTAGAACCCTACTTACAGGAGAGAGATAAAGAGAAAACAACATACACAATTATGTGGGTAAAAATCTTAACATACAGAGAAACAGGAGGGAATGGGGATGGATAAAGGAGGGTCTGGGAATCCCCTTAGAGGACCAAGGGGCTAAGAGAAGGAAGGATGGGTTAGGGAAGGCAAGGGGATAAGAAAAGGGAGGGATACCTAAAGGCAAGTACATATCAAAAGATAGGGAGGTAAGGTAAGGGGATAATGTAGGGATTCTTAGGATAAGATAGGAGAGAGATTTTTAGAATCAAACCCATATCAAGAAGTAGGAGGGCATGGTTGGGGGAATAAAAAAGGGATTTTTGGAAAAGCAGATAGAAAAAGAATTGAAAGGGTCAAGGGAGGGACCTTAGGAAAGGTAGACCAATTTGGAAGTAGGAGGGCTAGGAGAAAGCATAGGGGAGGGTTTTGGGGAAGGATATATGAATTGTAGAGGTACTAGTCATAGGAAATTGAATATCTGAGGAGGGATATGAAAAAAGAAAGGAAGAGGGGGACAAACAGTGAGGAGGAACAGAATGGATAGAAATACACAGCTAGTAACTATGACATTGAGTGTGAATGATATGAATTCATCCATCAGATAAAAATGGATAGTAGAATGAATCAAAAACCAGAAGCAGATAATGTGTGTTTACAAGAAACACACTGAAAATAAGAGACACACATAGAGCGAAGGTGAGGGCTGGAGCAGAATATACTATGCCTCATGTATGATCCAAAGAAGGCAAGGGTAGCAGCATGATCATTTGACAGAGTTGGGGTACTAAAATGGATATAATGAGAAAGGATGAACAGGGTAACTATTATATTGGAGGGTACCATGGATAATGAAGCATTATCAATATTAGTCCTGTGTATACCAAATGTTATAGCATCCACATTTTTAAAGGAAAAATGAATTTAATTCCAAATAGAAATAGATAATAAAATAATAATAATGGGGGACTATAATTTTCTCCTTCAAAGTACTAAATAAATCTAAACAAAAAATAAATAAGAAGTTAAGAAAATGAATAGATTCTTAGAACGCCTTTTCAGCAGTACATGGCATCTTTATAAAAATTGACCAATATCAGGGCACAAAAACAATATGGTTAAATTAAATGTAGAAAAGCAGAAATATTACATGCATCCTTTTCAGACCATAATGCAATAAATGCAATAAAAATTGTATATAATAAAGGACCACGGAAACAAAAAGTAAAAACCAGCTGGTGACTAAATAATCTTAAAGAGCGAGTGGATGAAAGGGTAAATTATTGAAACAATAAATAATAACATTAAAAAGAATAATGATAATGAGAGAATAATGTATCCCAAATTTTATGGTATATAGCAAAAACAGTAATTAGAGGAAAATGTACACCTCTAAATGCATATATTAATAAAATAGAGAAAGAAAAGATCAACAAACTAGGAATACAATTTTAAAAACTAGAAAAAGAGCAAAATAAAAATCCCTGACTAAACACCAAATTAGAAATCTTAAAAACTAAAGGCAAGATCAACAAAATTGAATGTAAGAAAACCATTGAATTAATAAATAAGTCGAAGAGTTAGTTTTATGAAAAAATCAGCAGAACTGATAAATTGGTTAAGAGAGAGAAGAAAATCAAATCACTAGTATTGAAAATGGAAAGGGCAAATTTATTCCATCAATGAAGATGAAATTAAAGCAAGTATGAGGAATTATAATTTTTTTTATTTGTTCTTTTATATACATTTTAACACTATGGAGTAGCTTAGTATTGGATACTCTATAACAGAGTGCATTATCTCCTACCCTATTGTTTTCTCTGAAGCTTCCTGAGTGCTAGACATGCATTGGGCCCTCATAGACCTGCTTGAGGCTAGCAGTAGGTCTAAGCCTTAGCATACATATAATCCAAACATGGATTCTGGTAGGACCAGAGTGGTTTGGAGAGGGGGCAGCTAGTTGCTCAGTGGATTGAGAACCAGGCCCAGAGACAGGAAGTCCTGGGTTCAAATCTGGCCTTCCTAGTTGTACAATTAAACAAGTCACTTAACCCCCATTGTCTAGTCCTTACTGCTCTTCTGCCTTGGAACCAATACACAGTATTGGTTCCAAAGCAGAAGGTAAGGGTTTAAAAGAAAAAAAAAGTGATTTGGAGAGCATAAATATTCTGCAAAAGTCTAACTCTAACACTCATCATACTATGGAGGTAATCCTACATTCCTGAGAGGTTGTAGCATTGGACTAAAAGTTCCACTGGGTATGACCAAGATGGAAAGACTTGGTTTTAGAAAAAGTATGGTCTTGGCAACAGATTGTTTTTGCTGCCTAAAGATCAATCTAGCTAAATATGGTCCTGGTAATTAATGTATGTTATCTGAGAACCAGACTAGTTAAGTTGGTTAATTTAAATGTTTATAGGAATATGAAGAAATAGGCCTAATAGTACAATGCCAGAGCAGTTGTGAATTGATTTTTAGAAAATAAGATGGATATATAAATCAAGAGCAGTAAAACTGTCCTTGCTTACCAACCTAGGGATCCCATTACTAGGATTATGCTCTAAGGAAGTGATGGGCAAACTATTCCCTGTGGGCCAGATCCAGGCCATAGTTTTCCCATCATGTAGCCTCCACATCCAGATGTAGTGATTAGGGAATTGCTTAAGGCAGTGATGGGCAAACTATGGCCTGGATCTGGCCCACGGGGAAGAGTTTGCCCATCACTGCTCTAAGGGCATTATTGAGAGGTGTGTAATTATGATGTTGTACCCTGGGACTACATTCCCCAGAATTTCTTTAGTATTTCCCAGAATTCCTTTCCTCTCCCCCCCATGTTGAGTCCTCATGTTTTGTTTATAAGTTGGCTGTAATCCTGCCTTTTCACTCTCTTTTCTCATGTCTATGGCTGGGTTAGCTCCCTCTTCACTCTAGCTTTTTATTTTCCTTTACTTCAAGTTATTATTAATACATTTTATTAAATGTAAAACTTGGAGATATTGTATATTAATGTTTAAGCTTACAAGGGTAAAAAGCTACATAATTATGAAGATATTTATGGAAGCTGTAAGAGGGGAAAAAGGGGTTTTATGGGTTCATTATATTAAAAGGTGGGCGCCAGAGGATTGAACTATTATCAATCCTCAATTAAGAATAATCTCAAGTCAAAACTGACTTATGGAAGTTTATTTATTTATAATTAGGAAGGTTGAAGGTAGGGAAATTGAGAGAGAGAAACTCTGGCCTGGACCAGAGGTCCAGACCAGGTAAGAATTTAGAGGCCCAAGCAAAGGAGCACAGAGGTTAATTAAACAAGCCTCCTAGCCACAAGGCCTACAATTAGAGAGGCAAGAGAGGTCTCCTTGAGGGTAGAGCCTCCAGAAACACCAAGGGAGGAGAAAGGAAGTCAGCCTAACTTACCCACGTGACAATTCAGAGGGAAGCCATCTGAGGTCTCACCAGAGATCCTTCTACACTAAGTTCAAAAGCACCAACTGCTCCAGAGGAAGTTACCATCATATTTAAAAGATAGCATCTTTCGTCACTTCCTGCATCCACCTTCAATTTCAAGTGCACAAATGGCAGCTTCAACACTGTTTTGGACTGCCCAAAGGGCACTCCCTTGTTCTTGATTTGTTACTTATTGTCACATGTGTAGTGCAAAGATGTAAACAACCCCGTAACTGATCTTCCCCTCCCCACTAAGTTGGGTGGGGTGACATTATGTAATGACAAAATAACTGGAAACAACACAAATGCAATGATGGAGGGAAATGACTAAATAGATTATAGTATTTGAATGTAATGGATTGTAGTATTTCATTAGAAATGTTAAATATTGGGAATATGAAGAAAATAATAGAACTATATGAAGAGATAAAAAGAGAAGAAAAAAGAATAAGAAAAATACTATGACTACATTAGAAAAAACAACCACAAAATCAAGAGAAAAAAGTATCAAAGTAAAACAAATCCAAAGGGAATTCAAAAGCAGAGGGTGCTTTTATTAGCACACATATATACTACACATTTTTCTTGAAACCCTTACCTTCTGTCTTGGAATCACTGCTATGTGTTGGTTCCAAGGCAGAAGAGTGGTAAAGGCTAGGTAATGGGGGTTAAGTGACTTGCCCAGGGTCACACAGCTGGGAAGTATCTGAGGCCAAATTTTAACCTAGGACCTTCCACTTCTAGGCCTAGCTCTCAATCCTTTGAACCACCCAGCTGCCCCTACATATTTTAAAATAAATTGAAAACTTTTAAGTTTGTGATTTTGCACACAATTTTTTTTTGCATTTGTTTATTTAAATGCTTTTATTGTTGTCCATGGTTACTAAGTTTTTAGTAAAATAATTTTTAATTGTTTACACTACTATATACCAGGTACTATACTAAGTACTTTATAAATATTATTGATCAAACAAACATTTATTTTTTATTTTTATTTTTAAAATATTTTAAAAGATGTTTAAAATATGTTATTTTTAAATATTTATTATATATTTGCTTTATATATTTATATATTACGTATATAAATATTAAATAATATATATTAACTATTTATTTATTAAAGTATTTTTCCATGGTTACATGATTCATGTCCTCTCCCTCCCCCCTTCCTGGAGCTGACAAGCAATTCCACTGGGTTATACATGTATTATCTTCCAGAACCTATTTCCATATTTATTCATTTTTGTAATAGAGTGATCTTTTAAAGCCCAAACCCCCAATCATATCCCCATATAACCAAGTAATAAATCATATCTTTTTCTTTTGCATTTCTACTCCCACAGTTCTTTCTCTCATTGTGGATAGTGTTCTTTCTCATAACTCCCTCGGTGTTGTTCTTGATCATTGCATTGCTATTAGTAGTAGCAAAGTCAGTTACATTTAATCATTCCACAGTGTATCAGTCTCTATGTACAATGTTCTCCTGGTTCTGCTCATTTCACTACACATCAGTTAATAGAGGTCTTTCCAGTTCATATAAAAATCAAGCAGTTCATCATTTCTTACAGCACAATAGTATTCCATCACCATTATATACCACAATTTGTTTAGCCAGTCCCCAATTGAAGGACACTCCCTCATTTTTTCAAATTTTTTGCCACCACGAAAAGTACAGATATAAATATTTTTGAACAAACAGGATCATCTCCATTTTTGAAAATCTTATTGGGGCACAAACCCAGCAGTGGTATGGCTGTATCAAAGGGCATGCAATCTTTTAAAGCCCTTTGGGCATAATTCCAAATTGTCTTCCAGAATGATTGGACCACCAGCAGTGTATTAGTGTCCCAATTTCGCCACATCCCTTTCAACATGTGCTGTAAGAAATGATTATTTTCCTTTACTGTCATATTGGCCAATCTGCTCAGTGTGAGGGGGTACCTCAGTGATGTTTTGATTTGCATTTCTCTAATCAGGAGGGATTTAGAACATTTTTTCATGTGATTATTGATGATTTTGATTTCTTCATCTGAAAACTGTCTATTCATATCTCTTGACCATTTGTCAATTGGGGAATAGTTTATTTTCTTGTACATTTAACTTAGTTCCTTGTATATTTGAGAAATTAGACCTTTTCCAGAGAATTTTGTTATAAAATTTTTTCTCCAATTTCAAACAAACATGTAGTAAGGGCCTTCTCCTATAGGCCAAGCTCAGCTAAGCTCTGGAAATAGAAAAAGAGGCAAAACAACCCCTGCTCTCAAGGAGCTTATCATCTAAAGGGAGAGACAACATGCAAGCAAACACATAACAAGCAAGCTGTATATATTACAAATGTATATAGCTTAATAAATAGGAGATAGTTCAATAGGAGAAGATAAGTAGGAGATAATAAACGGAGGGAATTGAGTGGTTAGAGAAGGTTTCCTGTAGAAGATGGGACTTGAGTTGAGACTTAAAGGAAGCCTTGAAGATCAGTAGTCAGGGCCCTGGAGGGAAAGTATTCCAGGCATGGGGGACAGCCAGAGAAAATGCCTGGAGCCTAGAGATGTGGTGTTTTGTTTGTGGAACAGCTAGAAGGCCTGTGCCACAGAAGCAGAGTTTGTGTTAGGGAGTTAAGGAACAGGAAGCCTAGAAAGGTGCAAGGTCAGGGACTAGGCGGCAAAGGCCTTTGAATGCCAAATAGAACATTTTGTATTTGCCCCTGAAGGTACTAGAGAGCCATGGGAGCTTAGCATGATTGGACTTGCAATTTAGGAAAATTACTTTAGTGGCTGAATGCATCTCCCCTCATTTGATGTAGCCCTAAGAGAATCTAGAGCAAAGTCATAAAGGGATTTCAGTCTCCCCATTAGAATATAAGCTTCTTGAGGATTAGGGCTATTTCATTCTTTGTGTTTGCCTCCTGCCTAACACATAATAAGCCTCTAGGAAACAGATGCTGATTACTCAATGCTAAGTCATCTCTTCCTTCGCCCTCCACAGGTAGTGATGAAGTCATGAGGATGCTTATCTCTAGGAACTTGCTTCAGGAATAGCACCTAAAGCAGTGTTTTCAGGCCCAGTTCCTGCTTGTGCCTCCTCCTGTCCAGTATTAATGCTAAATTCCAGAGGAAATCCTTCAGCCAGAGGCTGGACCCACCCAGGGCAAGACCCTGGGTTCCATTAAGCCCCAGCCCTACAAAACCACCTTTGCAGATGGGATTATAACAATGTGTCCTGAGGAGATGAAGAGGAACGGAGCTGGCAGCCTGGATCAGAAAATTCAAAGGAGGAAATTGTTTTGTGATGCCAGGATACTTTTTGTCAATTATTGAAGACTACCGGTGGCATGGTTTAGAACTCATTCCACAGCCAAGGCACTTTGCTGGTACCACATTGCCTTAAGCTACCTACATGTGACCCATATAAGAGGCATTTGAATAACAATGATGAGACATCCTACCAAAATCTGTGGAATGCAACCAAAGCAGTACTCGGGGAAATTCATATCCTTGAGTGCATATATTAACAAATTAGAGAGGGCAGAGATCAATTAATTGGGCATACAAATCAAAAAACTGTAAAGTGAACAAATTACAAATTTCCAGATAAAAACCAAATTAGAGATCATATAAGAGGCATTTTAACCATCCACCTTTCTATAGCACTTTAAGATTTACAAAGTGCTTACTGAAAAATCATCTAGGAGGTAGGGAGTGCAGGTATTTTCCCCATTTTATGGATAAGAAAACTAAAGCTCAGAGTACAGTGACTTATCCAAGGTTCCACAAGCTAAGCAGGACTAGGATTTACAGCCAGTTCTGCTAACTCTAAGTCTGGGTACTCTTTTCACCATATACCTCTAGATTCCTTTTCCAGAAACCTGGATACTTTCATTATGTGCTTTAGCTAAATAAAGCAAACCTCTGGGGAAGATGGAACTGAGGGGAGAATCCTGCTGTTTTTAAAATAAATTTGTACCTCAGCCAAAACTACCCAAAGAACCCCCTCCACCTCAAAGAAAAAAAATTGCTGTGTCCCAAAACAGTCATTGAATTATATGATGCTATATCTGTAACAGGGCAGCTAGGTGACTCAGTGGATTGAGGGCCAGGCCTAGAGATGGGAGATCATGAGTTCAAATGTGCTCTCACATACCTTCTAGCTGTGTGACCCTGAGCAAGTCACCTAATCTCTGTTTGCCTTAATCTTAAGAAGGAAATGGGAAAACACTCCAGTATCTTTGCCAAAAAAGACCCATATGGAATCACAAAGACTTGGACATGACTGAATCATTTAACAAAGACAACAATAAATCTGAAACAAATCTGAACATTTATTTTGGTCAAGGTCAAATGAATCTTTGAGAAATCTTGCTCCTGACCTGGGGGTATGTCTACTTTATGCTTTTTTTCATAGATCAGGTAAAACTGATTTGTTGAAATGTTGTTATGTCGATATATTTGTTTTTCTTATATTAATAAAATCATACAGATGAGAATGGATTTGGGGTTCTTTGAGCCCCTTTTCCTAATTCATTCAATATTGGATATTTTTTCATATTGGGAAAGAATTTTGGCTTTTTAAAATAATACACCATGATAAACAAAATTAGCCTTCATTCACACATTAGCTTGTAATGATCAATTTAAGGATATGTTGAGTGCTTCTTGAGTGTATTAGTTGTGCCTAAAGTCACTGGTGGAAAATGTCTGTTCTATCAGAGAATCTTGGAATTGGAGGTACTCTCTGGTCATCTCCTGTCCTCGGACTTAATGAGGCTCACAGCATGCCCAAGTACATGGTGAGCCAGATTAAAATGAAATATATGTGTAACAATATAAAAATATAACAAACATAGACAGTATTACATTTTAAAACCAAGGCACTATGCAAGCCCACCGGGATCCTGATACATGGCTTAGTAGTCCCCAACTCTATTTGAGCTTGCCCCACTCAGCTCTTTTTAGGGGTACTAACTCTACACCCACAGAGTTCTGTGGCCTCCAAGCTCCAGGAGGGGTAGAAGTGGCCATTTG
>NC_058132.1:151340471-151603875 GCF_016433145.1 Gracilinanus agilis | reverse complement strand
CTCCCTCCTTCTCTCCCTCCTTCTCTCCCTCCCTTCCTTCCTTCCTTCCTTCCTTCCTTCCTTCCTTCCTTCCTTCCTTCCTTCCTTCCTTCCTTCCTTCCTTTCTTCCTTTCTTCTTCTTCCCTCCCTCCTTGACTTGGTCTGACAGTGTCCCAATTATTCTTTAGCCTCTCTTCTTTTTGGTACCATTGGTGTCCAATTTTTTTCTTTGGGGGGGTGGAGTGGGAAGGAGAGGTTTGATTGCCTGTCCACCAGGGGTTCTTTAATTGGGGCCCCAAAACGTGTTTTTTAACACTATTTTAGTAACTTTCAGTAGAACTAGTTTCCTTTGGAATGTATTTTATTTTTTTATGTATTTACTTCTTTGGGATAAGACTCCATAGGTTAGCCTCCCTCTTTCTCTGGGTGGTGTCCAAATTGTTTTTTATTATCCTGAGGTCCAAGAACTTGTTTTTGTTTTAAAAAGGTTTTAGATAACTATTTCATTGTAATCAGTCCCTTTTATTTTATGCATTTAAAAACATTCTTCAGGGAAGGAGTCCACAAATTTCCCTCACTCTTTTCTTGGGTGGTCTCCAAACTTTTTTGATCCCCTGTTTACTAGAGGTTCTTAACCTGGGGCTCATGGACATTTTTTTTCCTTTTTAAATATTTTGATAACTATTTCAATGTAATTAGTTTTCTTTGTAATCCTACCAGTTTTGCACATAAAAAAAAATTCTGGGATGGAATCCTTAGTCAATATAAGTTTAAAAAATTATTAAACACTTGCCTACTATGTGCCAGGCACTATGGCAAACTGGGTGCACAAAAAGAGGCGAAAGACAGTTCCTGCTCTCAAGCAGTTTACAACCTACTGGAGTAATAATACAGGAAACCCTAGGTCAGCTGCCTTCCTTCCCTGGATGCTCTCTAAACTTTTTGATGACTTGTTTACTAGATGTTCCTTGGAGTCTGAGAATTTGATGGGGAAGGGTCTTCCCTTAGGACAACTAATGCCTGAAGGCCATAGTGACTACAATAGCTGCAGAGGCTTTCCAGGGGAGAACTCCACTCTGCACATCCCTAAAAGAGTGAATAATTGCCAATTTATAAACTTTAGCTCATTATAATATTATTTGCATTGTGGTTTAACTCCCCTCCGCTTGAGGAGCAACAAGGAGGATTGTGAGTAAGAAATGCACAGCACCCTAACTACCAGCCTAAAGGGACATGCCCAAAGAGAAACTTGACCAATCACAACTGCCCAATTTGGCCCGCCCCTCATCGCTGAGCCCATATAACCTGGTCCCAACTTCCATATAGCTGTCCTACTCCCTGAAGGAGGGGAATCAGCAGGGTGGTTAATCTGGCCACCTCCCCCCATTAACCTTGAACAATAAAATTTGCTGTATTTGTCATGGAGAAAGTCTGAGGTTGAATTCTTTTGATACATCAGTGACTTGCTTTAAACTTATTTTTATATATTTTTGTTAACTATTTCAGTATGATTGGTTTCATTTGTAATCCTATGTATTTTATTTTATCCATTAAGTACATTTTTTTTTTCTTGGAAGGAGTTCATAGGTCAGTTATCCTGTTCCTTATTCCATTGGGCTCTAAACTTTTTTGATCCCCTGCATACCAGGAGTTCTTAATCTGAGTTCTCTGAAATTTTTTATATAAATATCTTTTATATATTTCAATATAATTGGTTTCTTTTGTAATTCTATCTATTTTATGCATTGAAAAGACACTTTTCTGTAAAGGGGTCCATGAACATAAAGTGCCCAGGTTGTTCATGAACTAAAAAATTTTCCTGTCCCTTCCATTAGAATGGGGAAGGGGCAAAGGGCTCCACTCTAATTATTTATAGATTATGTACATGAACTATTGCATTAATATTTTACACATAATATACAAAACAAAAAAGATGAAGTACAGATGAAATAAATTTTTAAAATGATTTTTATTTTATTAATGGTGCAAAAGCTTTTTTGCTTTTACTAAAATATTGTTAGCTTTTTAGTGAGAGTAATGTAATGGAATTGCTTCATTATTTAAAACGTCTCAGATGAACACTGTGATATAATAATTGGAGTTTTTAATTCTAAATTCAGTTTATTTTAAGAAGACTTTGAAAACTGTCATAGAGATGCCTAGATCCAAATGGATTTCAAATGACTATGCATATTAAATCCTGAAATTTTTTTTTCAGTCCCATCTGGCAAGTTCAGAAAGATTTTGTTGAAATTCAACCAGTAAATCCCCATTTTCCCTTAAGTCAATCAATTCTTGCAAACTCATTAGCAGATTTTCTTCTTAAAACTATATTTTAAACAAACTGAAATGATAATACTTTTTTTGTTCAATATGGAGGCTTTTGGGTTGTTGGGTGGCTGTACATTCCACCCTTTTAGGAAGATAGAGCATTCTCAAAAGGATTTTTCTACAAAATTGATTTGAAGTCTTTACAAAACCTATTGAGGTCCTAGGGTCACACAGCTGGGAAGTGTCTGAGGTCAGATTTGACCCTAGGTCCTCCCGTCTGTAGGCCTGGCTCTCAATCCACTGAGCTACCCAGCTGCCCCATACATGTCCTCTTAATGCAAAGGTTCTTAATCTCAGTTCCCTAAAATTGTTTTAAAAATATTTTTTAACTGTTCTTCAATATAATTAGTTTCTTTGTAATACTAGGTCTTTTGTTTTATTTTATATTATTTTTATTTATATTTGTTTCTTTTATTTATATTATTTCTATTTTATTTCTATTCTATTTTATATTTAAAAACATTATCCTGAGAAGGATGCAGACGGATTTACCAGATTATCTGAGAGGTGGAAGAATGTGAACTTGAGTGTAGGGACTCTAAAAACTGTTTATATATTCACAGTGTGTGGAGTGGAATCTCAGGGTCTATACCCCAAAGTCACTCTAATGAGGAGACTGGATAAGATGCTTGCAGAGAAAATGAAGCGTTATTTGGAGAAAACACCAAGGAAGGGGAGTTAGGGGAAGGGGAAGGGAAGGAAGAGAGATTCTGCCAACCCAAGTTGCTTGCTTGGGATAAAAATGTCCTCTCTCCTTCTACATGTAAGCACAGACTTTTTATAATAATCCTGACACAAGATTCTCCTCCTTCCCTCTGTCCAATCACACATAAAAGGGGGGGGGAGCTGTAACACTATAACATTTAAAATCTTGAGCTCATGATTTCCAACATTAAGTACCCCTAAAGACTCCCATAATAAAAAAAACCCCATGACTATCATGTGATTTTCAGCCTGGGACAGTAAAGATACATTTGAAACTCCCTGTTCCTTCCTCCTTCAGCTTATCTTGCCCCTCTTCCTAGAGCTGGCATCTTTCCCAGTCTACAGATAAGCTAGATAAAACTAAAAATTTTAGGGGGGGGGGACAGTTTTATTCTAAGGAATAGTAATATTAAGAGATCTTGAAAATAGAGGTTAAACAATTGTACAACCCAGTGGAATTGCTTGTCAGCTCTGGGAGGGGGAGAGAGATGAAGGGAAGTAAAAAAATGAATCATATAAACATGGAACAATATTTTAAATTAAGATTAAAAAATTATAAAAGATAAAAAGAAAATTGGGGTTACAAGCAAATACTACTCTGAGAATTACACACTGAATTTCATCCCACATAATCTTCCCTTTTAATTTCAGAATTTCATGATTCTCACCTGCCTCAGTTTCCCCTATATGCAACAACGACTAATAATATTGATTAAGCATAATTAGACATTCTTCATTTTAAAAAATAGAATATAGTTAATAACCCAGAAGGCTAATAGGAGAACTCAAGTAGATAGATATAGTTTCCACTTAGAGAACTCCCTAAATACCCAGCTGTGGTCTCCGGGTATTCTAGTCTCCTGGTAGTAAGAGTAAAGTAGAATCATTTTCTCTCCCTGATCCAGTCACCAAAAATGTCTTGGAGACAATGTTATATAAAATCAGTATCTCTATTTATTCAAAGAGAGGGTAAAGACTGAGGATCAAAACAAGGTGTTCTTGACTCTAAAGGATCTAGCTATCTAACTCACCACAAACTATGTCTCTCATAAGAGGGAGTCTTCTGGTCTTCAAGCTGGACTACCAGCTCCTTATTCTACCTAGGTGTTCCCCAAAAAGAGCTAGCTAAGCTGCCTATCTATGACCATCAGTAGTTGGTTTGATTGAGTTCAAAAGCTATCTCCAAAACCTGTGATTGCTCTCAAAATGACTAAGTCCACCCCTGGTGGGTCTGAACCCTGAGGTAAAACCTCAAAGCCAAACTGACAGGATTTTAGACAAAACCTTGTGGAAAGTTGATAAAACCCACAGAAGGTATAGTCAGATCCTTTGCTAGATGTTCTCCAGTCACACAGAGAACCTCCCAAGATGATTTTAGAGTTTTTTCTTCTCTCCAGACAGGTGGAGATAGCCAAGCTCTGGCAAGCCAAACTTTTCTCCTCATTTCAAGACAGGAAGAGAGCCTCGCTACCACAGGAAGTCACTCACTCTAACAGTTGTCCCTTCCAAATTGTTCCTCCTCTGTCCCCCGCCTGCTAAAATCCTTTCTCTAGAGTTCCTATCATGTGCCTTAAAGACAACCTTCCACTTTTCTTTAATCTTATCCTTATCTCTACCCTTTTCCCATTACAATTTTCATCTTCAGAAATAATCTTCTGATGGCCAGGGATGGGTCTTCTCGGGAAATTTGCTTCCTCTGCACTAGGTTGCCTGTAGAATCTCGGGATCCTCCTACTGACAAAAATTCTTTTGCAAAGCTAACATTTTACTAAATAGGTCCTTTTACCTCATGTTCTGTAGGAGATAAAAAAAAGTCATGGGCCCTAATCTTTAGTTTAAGGTTAAAACTAGACATTCTCTCCTACTAATTTCTATTTACTTCTATGAAACCTTAATTATAGATCATCAACAATCTCACTCGTCTAAAGCTATCACTTAATCAAATCTAACTTTCTGCTACTAATCTACTTGCTTGTTTGGAAAATGAAAATCTTCCATCTTACAATTTGCATCCTGTGGTGATCATAGGAATTTGTCACAAAAGAAAAGGCAGGGAATCGATTAGAAGTGTCCTTCCATCTTAAAGGGACAAAGAATGACTTAACACTGACTTCATATACAGGTCAGAGTTATCATTGGCTCATGCCATAACTGTTTCACTCCAGTGTACATTACTAAGACAGAAAAATCCTAACTCAGTTTCAGACTGAGAACATCCTTTGACTTCCTATAAGGACTTTCACTTATTCTCTGAGTATCTTCTTTTTTTCTTCCAATGGTGTTTCAAGCCATACTTGAATTCCAAGTTCATAGAAATATCAGGTGTGATTCCCATAAGCCTTTTGTCTTAAATAGCAAAAATCCTACTCATTATAACTGAGAGAAAACTTGTTTTCTAAGTGTTCTAATTTCATTCTTTTTCCATAATTTCAAACAAGATTCCTGCTTACTTGATTACTTATTCTAATAGTTTCTGAAATTCTTACTTCAAACATATCTAAAATACATATTCTTCTCTTTAACTTCTTTAATACAGTAAATGTCAATTTCATATTCTCTTTATTCTATACCTTATTTATATTTCCCTTATTATGGTCTTCAAACAACTTTCTCTTACTCTATCATCAATCTAATTAAAATAGCTTGTCCCTCCTTATTGGTAAGAGGAGAGATGAAATAATTAGTTACTTAAACTTCTTTAATCTCTAAACATCCACTCATTTTCCCCTCAAGCTTCTGCTTCAAGCAAAACCAAGTTCAACATATTTCTGCTGAAGACTTCACATACCTACTTATATTGTTCATACATGTCTATCTTCTGTCTCTCATAAAGAGGCCCCATATACCATTAGAGTCTTCTATACCTTATATCTTTCATATGCTGATCCTGCAGTCCTCTCTCAACTTCTACAACTTGCTTTTGCTATCACTAAACTTAATTTCTAACAGGTATTCTGCTATTAGTGGTTTGAAAGAGTCCTGATTATTCTTCTTTTTATCAATTGTATCATTAACATACATAATTTATATATCTTATCTTTACATATTGTCTTATTCAATTCACCTCAATAATTAGTTTTGTTCACAGTACAAATTCATAAACCATTTGTGTTTATACACAATTATATTCTAAAGGCAAATAGATTACATTTAAATCCATATTTACATTCAGTAATAAAATCATTTTTACCCAAGGTACATATTTTGGTAACAATTCACATAGCCCAATCAGTTACAAGAAATTGTTTACAAATTCAGAAATCCCTTTTGCAATATTCCAAACTCTTATTGCATATTTCATTTCAAATTTCCAAATTTCCAAATTTAAAACTTCTCCTTCCTCAATGTTCATTAAATTTTCACTTGTTGCTTAAGTAAGCATCACGTTGTACTAAAATAACATTTTCACATTCTCATTTGTAAATCCCAAATTTAGACCATGCAGAATTTTCTCCATATTATATCATGTCTTCTTCAAGAAAGTTTGTGCTAAATTCTTATACCATTTATACTTATTTTATTGAATGCTTATATTCATTAAATAGTCAGTGCAGCACTTCTCAGGAGTTTGCTTCTCATCTGCTTCTTTAAAGTAAAAATTCCCTTCTGTATCAGCCTCACTATTAATTATAGTCAGTCAGTTCTAAAATTCTGTTGACTCAAATAACAAACATTTTAGGTATGTCCAGACATTCAAATCTCTAACCACTCTTCATTTCAAATCTCAGTGATTGTGGGTGGTTCCGGGTTAAGATGGTGACAGAGTAAAAAGCAGCTGCTTGACTTCTCCTAACCCACGCATATAGGACTCCTCAAGAAGACATAAAAACAAATCCAGAGGAAAGAAGGGACCCCTCAACAGGGCGCAGCATCAGAGGTATATGGAAACGGGGTATTTCCATGCTATAAAGGGGTGAAACAGCAACCATGAAAACAAGAGCTGAGCAATCCCCTCCCCCACCCCACACCACCTACAGTGCCAAAGCCAGTGCACGGGAGTCAGAGCAGGTTTGGGGCACTCATTGGGTCATTGGCAGCTCACCAGGGCTTGTTCCTGGGAGCAGCAAGACTTGGGACCCCCCGGGAGGCTGAGAAACTCTCGGACTCTGAGCACAGACCCTGAGCCCAGGTGCAGGCGAAGGGGTTCACACAGGTGGGGGCTGAGACACGGATTAAAGCGCAGAATGGGGCGCAGACAAAGGGGCTGATTCTGAGTGCAGGAGCGGACCTTGAGTGGGGACCAAGTGCAGAGAGGTGCTTGACTGCAGAAGCAGCTCCCTGAGACTGTTAAAGGAGCTTCAGGCAGAAGAATGAGCAAGGAGACCACCAGGAGGCTTGTCTCAGAACAACTAGACCTGAGATCTCAGGAATCTCTAAAGAGCTGCAGACAGATCCTGGGTGTGAGCATAAAGCTGAGAGGGCACTTAGCTTACAATGGCAAGCCAGAATCATCAGGAAAACCAGAAGAGAAAGATGAAGAAGAAAAAAAACCTTTAACACTTGACAACTTTTACACAGAAAAAATCCAGACAACAGAGGAAACAGTAGAGGAGAACAAACAATCCAAACCTTCCCAAAACAATGAAAATGGGTCACAAGGTCTTGAAGAGGTCAGATCTGAGATCATGAGAAAGATGGAAGAGATCTAGCAAGAAAACAACAGTTTAAAAGGCAGAATTTCACAATTGGAAAGTGAGGCAAGTAAATCAAAGACCAGAAATGACCAGATTGAAAAGGAAAACCAAAAGATTGTAGCCGAAAACCAGTCTCTAAAGGCTAGAATTGGGCAATTAGAAAAAGATTCCCCCAAATCAAAAGAATTAATAAGCAAATTGGAGACCAAAATCAAACAGCTGGAAAACAGGTCAGACCAAACTGAAAAGGAAAATCAAAAGCTTATAGCAGAAAACCAGTCTCTAAAGACAAGAATTGGGCAAGTAGAAGCCAATGATCTATCAAGACAGCAAGAACAAATAAAACAAAGTCAAAAGACAGATAAAATAGAAGGAAACATGAAATATCTCAATGAGAAACTGATAGATCAAGAAAACCGGTCTAGAAGAGACAATCTGAAAATCATTGGTCTTCCTGAAAAACCAGAAATTAATAGAAATTTGGACTCCATACTAAAAGAAATTATTCAGCAAAATTGCCCTGAAGTTCTACAACAAGAGGGCAATATAGACATTGAAAGGATCCATAGATT
Organism: Gracilinanus agilis; assembly: GCF_016433145.1. Classification (NCBI taxonomy): domain Eukaryota; kingdom Metazoa; phylum Chordata; class Mammalia; order Didelphimorphia; family Didelphidae; genus Gracilinanus; species Gracilinanus agilis. The sequence goes on along the minus strand of NC_058132.1, from coordinate 151,595,654 downwards.
GCCCTCTACACTAGACACTGAAAAGACAACCCCCAGGAATATAATAGCCAAATTGAAGAGCTTCCAAGTAAAAGAAAAAATCTTACAAGAAGCCAGAAAGAGACAATTCAGATATCAAGGAGCACCAATCAGGATCACACAGGATCTGGCAGCCTCCACACTAAAAGACTGAAAGGCTTGGAATATAATATTCAGAAAGGCAAGAGAACTGGGTTTACAATCAAGGATCACCTACCCATCAAAACTGACTATATTCTTCCAGGGGAAAGTTTGGGTATTCAACAAGATAGAAAATTTCCAAGCATTTGCACAGAAAAGACCAGGACTAAATGGAAAGTTCGATATCCAACCACAAAAATCAAGAGAAACATGAAAAGGTAAATAAGAAACAGAAGGGAAAGTAAGAAAACTCATATTTTTAAAATTTGCCTCTTTAAGGGCTTCAATAAGATCTAATTATTGGTACTCCTATGTGGGGAAATGTTATGTATAATTCTCTGTAGTGAACTCTGTTCACCATTATAGCATTCACTATTATAATAATTAGAAGAATTATTCATAAAGAGAGGTTGGAATACTAAATGGTCTAAGATAAAATGGGTGGGAAGGAAAGAGGGGGATGAATAGTAGAGGACACCAAGAGAAGCTTGAAGGAATAACAAAAATAGGATATTCTATTACACACAAAGAGGGCATGGGAAGGAGAAGGGATGAATACTATTATAAGAAGGAGAGGAAGAGAGCATTAAGAGGTAATATTTACACCTTACTCTCAGTGTAATTAACCCTGAGAGGGAAGAATAGTTATATCCATTGGGATACAAAACTCCATCTAACCCTACTGAGAAAGTCAGAAGGGATAAACCAAGGGGAGCAGGGGAGTGGGGAGGTCAAAAAAGGGAGGGGAGAAGAAGGGGGAGGGAATTCATTAGGCCTTTAAAAATAAAAAAAGAGGAATAATAAGGGAGGGGGTAGAAAGGGAAGTTAATCAAGGAAGGGGATAAGGGATACCAGCTTAAAGCAAACCACTGGTTTAAAAGGAAAGAGTGTAAGAAGAAGGAGTAGAATTAGGAGAGGATCCCAAAATGTCAGTGAATGCACAACTGATAATTATAACTCTGAATGTGAATGGGATGAACTCGCTCATAAAACAGAAGCAAATAGCAGAGTGGATTAGAAACCAAAATCCCACCATATGTTGTCTACAAGAAACACATATGAGGCGGGTGGACATACACAAGTTTAAAGTTCAGGGCTTGAGCAAAATCTTTTGGGCGTCAAATGAGAAAAAGAAGGCAGGAGTGGCTATTATGATTTCTGACAAAGCCAAAGTAAAAATAGATATGATTAAAAAAGACAGGGAAGGTCATTACATCCTAATTAAAGGCAGTATAAACAACGAGGAAATAACACTGCTCAATATGTATGCACCAAGTGGTACAGCATCCAAATTCATAAAGGAGAAACTGGCAGAGCTCAAGAAGGAAATAGATAGTAAAACCATAATAGTGGGAGATCTAAATATTCCTCTTTCAGATCTACATAAATCAAACCAAAAAATAAATAAGAAAGAGGTAAGAGAGGTGAATGAAGTCCTAGAAAAATTAGATTTAATTGATATGTGGAGAAAAATAAATAGGGACAAAAAGGAATACACCTTCTTTTCAGCTGCACATGGTACATTCACAAAGATTGACCATGTAATAGGGCATAGAAACATTGCAAACAAATGCAAAAGAGCAGAAATAATAAATGTAACTTTCTCAGATCATAATGCAATAAAAATAATTATTAGTAAGGGCACCTGGACAGGAAAATCAAAAACTAATTGGAAATTAAATAATATGATTCTCCAAAACCAGCTAGTCAAAGAAGAAATCATAGAAACAATCAACAATTTCATTGAAGAGAATGACAATGATGAGACATCCTACCAAACTCTGTGGGATGCAGCCAAGGCAGTACTCAGGGGGAAGTTTATATCCTTGAGTGCATATATTAACAAATTAAGGAGGGCAGAGATCAATGAATTGGGCATGCAACTCAAAAAATTAGAAAGCGAGCAAATTAAAAATCCCCAGATGAAAATTAAATTAGAAATACTAAAAATCAAGGGAGAAATTAATAAAATCGAAAGTAAAAGAACTATTGAATTAATAAATAAGACTAGAAGCTGGTATTTTTAAAAAACAGATAAAAATAGACAAAGTACTGGTCAATCTAATTTAAAAAAGGAAAGAAGAAAACCAAATTGACAGTATCAAAGATGAAAAGGGAGACCTCACCTCTAATGAAGGGGAAATTAAGGCAATCATTAAAAACTATTTCACCCAATTATATGGCAATAAATATAGCAATCTAAGAGATATGGATGAATATTTACAAAAATATAAATTACCTAGATTAACAGAAGAAGAAATAGAATACCTAAATAATCCCATATCAGAAAAAGAAATTGAACAAGCCATCAAAGAACTCCCTAAGAAAAAATCGCCAGGGCCTGATGGATTCACAAGTGAATTCTATCAGACATTCAAAGAACAACTAATCCCAATACTATACAAATTATTTGATATAATAAGCAAAGAAGGAGTCCTACCAAATTCCTTCTATGACACAAATATGGTACTGATTCCAAAGCCAGGTAGATCAAAAACAGAGAAAGAAAACTACAGATCAATCTCCCTAATGAACATAGATGCAAAAATCCTAAATAGAATATTAGCAAAGAGACTCCAGCAAGTGATCAAGAGGATCATCCACCATGATCAGGTGGGATTTATACCAGGAATGCAAGGATGGTTCAACATTAGGAAAACCATCCACATAATTGACTATATCAACAAACTAACAAACAAAAATCACATGATTATCTCAATAGATGCTGAAAAGGCCTTTGACAAAATACAGCACCCATTCCTATTGAAAACACTGGAAAGTATAGGAATAGAAGGTCCTTTCCTAAAAACAATAAACAGTATATACCTAAAACCATCAACAAGCATCATATGCAATGGGGATAAATTAGAAGCCTTTCCAATAAGATCAGGAGTGAAACAAGGATGTCCATTATCTCCTCTATTATTTAACATTGTACTAGAAACACTAGCAGAAGCAATTAGAGAAGAAAAAGAAATTGAGGGTATTAAAATAGGCAATGAGGAGACTAAGCTATCACTCTTTGCAGATGATATAATGGTCTACTTAAAAAAATCCTAGAGAATCAACTAAGAAGCTTGTAGAAATAATCAACAACTTTAGCAAAGTTGCAGGATACAAAATAAATGCACATAAATCATCAGCATTTCTATATATTTTCAACACATTAGAGCAGCAAGAGGTAGAAAGAGAAACACCATTTAAAATCACCCTAGATAATATAAAATACTTAGGAATCTATCTACCAAAACAAACACAGGAACTATATGAAAACAACTACAAAACACTTTCCAAACGATTAAAACTAGATCTAAACAATTGGAAAAACATTGATTGCTCATGGGTAGGATGAGCTAAAATAATAAAAATGACCATTCTACCCAAATTAATTTACCTATTTAGTGCCATACCTATCAAACTATCAAAAAACTTTTTCACTGAATTAGGAAAAACTATAACAAAGTTCATTTGGAATAACAAAAGATCCAGAATATCAAGGGAAATAATGAAAAAAAAATGTGAAGGAAGGGGGCCTAGCAGTACCAGGTATTAAACTATACTATAAAGCAGCAGTCAGCAAAACAATATGGTACTGGCTAAGAGACAGAAGGGAGGATCAGTGGAATAGACTTGGGGTAAGTGAAGTCAGCAAGACAGTGTATGATAAACCCAAAGAGCTCAATTTTTGGGACAAAAATCCACTATTGGACAAAAACTGTTGGAAATTTGCAAAACAATATAGGAGAGATTAGGTTTACATCAACATCTCACACCCTACACCAAGATAAATTCAGAATGGGTGAATGACTTGAATATAAAGAGGGAAAGTATAAATAAGTTAAGTGAACACAGAATAGTATACTTGTCAGATCTCTGGGAAAGGAAAGATTTTAAAATCAAGCAAGAATTAGAGAAAATTGCAAAATGTAAAATAAATTATTTTGATTATATAAAACTAAAAAGCTTTTGTACAAACCAAAACAATGTAGCCAAGATCAGAAGGGAAACAACAAACTGGGAAAAAATCTTTATAACAAAAAACTCTGACAAGGGTCTAATTACTCAAATATATAAGGAGTTAAATCAATTGTATAAAAAATCAAGCCATTCCCCAATTGATAAATGGGCAGGAGACATGAATAGGCAATTTTCATGTAAAGAAATCAAAACTATCAATAAGCACATGAGAAAGTGTTCTAAATCTCTAATAATTAGAGAAATGCAAATCAAAACAACTCTGAGGAATCACCTCACACCTAGCAGAATGGCTAAAATGAAAGAAGGGGAGAGTAATGAATGTTGGAGGGGATGTGGCAAAATTGGGACATTAATGTGTTGCTGGTGGAGCTGTGAACTGATCCATCCATTCTGGATGGCAATTTGGAACTATGCTCAAAGGGCTATAAAAGAATGCCTACCCTTTGATCCTGCCATACCATTGTTGGGTTTGTACCCCAAAGAGATCATAGATAAACAGACTTGCATGAAAATATTTATAGCTACTCTTTTTGTGGTGGCAAAAAACTGGAAAATGAGGGCATGCCCTTCAATTGGGGAATAGCTGAACAAATTGTGGTATATGCTGGTGATGGAATACTATTGTACTCAAAGGAATAATAAACTGGAGGAATTCCATGTGAATTGGAAAGACCTCCAGGAACTGATGCAGAGTGAAAGGAGCAGATCCAGAAGAACATTGTACACAGAGACCAATACACTGTGGTAAAATCGAATGTAATGGACTTCTATACTAGCAGCAATGCAATGACCCAGGATAATTCTGAGGGATTTATGGAAAAGAACACTACCCACATTCAGAGGAAGAACAGCAGGAGAGGAAACACAGAAGAAAATCAACTGCTTGAATACATGGGTTGATGAGGACATGATTGGGGATCGAAAGTACCACACCAATGCAACTATCAACAATTTGGGAATAGGTCTTGATTAATGACACATGTTAAAACCAGTGGAAATGCATATCGGCCAGGGAAGGAGGGAGTTCGGGGGTGGGGGGCGAAGGGGAAAGTAAGAGCATAAATCATGTAACCATGTTAACTTTTCTAAAATATAAATATTAATAAATGTTTAAAATAAAAAAACAAATCTCAGTGAGAACTAACAATTCTCTCATCATTAAGTACAGAATCAAAATTGTCTGGAATATTATATAACTGGTAAACAATTTTCAACACTGAATAACTTTACAATCGTTTCACACAATTCCACAAGTACATTTCAGAATCATTTGTGATTTTCCAAAGTTATATACATCAACCTTAAAAATTAATCCTAAGTAGAAATCCAATCAAATCGTGGGATCAAAAATCTCCCTTCTTTTGTTCTAATCTTCCCTGTATCCAATTGGTGGCCAGCTGAAAAGGGGAAAGGAAAAATGTTGAACAATTCTTTTTGCCTTCATCCTCTGTTAAGTGTAATGGGGAAAGTTCCCTTTTCACTTAGATAGTCTTAAAGTTTAAGAGGTTTAAAAAATTTCACATTTTTTCTTGAATTTCTCAAATACATTCTCTGGTCTGTCTGCTCTCCTACTTTGTGGAATGATGGGAGACAGAAAGAAACAAATTTACTTCAAAATCACTTAGAGGTTTCTTTTCCCACACCGCTTGGTTTGTGTCATAGAGTCACAAACAACAAAAACAGATACCAGTTAACATAAACTTTGAAAGCATGTCTCATCAGTATTACCGAGAATACGAGGCTCCACAGCTTCGTTCAGCAGTTCCTTCACAGTTGTGTCTTCAGACTTCAGCAGCATAGGCAGACAGCTTATTATCTCTCAAGGCCTTGTCCTTATCTTCAGTTAAGGCCACAAGAAGACATTTGGTCATTGGTAATTTTTAAACTGTTTTTTAAGCACTTGATTCATATTCTCCACCTTCTCCAAGGAAGGAGGGTACTATGGGATATGCAAATCACAATCAATATCTAAAGTTCTTGCTAATCCTTGCAACATTTTGAATGTAAAGTGAATCTCATTCTCAAAATCAATATTCTTTTTTTCTTTTTCTTTTTTCTTTATTTAGAATATTTTTCCATGGTTCCATGATTCATGATTTTCCTCACTCCTCTTCCCTCCTCCCTCCTGGAGCTGACGAGCAATTCCACTAGGTTATACGTGTATCATTGTTCAAACCCTATTTCCATGTTATTTTTATTTGCAGTAGAGTGATCTTTTAACATCAAAACCCTAATTATATCCCCATCAAACCACATGATCAATTTATATGTTTTTCTTCTGCATTTCAGAATCAGTATTCTTGATGAGTCCATATGTGGGCATGAGGTGCTCAAGTAAAATTCTGGTTGCTGTCAGAGCAGTGGCTTAACTGACTCCTGCCAGCTGTTCTGGCTTAAGTAAGTTCTTTAGCACTTGATTTAGTAACTCCACATAAACTAATTCTTTCCCTTTATTAGAAATCATGCCTCTTTCATCTAGCATCTTCAAAGCCTGGTTCAATGCATATAATTTATAGGTTTGGACTGACCAGGCCTCTAGAGGGTAGCCTCTATCCATTAGAGCCTTTTTGTTTTCCTCAGTTACAGCATATTTATTCCTTCCTTTTCCAGCTAAGACTCTTAAGGATTCATCTATATATAGGCTCATTTTCCCAGGCAGAGGAGACTCTTGCAAATTCTTCCTTATTTTAGTCTGGTAATCTATCACTTTCATCTCTATTTCCTTTTGCTCTTTATGATTTTCTTTTCTGGTTCTCCACAGAAACTCTGTAGTTTTCAAATTGTAATATGACATCAGAACTTGGTCATCTTTTTCTACCAAGAGAAATATTTCATACTTCAGCATCCTTGAGTCTTCAGTCTCTGTGTGAGAGAGAATCTTCTTATCTCTCAGTTGTTTGGAACAATTCTCTTTCAAGTGCTTTATTTTTCCACAGCCATCACATATATCCTCTGGAAGCCTTCTAAACTTATTGCTCCATCCTTCATTCTTAGGAATCTGTCTATTTTTAGTCTGTCCTTCCTGCTATAGCTCCTTTTTCACTAATACCTCTTGAGTTTTCTGTAAGAGCTCCTTTGACGACCTATTCACCCAAGCTTCCACTTTCTGGAGCTTTCTACTAATATCTGGCCAGGGAGTAGCAGTCATATGTAAACCATTCAGAAAATCAGCGGGGGATTCATCTTTCTCCTGTTTTACTTCACAAACCTCATTCAAGTTCTGATTCTGAGATGCATCTGTTATTATGCCTTGAACAATATTCTCTTGAGGGATTTGAGTGTCCTGTTCTTGAGGGGAGCATTCCTGCTCATTCTCTCTGCTTCTGAGAGAGTAGGTATTAAGTTCCCTCTCTAATTTAGGGCATCTCCTTTTAATATGCCCCTTCTCACCACAGTTGTGGCATATTAAGGGAGCTCTTACTTTCTCTGGGGACTTTCCTGTCCCTTCATCTCTCTCTTCCTTTTGGAAGAGCACACCTCTTCTGACTTACCCTTCCTTCCTGGCTTCTTCTTTCTCTGTATGTCTAAGTCTGGCATACTCATTCTGTGTCATTTTTCTGACAGCTTGAATAAAGGTTCTGGCTTTTCCCTTTCCTTCATCTTCCTCTCTCCTAACAAAAATTAGCTGAGCTTGCTGGAGTAATTTATCAAGAGGCTTTATCACCCATTTTTCTGTCTTGCTGAGCTTTCTATGTATAACTGCCATGAATTGGTGACAAAATAGCTTTTTAAGAGATTTTGAACACAGAGCTCAGTCAAGTCTACTCCAGAATACTTACTAAATGCCTCTCTTAATCTATGTTCGGTGGGAGTCTCATCCTTTCTCTGCTTGGTCTCATTAATCTTATCATATTTTGACTTCGAGGTACTGCTGTCCTTATTCTTTGGATAATCATCTTTCTGAGAGCTCTCATATTCATTTGGTGGGCAGGCTCATTGCTATCCCAACCAGGATCTCTTATTAGATATTTTGCCTCACCATTGGGATCTCTTTCCTGTCCTGGGTGTTCATGGTCCCATGCTCTCATAGCTACTCTTCTAATCTGGCCTCTTTCTTCCTCAGTGAATAATTGTTTCAAAATTGCCATCATCTTTGGCCATGAATATAAATTTGACCCTAAGAATTGATCAAATTGCTCAGTAATATCCGCAGGATCTTCTAACAGAACTTTCATGTCTCTTTTAATGTTTCAAACCTCAGAGGCACTGAGAATGTCCCTAACATATCCTAGCCCCTGTCCTACTGGTACTTCTCTGAGTGGCTACTGTCTGGTATGTCCTCCCAAAAGGAGATTTATCTGGTCCTTTAATAACCTCTTAATTTCCCTGTTCACTTGTTCATAGAGGTCTGGCAGCTGCTGCCATTGCTACTTCTGCTGCTTCTGCTTTGGGTTTTGGCAGTGGGGGACCGATGGAACTATAGGCTCCACAGGAGGCACTGGTACTGGCTCTGTCTCTATTTGGGTGCCAGTGCTGGCTAAGGAGGAACAGAAGGAGCATGTGGAGCCTAGGGAGTAGGAGGAACTAAATACAGGGGCAGGATAGACTCGAATGGGTCTCAAGTCTTTTCTATCTCTTCCCATGGTTCCTTTTTCTTCTCTGCTACAATATCTGTTACAGCCACTGCTCTATTTCCTTCTACCCTTCTTTTCATCACAAAAGTTCCTACATTCAGCAGCCATAGTGCAGTGTAAGCTTTTTCTTCCTCATCTTTAAATTTTCTCTGGTTAACAGTCAAATATAAGCTCTTACAAACTGAACTGTCACTGGATCCAAATTTTGGCCATAGGGTGTGGATCTGTGAGTCAATTTCTAACCCTGACCACTGAAAACAACGGTATTCAACAAAAGTCTTCCTGTCAAAGTTTGCATGTTGAGGGGAAGTTTTCCAAGCCTGTAATTGAATCCCTAAAGGACTGTCCCTAGGCATCCTGGCTGATTCTCTCCTACTTTGATCACTTTTCTCTATTGGGAGCGTCTGCTGCTCTTTCTTAGTTGATTTCTTCCCCATCTTCTCTGTTTTAGGATTTCTGATCTCTGTTCTCTAGCCACCACTTAACTTGTCCTGCTGCTTAGCAGCCATTATCTCTTTCTCTTCTCTAGCTGCTGTCTCCAAAAGAAAAAGACTTTTTATTTTCTCTATTTAAGAGTTTTGGTATCTTACTTCCCTATAGGTCCTCTCTTTATACAAACAGCTCACTCTTTGCTGAACCACAAACCCCACCAATTAGCTCAGATCTAGCAATTATAAATCTCTGCCTACTGCTATGGCAGCTCAGATTAATACTTTTTTTTTTTTAAGATCACAACCCGCTAAAGGCTCAGGTATAGTTTTAAGCCATCTTGTATCAAGACAGGAAACTGGGTGGAGCAAGAGAACCACTTCCATTTTCCATCCTGAAAACTGCTTCTTAGCATGACCTGACAAGGTTCCTGACAAGATCCTAGCTCAGATGAACTAATCATACTTGCTAGCTGTCTAATCCAGATGCTTGAAGTAGAGGGGTTTCCTGTCCCAGCTTGGAAGTTCAACCTTATTCTCTTACTCTACTTGGTCTTTAACCCTATTGTCATCTCAATCCCCTTCTCATGACTCGTCTCTTTTTCTTAAAGTCACACCCACAAGTACTGCACTGCTTTCTGCTCAGCTATTTTTCTCTAATCTTCATTCATACAAGCTTAAAGAAAGAAACGTACCTCCCCACTTCCAAGAGTTCCTGTTTATATGCATGGAAAGTAAACGGTCTCTACATTAGAAATGTTGGCTCAGGTCTCTTCTCTTTTCTCTTGCATCTATCAGTCCCTATTAAAGTGGGGTACCTCAGAAAATGAGTCCAGACACCCAGAAGTTCAAATTAGTAGAACCAATATTTATTTATTAATCTACCGATTAATAATCATACCTAGCTGGCCTGGACAGCCTTCCTAGTAAAAGCTGCCCCAAACTAAAATTATAATGCAGTTTTTATAGGGTTCAAGATACAAAGAAAATGTTCATAAATGATACTTAACCTTGGGGAAGCAGCACCAACCCTTATCGTCTGTCTGGAAGCTATTTTTGGTCAGTAGTGCAGAATTTGGGATTTTCCCACTGTATCTCTTATCCTGGACTGTGAAGCAGTAAAGGGAATCGTTTTCTCATGTGAATGGTATTTTGACCTTCACAGAAAGCTCATTTCTGATTTTTACTTTTCCCCAGGGAAAAACAGGTTTTCTGGACAATGACTTAGTTTACCTCATTTCACTATCTGCTCCTTTGCTTGCAGGATATTTTAGAAGCACACAGAAAGTTTCAAATTTGCCCAGATGATAAACTGAGGCACTTCTATCATTCTAGAATCCAGGGCAAACCCCCATCTGTGTGGAGTGAGTTTTGGGGGGACCTAGACCCCCCAAAATCACTCTAATGAGCAGACTGGAGACTGGATAAGATACTTGCAGAGAAAATGTGGCTTTATTTGAAGAAAACAATAGGGAATGGGGGAAGGGAAAGGAAGAAAAAAAGGATTCTGTCCACATAAGTTACTTACTTGGGGCAAAAATGTCCTCTCTCTCCTTCTATGTGTAAACACAAACTATTTGTAATAATCTTGACACAAGATTCTCCTCCTTTCCTCTGTCCAATCACACACAAAGGGGGAGGGAGTGCTTTGATGTTTCAAATCTCAAGCATGTGGTTACCAGTATTACATACAGGGATAGACAGGCCCTCAGAGAAAGGAAGTTGAAACCAATGAACTCTACCTACAGGAACAGGAACTGCCCCACTGGGTGGTGCCAGGCAAATTAAGGAACTATGATTGGTTCCTGAGATGTGACATGGGAGAGCTAGTGGGTGGAGAAAACTGCTTATAAATGTGAGACCAAAAAGCTCTGGTCCCTGACTTTCATGCTCTTCTGACTGGAGATTGGAACCTGAGGGAACCACTGTTGGTGGTGAGCTTCATTCCATCAAATGGCAACAAGGGTATTTAGCTAAGTAACTCCTTACCTCTTTCCTACATTTCCCTCTCTTTACTATCACTACTTTGATGTAATAAAGCTACTAAAGCTTCTAGCAGTCTCATAGTTTAATTTTAATTATTAGAGTGGGGCAGTTATATTCGAAGGAATAGTAATACTAAGGGATCTTGAAAATCGGGGTTACAAGCCAAATACTACTCTGAGAATTACACACTGAATTACATACCACACAACAGCTTTATCTACTTGCTTTGCTTATATTAAGGACTTCATAAGTTTTTTTTAGAAATGTTAGTCTTTTGGCTTGTCTTAATTTTTTATTTTTGATATTACAGAAAATCAGATATGAATATTTTTGTACTTACAAGCTCATTTTGCACTTTGATATTAGTCTTAAGATATAGTCCCAGCAGTTGGATTTGCTGAATTAAAGGAGATGATTCATTTTATAACATAGTTTATTACCAAATTACTCTACTAAAAGCTTGTGACCCTTTACAACCCTACCAACAATGAAGGGTACCTATTGTGAGTGAATAAATCTGACCAGTTTTGAATTTTGTTTTTGCTATTTTTCAGTTTGATTAGGTGGCATGTTAAAGTTATTTTAATTTACATTTCTCTTACTATAAGATTTTGAACAAGTTTTCAAGTGGTAATTCATAATTTGTATTTTCATGAAATATTGTCTACCATATCTTTGACTATGTCTTGATGAAAGGATATTGATTTTTATTAGTGTTTTATAGATGCAGGGTAGCAGATTTTATCTGCTGCAATATATTTACTGCAAAGATTTTTTCCTCCTTTTTCCTTCTATTGCTTTTTATTATGCAAAATCCTTTTGTTTTTGTATTCTAAACTCCATTCATTTCATCTTTGATAATTTTTTCATTTGTTTAATTAGGTAAAACTTTTTTCTCTCTATTTGAACTAAATATACTCTGTTCTATTGATAAAAAAACATTTTTTGGTGGTTTCTCATTTATCAATCTGAGTTTATATATATATATATATATAGTATGAGTGACTCTAATCTTCTTTAACATCAGACTTAAATTTTCTTAACATTCTTTCAGTGAATTTTCCAATTAAAAAAATTGTGAGTTTATCAAACATGACATATACACTCAGTTCTATTTCTGGATTTTCTACTATGTCAAATTGATCCGTTTTCTCTTTTTTATCTAGGAGAAGACATTTAAAAATCATTTTTGCTTTATAGTAAGGATGAGTCATAAAAATTCTGGATCAAAATACCATCTCTGCCATACCAGTTGGGGTTCCATGGACAAAACACTTTTTATGATTATGCCAGATTTATTGGTTAGGCCAGCTTCATAACAAATAAAGTGATACAGGTTTCTATGACTAGGGACCAGGGAAGACCAGAGCTGGGTTAGAGAGCCTAATAAATAGATTTTTAGGAGCTCATTATTCAGTCCATCCCTTGACCATCCCAAGACATATTTAAGTAGTGATAGCTAATTAAGAGGTGGTCCATCAATCTGTCTACCCCTTCCCATCCCCACAGGTGGCCAGGTCAAATCCATAAGAAAAGAACCCTTATTGGCTTCATTTATTAATCAAGTTCTGTTAAAAAGGAAAGAAGAGAGGAAGGAAGGAATTTTCATATATTTTCCTATTTCCACCTTTTGCCCTCTTCTAGAGAGCCATCTGTATAATAAATTTTTTTTTAAAAGAAAAGGCAGATGGAGAAAAAAAATCAGCAAAATCAATTAGTATGTTGAAAAAAATTCTGACTATATATGAATGTTCTCCATCTTTGGACCCCTTCTTCCCAAAGGAAGAGCCAGTTGGGGAAAGCATATTACTGAAGACTTTTGAGTATAGTTGTAATATGGTCAGAAATATATAATAAAATTCCTATAGGGCAAACACTATCAGTTTTGTTTTTCCACAGTGCTTGACATAGTGCCTTGCTATTAGTAGGTACTTAATATGTGTTAAAATAGGATAAGATACAGTTTCTGCCGTTGTGGATTTTATAGCCTAGGGAAGGATAGTATGTAAACACAGATTCCCCATAATTCATGATAGTACATGATGAATTCATTAAAGGAGTACAAAAATACTATGTGAGTTTTGAAGGGGAAGATCAGTATTGGCATGTCTGGAAGACCTGTGAGGGAAAGTTCACACGAAAGATAAAACTGGGGAGATGGGCAGGAGCCAAAATTAGGAAACTCTTTTTCTTCATTTCAAAGTATTGGAATAGCAGTAGTTTCAAAATCAAATAGAAATGGAGGTCACTAACCATTAGGTAAGGATTCTTGGTGGAGCATACTGACTTAGAAAACCGCATATTAACATTTTCTATGTTCCATTATATTTTATTTATTTCATTAAATATTCCCCAATATGTTTGACATTTCTGTTCTAAAGCATGCTTTTGGATAAAATGAGTCATGTTTCTAGGCAATTAGGTGATGAAATGGATAGAGTGCCGGATATGGAATTGAGCAAGGTCTGAGTTTAAATATGATCTTATATGTATGATTGCCTCCCTCAGTTTCTTCATCTGTAAAAATGAGGATAATAATGGCACCTATCTCACTGGGTTATTAGGATGAGATGAGATAATTTTTGTAAAGTGCTTTGCAAACCTTAAAACACTATATAAATAGTAGCTATAATAATAATAATAATAATGTTAATGATTGTTTTTATATATATGTTTTATTTGGCATAAAACATATATATATATATATATATATAATACATATAAAAGGATATGTATATATCCTTTATAAGTATAGGTCCTGCCTTATAAGGTACTTGAATGGCTGACCCTTGTTTTTCTCCAGAAAAAAACAACAACCTAGAATTGTGCTTTATCTCAGCAGATGAAGTTTCTAACCTGACTCTTCATTTCGAAGTACCTGCCCCTTGAACTGGAGGAATAAAGTGATCAGTGTATGGAGCAGTTAAAATATTGTAGTTTGGAGCCTCACCATTGCTGAGTGTCCTTTCTCCACTTTCTCTAGCCAGCTGTCCTGGTCCCTGCCTATTTTTTCACTTTTAAAGTCATTGTCAGCTTCATTTCCATTTTATTCTTTTTCTGCATAGCTTTCTTGGTAAGGTCTAGGGCAGTGGTTCCCAAACTTTTTTGGCCTACTGCCCCTTTCCAGAAAAAATATTACTTAGCCCCCTGGAAATTAAATTAAAATTTTTTTAATAACAATTAATAGGAAAGATAAATGCACCTGTGGCCATCACCGCTTTCCTGGATCGCTGCAGCACCCACCAGGGGGCGGTGGCACCCACTTTGGGAATCACTGGTCTAGGGCTTTATGTTAACATTTATATTGTTCTCTTTAACTTTCTCTGCTTACTCTTTCCCAGACGTGCTCTGACAAGTCTAAGTGTTGAGAGAGACATCCTTTGTCCCCTACCTCATTTTCTTTTCTTTTCTTTTTTTTAAACCCTTACCTTCCGTCTTGGAGTTAATACTGTGTATTGGCTCCAAGGCAGAAGAGCAGTAAGGGCTAGGCAATGGTGGTCAAGTGACTTGCCCAAGGTCACACAGCTGGGAAGTATCTGAGGTCAGATTTGAACCCAGGACCTCCCGTCTCTAGACCTGGCTCTCAGTGCACTGAGCTACCCAGTTGCCCCCAACCCACTGTAAGGGTGAAAAGAGGTTTATGGGTTCAATATATTAAAGATCGTTGCCAGAGGACTGAACTATTATCAATCCTCAATTAAGAATAATCTCAAATCAAAATTGACTTTTAGTGGAAATTTATTTACATGAGAAGAGAGAGAGAAAGTAAGGAAATAAGAATCTATCCCACTGATTAGTTCAGGTAGATCTTAACTGGGTTAAAGGGTCTGAGGCCCGGAGGTGAATGGAGCAAACTTCATTCACAGAGTCTATAAAAAGTAGTCTCTTAATAGAAGTTCAGGAAGATTCAGTCTTTAAACCAGCAAAGCTCCCTCAGGTCCCCTTCACAAAACCAGAACCCGTCATCAGACATCCTCTTCCACTGAAGACCTCTGCTGACTGAGGACCTTCTCCTTTTAAAGGGGCTACTGATGAGTCACTTGCTATGCCTCCCTCCTAATTTGCATGTCCAATCACAATAGACAATTCTCATAGACAGCCCAGGGGGCGGGTCAGTCGATTCTGATTCGTCACTCACTCCAGCACGCGTGGGTTAGGACTTCCCAAGATTGGAGGTACTCTCACCTTTGGTGGTTAAATCTAAAGATGGGCAGTGTAGACTTAATCTAATAATCACACCACCTCATTTTCTGAGGGAGTTCTAGCTTCATACTCCTCCTCTAAACCAGAAGGTAAGCCCCAGATCCTATAGAGTCATGACCTTTTTTTTTTTTTCAGTGTGGCACCCACTACTTGCATAGGAATCCAGTGGTTTCACAGATTTTTCCTTTTCCTTTTAGATTTAACTGTAATCAGATCATCCTTGTGATGTTACAGAATCAGAAAGTGGGACTACAGTTTATCAGGAGAAACTTCCAGTTGAAATTGTGGGAAATCAGTAGAAACTTCCAGTTGAAATGTGGGAAATTGCTAGGAGGAAAAATGAAATCTTTCTTTTAGTAAAGTCTATGTGGGTTGATCTGAAGGAAGTTTTCCACCAGACATAGAACAGAAAGAGGAGGTGTTTGTCATGGTTTCATTTTAGTTTGGTCCTTTGAACTAGACTTTTAATTAAAATTTCAGAGCTTAGGAGTGGGAATGCTGACTTGGGAGGTAGTAGAATGAAATGAGGAGAATCTTGATTGGACATTCATTCAACAACATTTATCACTCACAATGTATCAGATATTGTGCTAGGTACTGGGGATACAGAGACAAAACGAGTCCCTGTGTTCAAAAAGCTTATGTTCTACTGAGGAGAAACAACATGTACGTACAATTACATACAAAATATATACAGAATAATCCCTAAGGAAGGACACCAGAAAGGGAGGGAGACAGAGGTGGAGATCAGTGTCGACTTCTTCTAGGAAGTAGAACTTTGTAGGAAGCAAAGGATTCAATGAGGCATAGGTGAAGGAATGCATTCTAGGCATAGGGGATAACCTGTGCAAAGGGATGGTGGTAGGAAACTGTAATGTCTTATATAAGGAACAGCAGTCTGGCCAGGTGCTCACTATTTTTATTCTATGTTGTGCAGGGACATTGTCAGTCCATGCTGGGCTAGTAATATATAATAAACCTGGAAAGATAGGATAAAGCTAGATCTTGAAAGACTTAAAGCTGAATGGAAGAGTTTATATTTTATTCTAAAAGCTACAGGGAGCCATGGAACTTTCTTAAACTGGAGAGAAAGGCTTGTATTTTAGTAATATCAATTGGATTTTTGTGTGGAGGATGGATTGAAAAGAGAGAGTCCTAAAAGTAAGGAGATCATCTAAGAAACTATTATTATAGTCCAGGTAAAAGGTCTTGAAATGGTGTAGGTTATGGCATGAAAGGAGAGAAGGGAGTGGATTTCTAGAAACTGGCATGACCTGCTCATGATTGCATCAGTATCAGCAGTTTTTCCTAATTTAATTATTTTGTGATCATAGATCTTAAAATTTTCTAAAACTATCAAGATAGAATTCTATCTGTACCTTAATCATGTAAGCATTTTGTGTAAGCATAATTTTGAAAAAAATCTATTTCTAAAATCACACAGCAGGCATACAGTTTTCTGTTACTTCTCTCTTGTCTATTATGTAAAGTTGTGGTTCAAGTACACCCATGTTATCTGATTTTACTTAATGCCTGAGGAATTATAGAGATCTGATTCTTTGGGGAACTCTATAACTGATCCTTGGGGAATTATGAATATATCTGATTCTTGGGAAACTATAATCATATCTGAGAAAAATTATTATACCATAGTGCAGTGCAAGTTTTGGGGTACATAAGGAGGCCCCTCACAAGGCTGGGGGTCTTCAGTTGCCAACCAGAGTCTGGCTTTATTGTGAGACCAGCCCTCTCTCACCAAGCCCATTTCTTTCCTGGCTTGGAGACTTTGTTTTACTTTTTGGCACCTCTGCTAATAAATTTTCACCACACCTGGCAACAAAATGCAGCTTAGGGAGGAGGATTTGAGAATTGCTCCAAGGATGGAAACCTGGATGATGGGAAGGATCCAGGTGCCCTCAGTAAAATCTAGGGATCTTAAGAAGTAGGAAGAATTTTAGAGGGGGGGAATGATTTCTATTTTGGATGTGTAGATTCAAAACTTCCTCCCTCCCCAGTGAAATCCAAAGTTTCCCTATCATTTCTAGGTCAAATATAAATCCTCTGTTTGATGTTCAAAACCTTTTTATAAACTAGTTTCCTTCTACCTTTCCAGTCCTACATTTTATTCCCCTATAATATTCTCTGGGAGGAGGAGATAGTTTACCAGGGTATGGCTGCTGCTCACACTAACAGCTTCTTGGAGCCACAGGTGAGAGTTGAGTACTAGGTGGATACCAAAGGTGGATGAACAGTCCTGAAAAGGGCTCAGCAAGCCCTCACACCAAGGTGCTAGTCTTCCTTGAATATTCATATGGCCTTCTGGAACTATAGCAGTTTGAAGTCATCTGCATTGAGCTTATAGGGGAGCTCATGAGATCTCCATGATAAAGAGTGTAGAAAGAGAAGAGGGTCCAGAGCAGAGTCTTGATAAAAATACACTCATACTTAATAAGGGCTTGGACAAAAATGGTGACCCAGCAAAAGAGAATGGGGAATGGTTAATAAGAGCAGGGAGGAGAGGAGCCAGAAGGTGAGGAGTTATAAGAATGGAGAAAAGAGAGAATATCGAGGGTAAGGGGCTTATGGTGGTAAACACTTTCAAAGGCTGCAGAAATGTCAAGGATGAGAAAAGGCCATTACATTTGGCAACTAAGAGATCATTATTATGGGTAATCCTGGAGGGAGCAGTTTCAGGTTAGAAGCCAGATTGTCAAACCACGAAAAGTGAGATGGAGGTAAAAAAACTGAGACAATGAATGTAAACAGCTTTTCCCTAAGAATTTGACTATGAAAGGGGAAAAGAGTTGTGTAAACTAGGTAGCACAGTGGATTAGAGCACTAGGCCTGGAGTTGGGAAGACCTGGGTTCAAAACTGGCCTTAGATAATTCCTAATTCTGTGACCCTGGGCAAGTCATTTAATTCTAATTGTCTAGCCTGGGCCAATCTTCTGTCTTAGAATTGATACCAAGACAGAAGGAAAGAGTTTTAAAAAATAAAGGGGAGAAGAGATTATAGCTTTTAGGGTACAATAGGATCAAGTGAAAATTTTCTAAAGATGTTAGAGATCTGAGGATATTTGTAACAAGTAGGAGGGAAGGAAGAGCACTTTGAAAAGGAGAAAAAGCCTTTTGTTTGCATATATGTTTCTTGGAACCTCCACAAAACACAAAGATGAATGTTTGACTTTTCTTGGAACCTGGATAAGTTTTAATGGTCAGGATGCCTTGTTTTGGGGAGTGGGTGAGTGCTGCAGGGAAGAATTATAATGAAAAGTATTGTGGGGTCAGAGACAGAAGCAGAGCCAATAAACACAGAAAAAAACTTCCAGAGAACAAGGTAAATTCCACACTAATAGGGTAATGTGGTAAGAAGACTCTTTAATGGACCAGTACAACATGGTAGCTATTTCTTAAAATTAATTAATTAAAAATATTTTCCCATGTTACATGATTCATATACTTCCCCTCTTGTAGCTGACAAGCAATTCCACTGGGCTATATATGTGTTATCACTTGATACCTATTTCCATAGTGTCATGGCAGTTATTTTTATTTAATTTTTTAATTTTAAACACTTAACTTCTGTGTATTGGATTCTAGTTAGAAGAATGGTAAGGGTAGGCAATGGGGGTCAAGTGATTTGCCCAAGGTCACACAGCTGGGAAGTGTCTGAGGCCAGATTTGAACTTAGGACCTCTCTCGTCTGTAGGTCTGACTCTCAATCTACTGAGCTACCCAGCTGCCCCCATGGCAGTTATTTTTAGAGTCAACTACCCCAGGGGCCTGGCACCTGAGAGGCACTTGTGTGGATTAAAGCTGGCCAGTCCTAGCGTCATTCTGTGAAACTATCTCCTAACCTTGAGTCTCTCTTCTTTTTTACTCTTGGTTGGTTACTTCAAGATCCTGACCTATAGGGACTTTACTAAAGCTGTGAATCTTTATTTTAACCAGCTAATTCCAAGGATGGTCCCTTTTTAGGTAAAACCCTAATGCCCCTTTCTTTCTTTTTTACTTATTTTCCTTGATTCATTGCCTAGGCTGAATCTAGACCTTAATGAGATTCAACATCTTAATTAAGAAAACATTTCTTAAGAGAGCCTTTATGGCTTACTTACAGCCTAATTTATATCTCTAGTTCATTAGACTTTGCTCCCCTGACCTCTTCCATGACTCTTTCTTAGACCATCATGGAGTATACTTTTCCTCTTTGCTTACACATGATGTGAGAACCCACGCACCTTTGTTTTAGTCATGATTGCTCTGTCTTTCCTTTCATCATTCATTCATTCATTCATTCATTCATTCATTCATTTATTTATTTATTTATTTATTTATTTATTTATCTATCCACTCATTCATTCATTTATCTATCTATCTATCTATCTATCTATCTATCTATCTATCTATCTATTTATTTATTTATTATTTTTTTAAACTCTTACCTTCCATCTTAGAATCAATACGATGTATTGGTTCCAAGGCAGAAGAGGGGTAAGGACTAGGCAATGGGGGTTAAGTGACTTGTCCAGGGTCACCCATCTGGGAAGTATCTGAGGCCAGATTTGAACCTAGGACCTCCTATCTCTAGGCTTGGCTCTCAATCCACTGAGCAACCCAGCTGCCCCCTGTCTTCTCTTTTAAAATATTCCTATATCATTAGGTTGACTTAAATTATAAGGTACTGAGATTGTAGAGGCTATACATTTTACTTGGAATATAGAATACTTGGTACCATACTCTATGAAAATGGATAACTTAACAGATTAATAATATAATATTACATATAAGCAATATATAACATATTAATAAAATGTAATACATGAATATAGTTATATAATATATAAATTATATTATAGTAGTATAATTAATATGTAGATAATATACAATAAAATTATACATATAACTTAATATATTATGTATAATTATATATGTAATAATGTAATAATGAATAACTTTATTAAGCTCTTAATTGTTCATAGAAAAATCCTATATTTTTAATTATGTGTATCCATATATCTCCACATACATATAGATAAGATATAGATATAGAGAGACCCTGACTTTACTGTCGTTGGTTTTTTTTTTTTTTATTACAATTCTCCTTCCATCAACTCCATCAAAAAGTACTTTGTGGCCTATATTCACTGCTAAAATCAAAGTGAATTAGACTTAACTTTGTTTTGGGAATGTTATAATCTCTCTTGAGATTCCTCTGATTATATCGAGCATCATGAGTCCAGGCCTGGAAATCAGTATCTTGAGAAACTTGAATTTGACAAATATTGACAGGATAGAAGACAATTTAAAAACAACAATAAACACTGGTCTCTCAGTTCATTGGGTTAAAACATTTAAGTCATGTATGAACACATGATGGACAGACATCAAGAACCATTGCAGGTAATACATGTTTAGATAAGGGTTGGCAAAGGGAAATTTCTAGAGCAGTTTGAGTGGAGAGAAGTCGTTTGGCAGAATGGAGTAGATGACAGACATATGATTTGGGAGAGGATTCAAAGGCCCTAGTGGAAAAGAGGTCCATGATATGTATAACTCGTGAGGATCCAGTCTATCCTACTAATAGCCTCATCTCTAAATTTCTTTTCCCTCCTCCCACCCAAGTTCACAAGAGGAGGTCTCATTATTGCTGTGCATGTGGAGAATGAATATGGAGCCTTAAACAAGGATCAATTATATATGACATGTAAAAAAGATAAGAGATACTTTGGTTTTCTTTTGGACTTTCAATTTCCTAGCTCACCATTTCTTTGCATAGCAGATATCTTAACCACTTCTTGGGTATAAACTCTTCCTCTAAGAGTTTATTCCAGTGATTCCCAAAGTGGGCGCCACTGCCCCCTGGTGGGTGCTGCAGTGATCCAGGAGAACGATGATGGCCACAGGTGCATTTATCTTTCCTATTAATTGCTATTAAAATTAAAAAAAATTAATTTCCAGGGGCACTAAGTAATATTTTTTTCTGGAAAGGGGGTGGTAGGCCAAAAAAGTTTGGGAACCACTGGCTTATTCCAAGGAATAATGGACCAAACACCAAGAGAAGAGCCTGGAGATTTAAGCTTAAGTTCAATCCCTGGCCAATTATATAATTCTGAACAACTGAATGATCAGTCAAATTCTCTAAATTTGACTAAAATGGAGAAGGTCAGTTAAGCAACAATATTCCTGAACAAATTTTTGCAGCGTTTTATACTAGAAACTGAGTGTGGTGGGTCTAGGGAAAGGAGGGGAGCCAAGAAAGGAGGCAATGGGACACAGTGGTCAATGTGCTGGATTTGGAATAGGAGATCGCAGGCTTCCATAGAAGTTCTGTTATTTACCTCTGGTGTGCCTTTGACAAGCTAATTACTCCTTCTCTGTAAAGTATGGCAGTCTGGCCTCCAGATCTCTTCAGGTTCTTAATGTGTTACCCTCTAAAACAGAAAAATCAGTCCCTACTCTTGAGATGTTATATTTTAATATGGGATAGAGCGGAAGATGCTCTGTTCACTATCTCCAATTTATCTGTATTTATCAGATTTTTGCATGGTTGTTTGCCTGCTGTCTCCCCTATTTAGACTGTGAACTCCTTGAGAGCAGGGATTTTTTTCTCTTTTTTTATTCCTATTGTTTAGCCCATTTCCAGACGCATAATAAGTGCTTAATAAATGTTTATTGGCTTAGTAGCATTCAGAATTAATATATCAAAGAGGATGACATTCTCATAGTCAAATTAAATACACACACACTTGTGTAGGTGAAAATAAAGGAATCAGCAGGTTTAGTGAGCTCAGTCAGGGAAAGCTTCCTGAAGGTATCTCCTTCACTTTTAGATCAACCACATGAAGAAAAAGAGGGGTGACTTCAAAGGACTTGGAGTGCTTTGTGGCTGAAGTGAGGTCATAGAAACAGACTTTGAGCTGGAAGGTACCTTAGAGGCCATCTTATCTAACATTCTTGTTTATAAATGAGAAAACTAAGATTCAGTGAGGTTGAATAACTCATCATGGTCACACAGAGGCCAAATATCAGAAATGGAATTTAAAGACAGTTCTTTGTGATTCCAAGCCCAGCATTCATTTGATCCTCTTCTCTAGCAGAGTGTCTGGCATACAGTAGTTATTTAATCATTGTTTATTGATTTTTGATTCATTATGACTCAGGGGAGCAGCTCTATTAAGTCCATCACATCTAAGACTGCTTTGACTTTTGTCCTTGCTCAACACCCTGCAAGGATAAAGACCAATTTTCCATCTGGAAAGTGTTCTTTATCTCCCTTTACTTTTTTTTTTATTGCAACTGCTAGTGTTTCTAGTACTATGTTGAATAATAGAGGTGATAATGGGCATCCTTGTTTTACTCCTGATCTTATTGGGAAGGCTTCTAATTTATCCCCATTGCATATGATGTTTGTTGATGGTTTTAGGTATATACTGTTTATTATTTTTAGGAAAGGTCCTTCTATTCCTATACTTTTCAGTGTTTTCAATAGGAATGGATGCTGTATTTTGTCAAAGGCTTTTTCAGCATCTATTGAGATAATCATGTGATTTTTGTTTGTTAGACTGTTGATATGGTCAATTATGTGGATGGTTTTCCTAATGTTGAACCAACCTTGCATTCCTGGTATAAATCCCACCTGATCATGTTGGATGATCTTCTTAATTACTTGCTGGAGTCTCTTTGCTAGACTCCCTTTACTTTTTTAATCACTGGCAGAAACAAATGCTCTGACTGCCTGCATATTGACTTTCACTCTCTCTGTTTCCTTCTATATAGTACAAGGGTATTTCTGTGAGCATTGAGTCTGAGGTTAAGAGAATATCCCTTGATTTACTCTGGTACTGGATGTCCTCTCTCTGGAGAAAAAGCCATCACATCTCCCTTGTAGTGTCAAAGGAAAAGAAAAAATGGTTATGAAGCCATATTTGTAACATGTTTTGAGATTCTTGCTGAGTTAGGTGCTGGGGACTGGATTGTGTCTTGATTCTAGAATGGTACCTTATCCCTCCAATTGGCTCCTTTCTAACCTCTCAGTTAACACATAGAGTACTTGAGCAGGGACAAATGGACCCAGGATAAATCCCCTCTACTCTTCTTCCTTAATATACAACTCTCCTGACCTACTTTTAGGTCCCTTTATTAATGAAAAATAGAGTCACTATTCCTTGATCTGGTAGGGATATATTAATCTAGTCCAGGCCCTTCATTTTCCCGAGGAGGAAATGGTCTCAGAGAGCTCTAGTGACCCTTTCATTCACACAGCTGGTCAAGGGCAGTGCCAAGACTTCCTAGTTGGAGCTGCTTCAGAGGTTCTTCTCCGTGTTATTTTATTTTATGGTCTGGGGAAGGGTGTGTGTATGTATGGCATTGGAACCATCCAACTGGCATTTACTTGGTTGGATTGAAGCAATCAGACAACCTTTATTAAGACCTTCTGTGGGCTAGTCTCTATGCTTGGTGGTAGGGATACCAAGAGCTTACATTCTACTGGTGCACAAGGTGATGATTTTGAGGGGTTCTGACAGGCCTCATGTCTCCAGCCTACCAGGACTTATGACCAAGGCTACAAATTGCTTTAAGGTCTCTTGAGGATTGTGATCTAATCCACTCTTTTCTGATCCTCAACAGAATCACAAGAGCTTAGATCCCTTGTTCCCTTTCAGTCAGTTTTTAGCCTGGGTGAAAGGAAATTCTTGGTTCTCTTTGTCTATTCTGAAACAATAACTTAAATGCCCCTACTTAGTACCTCACTAGATTGTGAGGACAGGATTAACTCTCCTTTGTCTACTTTTGAATTAATCAACAAAAGTGGAATATACCTAGAACTTAATCCTAAAATAAGGGAAACTCTTACTACAGGAGTTTGCAACTCCAAAAGGAAGACTGCAAACCATATGCTAACTCAGTAACAGTGAATCCAGACTGGATGACAACTCAGAAAGGTGTGAATAATTAACACCTTTAGAAGTGACAATTCCATCCCACAGACACTGCCCCTGGACAGGGCTGAACAATTTGGAAACTGTGATTGGTCCCTGTGAAGAGGGGCAGGAACAGGAAACCACCATAAAAGCCACAAACTACTTGGGCTGAGTGAATCTGGTGAAGTTGAGCCTAGTGGAGAGTGTCTCCTGGAGATAGTCTTCGAGGGAATTTCACTGGAGACTGTGGCTTGGATCATGGCATCAACTTGGATTCTGAATCCTGGACTCCTTCAATGGGTGATGAAAAGGGCTGACTACTTTCCTAGTTTCCTAAGAGACTAGCTTCCATCTTGGAGGAGGCCTCGTAGTTACTCACTACTGGCTTTCCTGGCTGAGGACTAGTATAGGTCCTTTCTCAAACCTCTCTCACATTTCTCTACTTTATGGTTTCCACTCTATTTTGTAAATAAACTTCTGACTTGAGATATAATAACTCCGCACATAATTTAAGTCCAACCACTAAATTGAACCCTTACAGCTAGAGGGTGGAGGTGGTGGTTATTAGAGAATGAGAGTCCTCCAAAAGACATAAGACCTAAAGTAGGGGAAGAGGCATTCCCTCTACAATAACTAGATTCAATGACAGTGATAGAGAAAGGTGGCTATCATCAGACTCCCTAACATATTTGTGTAAATTCAGAGAATAGATCCAGGTTCTTTGTCAGGTCAGTAACATGTCATGGAGGCCAAGGGTTCAGCATGCCTGTTTGTGTGTTTGACAAGGCCTAGAAACATCAGCTGACTAGGGAAGGCCCCTTGACCTGGCTGAGGACACTCAAAAAGCATCCTGGAGCCTTTATAGTATTATTCCCTCCTGGAATGGGAACAGCGTTTCCTTCTTTCCCATTCTTCTTTACACTCATTTGACTGGGTTTCTTACATTTGTGTATCTTAAAAAAGACTAAGGATACCAAATCAGAGCTGAGGGTTCAGAAATTAACTCTCTAGCTGTTTCTTTGTCCTTAGCACACTCCTGTTCAAACCATCTTTTTAAATCCAGGCAATAACAAGGCCTAGGAGAAGAGTTTGTAACAATTTTTGTTCTGGGGATCCCTTCTCAGAATAATATTTTTAAATGAGTGAAATAAATTATATAGGATTATAAAGGAAACTAATTATGCTGAAATACAGTTAACAAAATATATTTGAAAGAGAACAAATTCATGGACCTCAGGTAGAGAGGCTCCCAATATTTCTGCTATTCTATTCTCTCTATTTCTGAATTGGCTTCCTGATGAAACTGTAACATTATTCACCCAGCATTCAAAAAGCTCTAATCATAGGAATAAAAACAATAGACCAATTCAAAAAGATATGAAGTGTTAACATCAAATACATGAGGTGTTAGTAGAATTTGGCAGAGAGATCAGAGTATGCTTAAGCAGCTAAATGGGATCAGACAATCTGTATTTGGACGTGTTCAGCATTTGGCTCTTTTCCAAGTCTGCTCTTCCTTAACTCTTATTTGCCTTATCTTTCATGAATGAATAGGAAAATATTTTATTAAGTGATTATTCTTTGCCACAGACTGTGCCAAGCATCAAGGATATCCAAATAAAAGTAATAGTCTTTGCTTTTAGAAGAAACTGAATAAGGGAAACAACACTTATAGGAGATGGATGGACCAGGGATGGATGGTGCAGATTGCTTTATGGGTATTGTGAGTAGAACTAATAAAGAGTTTGTAGATATACTGTTTCTAGGAGTAATGTCAGATTTGAATTGATTTTGGTTCTAGAACTTGGAAAGGGGCAGAGTAAACAATTAATGGCCTGCCTGCTGGTCAGAGTAATATGAGTAATGGCTCAAATCTTGGCCTAAATGTATTATATGACTAAAGCAGCCACAAGTCAGGACATCAGGGTGCCAGGGCAGATGTTCTGGACTTGAAAGGGTTAAGTCTAGGGTTTGGTGTCTAGATTAAGTCTGCAGGTTGTAATATCATTTTCTGATAAGAAAATGGAGAGCAAGTTGAGTGACAATCAACAGTTTGGAATTTGGAACCTTACCCAGAAGCCATGAGCCAAGGGGCAAAAGACAGTTGCTGCCAATGCTATAAAAAGGCATGAGCTGAGGCAAACAGTCTCTCAGTTGTGAGAAGGGGACCCCGGGTGGCTGGGTGGGTAGGCCAAGCAACCTGCTCTAGTTACTTGTATCTTGCTTAGTTGATTACCACATTACCAATTACTGAATAGAGCTCTGAGATAGATACCAATAACCTGATTAACAAGAAGAACATCATCAACTCTCAGGCCATTGGCCAGGGCCAAAGTGCCTGCCCCATCCAGGGCCAGAGAGGGAGAGTCATCTCTCCAGCCAACTAACACAACCTGATTATTGATTTATCGTCCATCTCTATCAACTATAATCTAGCATAGATTCCCCAAACCTCATTCCTCAACCTTGATCCTTCCCCTGAGTTATTATAATTAAATTCTTAAAGCTCATTTAAATGAAGGCTGATTTTATCCTAAAGATTAGTTTAACAGTCTGGCATCTAGGGGAAGGGAGTACTTTAGTTAAGTCCCAGTCAACTGCATTATCCATTTATCAACATCTATCTCCATCATTAACATTTATCCAATCAACCCTAACATTTATCTATCAACTTAACCCCAAGACTAGTAGCTAGAGAAACTGTGTGATTCAGTTCACAGCTTCTCACATAGTCACTTAGGCTTGGGCACTGTAGGTGGGAACTGGTGCTCAGCTGAGCTACAAATATTTGGGGACCTTGTGTTCACTACCTCAACCTTGGTGTTCACTTGGGCTTCCCATCCTTACTCAGCTTAGGTCCTTATACCAGCTGAGGACCTTGGCCCATCTCTCTATCAGGCCCAATCCAGAAGCACCATACCACTCATAACAAGGTGCAGAGAAGTCAGGGAGTGAACAATTTACACAAGCTATTACTTCTATTGTATTGATGACACCATCTGTGCCTTCAGGCTTTAACACAGGACACAGTAGAGAATTTTGATCTTTTACCAATTCACAACAAAATTTGGATTGGGAAATACTAGTCCAATCTATGGTCAAGGATATTGGCTTATAACTTTCTTTCTGTGTATTTTCCTTCTCTGATTTAGGTTTTAGGACTCTATTTGTCTCATAAATATAGTGAATATTATCTAGTTGGATACTTTTTTCTTAATTTTTGAAGCTAAATTGTATAGTATGGACACTAATTATTCTTTAAAAGTGTTTTTGAATTCTCCTGTGAACCCATCAGGATTCATTTTTTATTTAGTAGGACTTTTATAGCCTAAATTTTTATAGTGGAGTAATGGAGGGAATTAAGGTGCATAGTTGCCAGCTGGGATAATATAGTAATCATGAGTCAGGTTGTTAATCTGGAGTCCAATAAACTTGTAGGACTTGGGGACTGGCAGAAACGAGCTCTTAGTAGAATCTAGCAGACTGTAATAGTATGCAGTCAACCTCCTGTGTTGGAAGTGTAAGAGTTAAAATTGGTTTTGATCAAATTTAGAGTTATTTAAAGTTGTGGTCACCATTTATAATAATTAAAAATTAAGCTATGAATATGTTAGTAGCTTTAGAGCATTATTACAGCAAAGTAGAGATAGTAAAGGTAGAAAATATTGCCTAGCTAAATACCCTAAGTCCGGATCCGAGTGTCTCCCAACTGTGAGCACGAATCTAAATGCTAATCTCACCAGCCCATGAGAGTGTCTCCAGCCAAATGTTTCATCAACCAAAAGAGAGTCTGATGCCTCCAAAGAGAGTCTCACCAAAGAGAGTGTCCCACCAAAGACAGGAGAAGAGCCGAAAAGCCAGTGTCTCTGGCCATGGTCTCCTCAACCCAAGTGAGTCACCAAAGCCAAACTCCTTAAGACACCAAGACAGAATCCCTCTTTCATAAAGAATCTCCAGTGCAGAATCTCCAACACAGAATTTCTCTTTCAGAAAGAGCCACCAATACAGAATGAATGCTCAGCTCTTCAGTCATGCTTTTTTATAAGCCCTTTTCCCACATCATTTCTTGTCTCTCTGGTTTCTACTTCCTTTCACTGTGGGCTGATCTATCTCTGCACATCTCAGGAACCAATAATAGTTTCTTAATTTGTCTGGCACTGCCCAAGGGGCAGTGCCTGTGGGATCCACTTCCTGTCTCTTGAAGGTGAGAACTTTCTTTCTTTGAGGATGTGAGCTTTCTTGTAAAAGGATCTTCAAGTGTCTGACTGTGTAAAAGTGTAAAAGTCTAAGAGGAGGGGCACTCCAAGTTCTTTACTGATTAAGTTAAAATAAACAAAAGGAGTTTTAAATTCCCTTTCACAGAAGCAAAATTTCTCTCTCCAGTGTTGCCTTTTTTATGTCATCTTCCAGTGACCTTGAGGTCAGATACCACTGAATAAATTCAGCTATAGATGAACCTCAGAGGAGGAAGTTAAAGAACCATGGAACAAAAGAAACAAGAAACTGATTCCACAGGCACTGCCCACCTGGGTGGCCCAGGCAAATTAAGAAACTATGATTGGTTCCTGATATGTGACATATGGGAGTTAGTGAGTGGAGAAAAAAGCTTATAAGTTCAGACCAGGAGCTAGTTTTGGTCTTTGGCATGTGCATGGAGGAGCAGAATGGACCCTTGCTGAATTATGGCTACAGGCTCATTAAGGCATCTGCAGATTAGGAAGGTTAAGTACCTCTCTCCTACTTTTTCTTCCCTTTACAACTACTACTTTTAATTTAATAACGTTATTAAGCTACAACCAGTCTCATAATTTTAAATATTACACCTGTTAGCTGAGGACTACTTTTATTGATCTTTGTGTTCTTGAACTCAGGAAATGGCAGTTAGTCAGCAAGCATTTATAAATTTTTATTAATTAATAAATATTAATTAATTGGCACTGTGCCAAGCACTAGGGACACCAAAGCAAGACAGAAATAGCTCCTACTCTCAGAGAACTCAGTCTAATGAGGTAAGATAAATACCTTTGACACACACACACACACACACACACATAAGATATGTAAAGAAATCTCAGAGGGAAGGCAATAACATCTGTGGTAGAGGGAAGGGAAGAAGGGGTAAGAGTTATAAAGAAAGGCCTTCTGCAGAAGGTGGGATTTGAACTGAATCATGAAAGAAAGAAGGAAAACAAAGTGACACTTGTTAGAAAGGAGAGTATTCCAGGCATGGAGAACATCCTGCACAAATACTCATAGATCTTGTGTTCTGTGTGAGAGGAAGAGCAATTAGTAGAACCAGTGTGGCCAGATTATAGCTCTCTGGAGGAGAAGGCCAGAAAGGTAGAAGGGGCCAGGTTCTGAGGAGCGTTAGATGCCAAACAGAAGCCTTTATATTTGTTTCTGTAGGTATAGTGGGTCAATGGAATTTATTTAAGTGGAAGAAAGGGGATGTGTGACTTGGTCAGACCTTAACCTTAGGAAAGGCACTTTGGCAGCTGAATTAAGAATGGGTCAATGTGGGGAGAAGCAAGAAGCAGGGAAACTATTAGTAGGCTTTTGAGGGCAGCTAGATAGCACAGTGGATAGAGTACTAAGTCTGGAGGCAGGACTTGGGTTCAAATATGTCCTCACACTTCCTAGTTATGTGGCCTAGGCAAGTCACTTAACTCCAATTGTCTAGCCCTTGCCACTCTTCTGCCTTAAAATTGATACTAAGACAGAAAGTAAAGAAGAAGAAATGGAAGAAGAGGAAGCTTTTACAATGATTTGCTTATCAGTTGGGGAACAGCTGAATAAATTGTGGTATTTAAATGTAATAGAATATAATTCACCATATAATATGAATATAATATATTAATAGAATATAATAGTATAATATAAATGTAATAAAATATAATTCACCATAAGAAATGGTTAAAGACATGGTTGTAGTGAATCCTGGGAAGTAGGAACTGATACATAATGAGTGAGAAGGACCAGATGAACAATTTTTATAGTGATAACATGGTAAGGAAAAAGTCCTTAAATCTTTCAAGGCTATTAACAACCACATCTTCAAAACGCTTACAATGAAGCATTTTATCCACTGAACTCAACAAACAGGAAACATTTTTTGAATGTGGCCATTGAGAGGATTTGTTTTAATTGACTAGATTTTTTTGTTACAACAGTTTTGTTTTTCTGTTTATAATTGGGTGAGGTGGGAGAAGAGGCAGAGTGAAGGGGAAGAAAAAAAGAGTCATGGAAATATTTTTTAAATGTTACACAGAGCAGCATAGAAGGTAGTACAGACAAGCAGCAGAAATTTGAAAGTAATGGGTTGAATGAATGAATTCATGGGTAAAATGAATTTATTGGAATAGAAACTTATGATTTGTATATAATCTGCATTGTAGTTTTATTTGAAATTATCTTCTTTGAGTGTTTGTGGGTAAAATGAATTTATTGGAATAGAAACTTATGATTTATATATAATCATCATTGTAGTTTTATTTGAAATTATCTTCTTTGAGTGTTTGTGGGCAAAATGAATTTATTGGAATAGAAACTTATGATTTATATATAATCTGCATTGTAGTTTTATTTGAAATGATCTTCTTTGAGTGTTTGTTAAACTTAAGATAAAATATTTAAAAACAACAATTTTTTTTGCTTATAGTTCTACCAAGAAATGATGAGAGCTGGAATAAAATGACAGCTGTGAGTAGATAAGAGAGGACTATATAAGAGATATTATGGAGGGAGAAATAGTATTTGGCAATAGATTAGATACATATATGGTAGGCAAATGAAACAAGAATTCTGCCATGGTTTGAGGCTCGGTATCTAGAAAAATGGTGGTGCTTTTGACAATAATTGGAAATTTAGAAGAAGGGAGAATTTTAAAAGATCTTAAATTCTGTTTTGGACATATTCAGTTTGACATATCTTTGGACACTCATAGAGGCCTCATATGAGCTGGAATAGTCGTCATTTGCAATAGTTGTATAGAGAGAAGAAACTTGTTTTCTTCAGGGGATCTGAGCAGATTTTGCTATGATAAAAATACTATTGGTAAGGAGGGAATCCTGAGTTACTGATAAAGTTCCTAAGAATCTAGGAAAGTCTCATGGGAAAAGTCAGTGATTCCAGTTTAGTTAGATAGTAAGACTTTACTGAGCTCATACGGTTATAAGACTCTATATCATTCTTGATGTTTCAACTTCAGCAAATATTTATTAGGTACTTAAGATTTAGAGCTAAAATCTGTTATGGTTTTTATATTCCATGGAACTTATTTAATAGAGTACATATAGTAATATAGAGAATAAGCATTTCAATCTTTTCTAAGGTTCTGGGCCATGTGGTATGTCAGTAAGTTAAGAACTGAAGGTATTTTTTGCTCCTTACAATGTTTGTGTATATTTTATAGCCCAGGGATTTTCAGGACCTTGCCATATTTTTTACTTAAATGCAAGTAGTTTGGAATGCACTTCTGTGATTAGAGAATTTCGAGAACAGCTGAGACCTTACATTCCCCTTTACTTTCAGTAAGAGGCTTATTGTCTTTCTTCAGTCCATGCAGCATTTCTTTCCTGGTGTTCCTGTCTATAAAGGCAGCTTCTATTTTCTGCCTCCTTTTCCTCTTCAGTATTACCCACTATCAATTTGAAGAGAGTGCATGGATATTTTTTCAAGCCTCTCAAAGACTGGAGAGATCCATTTGGATTGTTGACCCAAGCTATTTCTTTACCTTTACCATTAGGGAACACATAAAAAATTCCTCAGCAGTCACAGGCACAGTAAAAAGAAGGAACTTGGGCAGGAAGATGGAAGCTTCCCCCATAGTTCTGAGGAGCAGTCATCATGGATTCTGAAGATGGAGGACTTCAGAATGAGAGGGATGTAGGAGATAGGGTCTCCTGAGTTCTATCATTGCAATTCCTGGGCTCCTCTAGAGCTCTGCCCATTTGTGCTATGCCAAGTACCCAACCCCCACCCCAAGTTAAACAGATCTATCTATCACAATTGTGGCCAAGAAAGGAATCGATTATTCTGTTATTCTGTTTTGAGATCCTACAAAACTGTAAGGTACATCTCTTAGTATTTTCATCAGCACCAGGTAGTCCCATTTCTAGACTTTTAACTAGAATTTTCTGGAGTCCAAATTGGGACTCTTAAGTAATTTGAGGACCTACCGTTACCAAGCAGGGGAGTGTATATAAAGGAAAACACTGTTCAGAGTCTTTCAATTAATTTTGACCATCTCATTTTACCTCCCAATTCTGGCTTCTGCTCTTCTCCACCTCCACATATATACTCCAGGATAGAGGAAACTTCTTGCCTATTGGAGAGTCAGGGCTATGACAAGTATAGACCATACAATTTGAGCTCTGTTGAAGAGAAAGGCTGTGAGGACCAAATAGCTGGACCATGAGAGATGTTATCAAGTTTGAAGATTTTGAGCTAGCAGGGACCTTGGGTTTATTTGGTCCAGAGGTGACAAACATGTGGCTAAAAACACTTCCACATGTGGCCCAAACCAAATTAAAATATAATTGGGAAATATTTATCAAAATAAATAAAAATTCAATAAAACATAGATAACATTGCATTTAAAACTGTTGATATGAAGCCTGTAGGGATACTTTATCATTAATTTAGTCCAATCTCCTCTTATGATGCGGGGGGGGGGTTGGGGCACAGGAATCAGAGGATGCAGCCTTTGATTTTCTAGACCCTGATATCCTGCTGTCTGTTTTCCCTATCCACTGTCCCCCCATACTAATGAGCCTCATGTGACATTGAGAGTTGGCAACACTTATTACGATTGTTTCCTGGACACCGGAGCTTCCAGGTCTGTATTGAGGAGTGCACCTGATTCAGATTGACTCCCTAAAAGTAGTAGGTGTATCTGGAAAACCTCAACAGGTTCCAAAGCTATCTCCTTGCATGGTAAGTGTGGGACCCCTAACTGTAGAACATTAATTTCTTTTAATGCCTGGATCCCCTATAAATTTGCTGGGAAGAGACCTTTTGTGTAAACTTAGAGCCATAATAACCTGCTCTCCAGATGACTCTATGTCATTGGAAATACCCAAAGAATCTTTAAATTTGCTCCCTGTACTTCTCTCAGAGAGCCAGGGGGTGAATGAGCCTCCCACCTTGGGAATATCTACTGACATCCCTGAGTCTCTTTGGGCCACATCTTCTTCTGATGTAGGCCTACTTAGATCAGCAGTTCCCGTTCAAATTACGAAAAAAGGAGGTCCAGCTCCCTCCATTCCTCAATACACTCTATCAAAGGAAGCAATTGAGGGAATTACCCCAGTGTTAAATTCATTAATTGAACAAGGGATAATAATTCCACGTAAATTGGAATATAATACACCTATTTTACCTGTTAAAAAGCCCAAAATAAGCCCAGATGGAAAAGTCCAATATTGATTTGTCCAAGACCTAAGAGCTGTAAATAATCATGTTATAAAAAGACATCCTGAGGTTTCAAACCCAAACACAATAATTTCTTCTATTCTCAGCACAGCTACACACTTTACTGTTGTAGACTTGCGCTCTGCCTTCTTTTATATACCTGTACATGAGGATTCCAGGCATATCTTTGCTTTAACCTGGAAAGGTTCTTAGTGGACCTAGACTCGATTGTCTCAAGGGTTTGTGGACAGCCCTACGTTATTTATGCAATTCTTAAATGTGAATACAGATGTTATCAAATTCAAACACAGCCATTTAATCCGATATATGGATGATTTGCTCTTGGCTTCACCAAGTGCTGAAGCGTGTCAGGAGGATAGCAAGCACCTCCTTTTGGAACTACATAAGAGAGGCCATAAGGTCTCAAAAGACAAAGTTCAGTGGTGTCTCCCCAACGTCCAATATTTAGGTTTCATTTTAACTGCTAGGTCCCGCCTTATTTCACCAAAATGTATAGAAAATATCCAAAAATTAAGCACTCCTGCCACAAAAAAGCAATTAAGGGCAATTCTTGGAGCAATGGGATTCTGTTGGCAGTGGATCCCTTGCTATGGGGAAAATGCAAAACCCCTTGTAGCACTTACAAAAAATTTGGTCTCTGAACCACTTAAATTGGAAACAAAACACCTGACATCTCTTTTAAATTTAAGACAAGCTATCCTGTCTGCCCTTGCTCTAGGCATCCCAAATTATGATAAACCATTTGCTTTATATGTCCATGAACAGAGAAGGGTTGCTTCAGGTGTTCTGACTCAACTTTTGGGACCTGCTCAACGCCCAGTAGCCTATTATTCAGCCCAGTTGGACCCAGTAGCTTCAGGAGCACCACCATGTCTTAGAGGAATAGCTGCAAAGGCTCTGTTAGTGACTAAATCTGCCTCCCTAGTATTAGGATGCCCTCTGACCATAATGTGCCCACATGAGGTCGAAGCATTGTTATTGAGACATAGGACATAGGCATTTACAGATCAGAGAATTACAAAATATGAAATAACCCTCTTGAACAATGAAAATATCACAATAAAGTGCTGTGGAGTTCTTAATCCTGCAAACTTGTTCCCTGATTTGCCAACTTCTGGAGAACCTTTACATGATTGTACCTCTTTGGTGTCCATTGATGATAAACCTCGCAGTGATTTACTGGACACCCCTTTGGACAACCCCGAATTAATATTATTTACACATGGTTCATCCTTTATGAGGGATTGCATGTGCTATACAGGAGCTGGAGTAGTTACTGAATTTGCCACTCTGTAGTCAGCTTCCTTATCCTCAAATGTAAGAGCACAAGGAGCAGAACTCACAGCTTTAAAACATGCCTGTATTATAGCAAAGGATAAGAGGGCCACAATTTACACTGACTCCCATTATGTCATATGTCATATGCCATGCCATTGGCATATGTCATGCCTTCGGCATATGTCATGCTGTCAGCATGTTATCGCTTCAACGGGGATTCCTGACATCAGCTGGAAAATGTATTGCTAATGGAAACCTTATTATGGAACTTTTCTGTCCTCCAGCTCTCCGAAGCCATAGCTGTTGTTCATTGCTCTGCACATTCACATGGTACTGACCCTGTCTCCAGGGGAAATGACCAAGTAGATGCCACAGCAAAGCTAGCAGCCTTTGAAGGACCTGAACTCATTTTGGCACTGACTATCACTGATGATTTGGATCTATCCCTTTCCTATACTGACAAGGAAGTGGGACAATGGAAAAAAAAAATTTAAAGTCAAACAACTTAATGGAGTATGGGTATGATTCACAGTGATTCATATGCCTCCTGCCTCAGTCATATATCCCTCTGTGATTTCATTGTTTATTTCTATCCTCCTCAGGGGGGAATGTGTTTTTATTTCATACAGAGAATTTAGGTTGTTTTAGAAAAGAAGTTTACTGCCTCCTGGAATCAAAATGGAGATGCCCGTGGAGACCACATGGAGAAAGCATGATCCAGGAGCCTAAGAGAGCAATGTGCAAAGTTTTGAACTTTGGGGGTTTTAAAATTCATTTGTCTATTTTAAAATTCATTTGCTTTGTTAAATTCATCTGTTTTGTTTAAATGCATTTGTTTTATGTATGTATCTATTTTGTTGTGAAAAAAAGGGGACTTCCCCCTGAATATTTTTGTAAAAGAAGTGCCATTTGATTTCTTTATATTGTAAAAATTGTTACCTTTCTCCCCTTGTATTGATGTATATACCCTTTATTTATTGTAATTGCAAATTTATTTGTTTGTTATAATCCATTGGGGAGATTGATCTCCCAAAGGATCACAGAGGGGAATGTGTCATTTGTAATGGTTGTAAGCCCTGGAAGACTACATATCCCAGGACTCTCTCTGCTACAACTTCCCCTGACACCTCCCACTTCCTTTGTGGGAGGTGTCAGAGAAAGTATAAAAGGGAAAGTTTGGTGCCTTTTCTCTCTCTTGACCCTGAGCTCTTGCTAGCTACTCTCTGACCCTGGAGGCGGGCTAGCTCTCTGGATCTTGGAAGTGCTCTCTATGCTGGAAGCTCTGCTCTCTACCCTGAGACCATGATCTCTCTCTTGGTGCCTTTTTCCCTTTCCGTCTATCTCCTAGTTTTCCATAGACCTTCCCTTTTCTAATTAAAATAAAACCTAGCTATTCAAAACCCTAAAGTTGCTCTCTGATCATTCATCTGAGGGATCTGGTTAATTTCCCTCACTGGGGGCTGGGGGCCGCTACCTTCCCTTCCCTTCCACTACCTTCCTCTCTCCTTTCTCCCATCCATCCTATCCTCCTATCTTACTCCTTTCACCCCCCACACAGCCCAACTAGATTGATTGGCTTGTTTGAAATAAGTCAAGTCCATAAGGGAAGGGAAATGGATGGGAATACACTTTTATTATGTTCCTACTATATAGCAGTCCCTGAACTAAGTGCTGGGGATGCAGATACAAGCAGAAAGTCCTTGCTGTTCTCAAGAAGCTCACATTCTGATAGGAGAAGATAACATGTACAAGGAAGCTGGACAGAGATAGGAATGGAGGTACCTGAAGTGGGGATGTCATTCTCATAAGACTGTCCTTTAGAACCTTTACATTTCCTTCTTTGTCCACTAATGACAGCTCTTGCAACTTGTGGTTTATTTTGCAGCAGGATTATAGACCCCTAATGGTGATGAAGTATATGACTGGGGACTTTGATGTGTGGAATGGCCCATGTGAAGCTGTTGATGAGAATGGAGAGTATTTTGCAATTCTTGGATATACAACATAGATGGCACTTAGATCATTGGCCATCACACCTTCCACTGGCGGCTGGCAACAAGCTTCCTGCAGCATGGTATTGTGGATCATCTCTGTATAAGATAGTATGCAATCATCTGTTACCCAAAGCATTTTTATTGACTCTCATAATGAATGCTAACAATCTTAATGTATCAGATTTGCCATTTTGATTATGTTTTAACTAGATGTTCATTTATTTATTTTACTTTTTTTTCTAAAACATTGTGGTAGAGTGAGAAGAATACTGGCCTTGTTAGTTTGGAGTCCTAGGTCTGAACTCTTCCACTATCCATGAACTTAGGCAAAACATGTGGGTTCTGTAAGCATTCTTTCCCTCAACTGAAAAATGAAAGGATGATATTATATGATTTCTAAGATCTTTTCCAACTCCAGCATCCTGTGCTGATAACTTTCCTTTTGTTAGGGGTTCATCAATTTAAACAATTCTACAAACTTTGATTAGGTGCCCATGATGCTCTAAATTAAAGTTTCTTATCTATGAGGAGAATACAAATTAAAGCTTCTGTCTATTCCCAAGGAGCTAACAGTGTATTAGCAGATATGAAGTAGATACAAAAATAACTGGAATAAAAAATAAGCTATGATGAGTGGCCAAGTGAAAACTGGATCAGAGAGGCTACAGGTTAGGAATGTCACTTCCAGCTGATGAGATTGGGCAGGGTTTTGGGGATGAAGTAGTATTTGACCTGGGCCATGGACATTGAAGGTACTTCATGCTTGGTAAATTTGAATTTCAACCGGTAACATTAGAAGAGACGTTAAGACTACCACTTCCACTTCTACATTATTTTTGTAACCTTTTCAGATTTAAGGTTGTAGCCAATCTTTCCCATTTTCTGGGCATGAATGTTTGGGGATAATGAATTATTAGGTTGAATGTGACTCCTGATAGCAAGTGGTAGTAAGTATCCATCAGGCTTTTATTTCATTTCATCCTTTCTTTTTTGTCTCTACTTCTATATCAATGAACCTATGTTGTCCTGATGGGTTTCTCAGTCAACTTCTACCTCTTTCATAGTGGCACCAATTTTGGCTTCATAAATAATGCTACACATTTGGATAACTGCAAGATTGCTGTTATTAGCTATGGTAAATGTTTTTTGGGATGTTACTCTTCTTACTCTAATCCTCCTTTCTTCTTTTGGACCAATTCTATTTGGTCTCCTCCAGGTTGCTCCTCCATCTTCTATCCCTTATATATAGATATTGCCCAGGGAATTATTTTGGACTCTCTTCCACTCCTTTTTCCTCTCTTTTCTTACCATTCCCTCCTTTCCTCAGTCCTTTCTCTCTCTTTTCCTGTCTTTTTCCTTTCTCCTTTCTTTCCTTCCTTCTCCCAGCTTCCAGTGAAATCAGATATTAGCTCTATGTGAAAGAGTTCAAAATTTACATATCCAGCTTTATGTCTCTCTTCTTGATTTCAGTTCTGCTTTTCCAGCTACCCATTTGACATTTCCATTGGATGTCTTACTTTGTCAAACACTGTTTCTAAAACAAACCTTATTAGTTTTCCATATAAATTCACTCCTCTTAATTTCTCAATTTTTGTTGAGGATAATATCATTCTTCTAGTCACTTAAATTCACAACTCAATGGGTATACCCATCTTTTCACTCTTATCCCTCCCTATCTAATCACCTCATATATTCAATCAGTTGGCAAGTCTTGTTGGTTCTATTTATTCATTATTCTTTGTATTGTAAGGGTTAAAAATTAAGGTTGAACTATATATGAGAATATGGTCACCAAAATTAATATATCTCAAGTCAAAATGACTTTTATAGCAGTTTATTTATAAAATAGAGGGAAAGAGTGAAAGTAGAGAAAGGAGAAAGAGGACAGATTAAGAAATCTAGCTCAACAAGCTAGACTATATCCAAAACCTTGGCTTTACTCCAGCAAAGCTCCAGAAGCCCCTGCTGGAGGGCCTAGGGATAAATTAAGCAAGGGCTCCAGCCTCCTCCTCCAAAATGGGAGAGGGGGCCTCTCCAGACACTACTCCCTCCAGGAGAGTCAGCCTTTACACTCACCCATGTCCTAAATGAAGATCCAAGAGCAGTGCGAGGTCCCAAGCTAGAGCTCCTCCAAGGTCAAGTTCAAGGGAGAAAGAGCTTGTCACAGGAAGTTGAAACTACTTTTAAAGACCCTACTTTGCATCACTTCCTGTGCCTTCCTTCCACTTTATGTGGACCAATCACAGTTTTAGAATTTTCTTAGGACTGCTCAGGGTGCAGTCAGTCATTTTCTGAGTTGTCATCCAGTTTAGCAAGTGAGTTATGAACCTCCCTTCACTTAAGGAAATGTCGAGTGTATGTGCTTCTGGTGATTAAGTCTAAAAGTGGGCAGGGGAGAGTTAATCCTATCTTCACAGTATCTATATTTTTGTCTTTATTCCCCTAATTCAAGCTTTTGCTACTTCTAGTTTGAACAATTACAGTAACCTTCTAGCTGATGACTGCCAAATTAATAACACTAAAACAGAGGCCTGAGCATGTCAGTGACTACCTGTTTCCCTTAGGACAAAATTCAAACTCCTCTTTTTGGCATTTAAAGGCAATTATAGTCAATCTTTAGCCTACTTTTTTCACCTACGAGACCAATTACATGTTGTTCTCCCTCAAGCACTCTGTGTTCTAGCTAAACTGACCTGCTTGCTGTTGCCTGTAGAACAGGTATTCTGGGATGACTAACCTAATTCTGACTTGAAGCCAAGAGACAACCCAATCAAATTCTCAGCATTCCCATCTGAACAACTAATACTGTGGGACCTTGTTTTATATGATCAATATATTCCAGGACCCTTTACATAAGTTGAAAATTGTGCATGATAGCCAACTTCAATATTTAATAAGTATTTTTTTGAACACATCTAGGTACTTTATAACTTTTCTTAGGCTATAATGCCTAAATCAAATTTTGAAAAGGTCAGGTTGAGACATTTTTCTAGCCTAAAGTAATTTCGGAAATTGGCAGGAAAAGTTTATGACCCTGGAATGATAATCTGCCAGAGCCCACACACACAGTACCATCAATAGTAGTTAAAGCAGCAATAGCAGCTTCAGAAGCTCTCAGTCCAGAGATGGTAAGGGAGTCAGATAACCAGTCAGAAAGAGATACAAAGGTGACTTTTCTGGCATTGCTGGGTGTAGCTGGCATTGATTGGCAACTTTATTACCTGTACACAGTTCTGGGTTGCAGTGTTAGGATAGAGAGGAGTTCTGAGTTTTGGTTACAAAGGAATAGGTATCCCGGTCACAGATGCAAAGCAAAGAAAATGCCAGTGCTTGTGGCTTCAGGGAGCCAGGAGCCCATCCTGGGTAATGACCAGAGGGTAAACAGTATAGCAGCCATTACATCTCTTCCAAGACCATGCCACCCTGAAAGCAGGTAGAACATGTAGAATTAGCTCTGAACCAAGAACTAGCTTTGAAAACAGCATGATGAAAAAGCCTTAAGTTTGAGACAGTTCCTCCCCACTCCCAGTTGAGCGGAACCCAACTTTAACATCAAATTCAAAATTAAGAAATAGGCTAGAAAAAGAAGCAAACAGCCAGAAAAATACTGAAGAAAATAAAACTTTAAGAAAACAGAATTGGCCTAATGATGAAAGAGGCATAAAAAATTCACTGAAGAAAAGAACTTTTTAAAAAACAATTTGGCAGGGACCCAGCTAGGTGGCTCAGTGAATAGAGAAGCAGACCTAGAGACAGAAAGTCCTGGGTTCAAATATGTTCTCAAACACTTCCTACCTATGTAAATCTGGGCAAGTCACTTAATTCCAATTGCCTAGCACTTACCATTTTTTTTACCTTAGAATCAAGATGGAAAGTAAGGGTTTAAAAAAAAAACACAAAATAATTGGGCAAATGGAAAAAGAAATATATAATCTCGCTGAAGAAAATAACTCCTTGAAACCTAGAATTGGGAAAGTGGAAGCTAATGACTCCATGAAATATCAAAAAACAATAAAATGAAGTCATAAGGATGAAAAAATGGAAGAAAATGTCAAGTAATTTATTGGAAAAAAATAGCTGTCTTGGAAGACAGAACAAGGAGTAATAATTTAAGAATTATTGGATTACCCAAAAGCCATGATCAAAGAAAGAGCCTAGACATTATATTTTATATTTTATTTTTTAATTCTTTTTGAAAAATTTCATTTGATTGATTTGTAATATTTTTCCATGATTACATGATTGATGCTCTTTCCCTCCCCTGCTCCCCACCAACCCCCCGCATAGTCAATGAGCAATTCCACTGTGTTTTATATATAGACATTATATTTTAAAATATTATCAAGGAAAACTCCCCAGATAGCTTAGATACAGAAATAAAATAGAAATGGAATCTACTTTCTGAATCTCAGAGTGAAAAATCCCAGGAATATTATAGACAAATTCTAGAGCTCCTAGCTCAAAGAGAAAATACTTCAAACAGCCAGAAACACTTCTAATATCATGGAATCACAATCAAGATCACACAAAATTTATCAGTTTCCATGTTAAAAGGCCAGAGGTCTTAGAATATGACATTTTAGATAGCAAAGGAGCCACAATTACAACCAACAATAACCTATTCAGCAAAACAAAGTATAATCAATTTTTCAGGAGGAAAAATTGATATTTAATGAAATAGAAGACTTATGCATTCCTGAAGAAAAGATCAGAGTTGAAAAGAAAATCCAACATTCAAACATAAGTGCTTAACCTATATTTTCATAGACACTGAAGTGATATCACTTATAATTAGGTGTATTTTTGCTTTGATTGATTTTTATAGCTGCTCTTGCTTTTTTTTTTAGTTTAGCTGAAGCATATTAGATTCTGCTCCTGACCTTTCCTTAAATTCTGTGTGTCTTTCTTTTTCAGATGTGTCTCTTATAAACACCATATTGTTGGATTCTGGTTTCTAATCCATTCTGCTATCCTATTCCATTTTATGGTGAGCTTATCCCATTCTCATTCACTGTTATAATTATTGGTTGGTTTTTTCCTTTTTTTGCTCCATTCCATTTTCTTCTCTCTTCCAAGCAATTCTCCTTTACAATTTTTACTGGAGTGCTTTCCCATCCACCAACACCCCAGCCCCAGTTGAATCTCTTGTTTAACTGATTCTGAATCAGTTTGATATTTTATAGACTATCTCTAAGAGGAGACTAAGTTTCTTCAGCCAGTCTGAACATGCTTCCTGTGAATTGCACAGGAATCCATTTAAGGATTTCTCCATTTAAGGATTTTTCACCCTTAGTCTAAAGTGGGAATTCTTAACCTCTTTTTTTCATGGACCCCTTTTAAAGTCTGGTACTGTTTATGGATTTATCAGAATGATGTTTTTAAATGTATAAAATAAAATGCATAGGTTTATAAAGGAAACCAATTCTTTGAAAAACGGTTATTGCAGTATTTAAATTCATGGCCTTCAGGTTAAGAACTCCTGGTCCAGAAGTTATGATTGAAAAGAAATTTGAACCTCTGATTGAAATTTATTGTTTTCACTTGGTTAAGGTACCAGGGTCTAGATTTTTATCACTTACTTTAAATGGAATGGGGTAATTTGATTGACTTACTCCACAGAGTCTTATCTTTGCACTTGTGTAATTCTATATTTCTCCATCCTTACCTCTACTGTTATAAAGGGGGTAAAGTGGCTAATAACAGGGGAGCTGGTGGTACAAGTGAATCACCTGGGCCAGGGAGTCTGTAACTACTGTAGCTGGTGATTTGAGACAGTCAGGGATGTGTAGCCTGGACTGTGATGCCCAGTCAGTCTCCCTTCTATCTGTAGGCTCCTTTAAGGTGGAAAGTGTGGAGCCTCTCCCTGATGGAGTGAAAGGAGAACTCAACAGGAAGTGAGGTACACACACTTCCTGGACAAAATGGATGCTTGCCCTGTACTTCCTTTGGAGTCAAGTGGCTGCTATTCTCCCCTCTCCTCAGCCCCTTAGCCCAGGATGATGTTATAAATAACTACAGGAGCTCACAGTTTCAGGCTAAGGGTTTATTTAAACACAGGAGGGAAAGCTGAGGAAAGAGGGTTTAGGGTCTGGAGAAGCTGTTGCTAAGGATGAATGGCCAGTGTTGGCAATGGACCTAGAAGGTGTTAATTGGAATTTGGCAGATGCCACTTAAAAGTATATATATATTTTCTATGGACACGTGGGAACTATCAAACTACATTTCCCGTGGTCCAACGGGTTTACGGTTCTGGTTCTTTGGGTGTAGGGACGCCTGCGTCACCACGCATTGGACAGTTTAAATGGGAGGAGAATCTGAAAGGAAGCTCTCTCTGAGCTAGCAGGCACGGGAAGGTACAAAAGGTAAAAATGGCAGAGGCAGTTTGAATTCTTACCGGCGTGTGGTCTAATGATTTTACCAGCATGGCCATGGCTCTAATTAAAATACTAATTTATATTATTATATCAGTCTTTATTATTTTCAATCTTAACAAAGATAAGATCAGGCTGAGGGAACCAGCCCCTCATCCAGGGATAATTCCACTGCCCTAATGTTAAGTGATCCAGGTGAGGTTGATAATTTGGTTAAGGGGTATCCCTGTTGCTAAACTGACCTAATCTAATTTCCTATCCACGATCCACCTCCCACAACCCGGGGTCCCTAAGGGAAGTCCAGGGGTAGCTGGGTGTCTGGGTGAGGTCAAGGAAATCAGAACCCCCAGGTTGGTTCAGCAGGGGTACTTATAGTCCCAGCTCAAACTGTCAGGTCTTGGCAATGGCACCTGCTGGACCAAAGTTCCATTTTCCTAACTGACAGGATTGCCTAGGGTAATTTTGCAAATGCAAGAGATCTTTCATAAATCCTGCATTATACTACCTCTTGGAATCCCTAATTCCTTTCAAGACTCAGCACAAATGTCACCTCCTTCAAAAGGCTGTTACTGATTTCCTTGGTTATTAGTATTCCTCAATAACTATATTT
Organism: Gracilinanus agilis; assembly: GCF_016433145.1. Taxonomy (NCBI): domain Eukaryota; kingdom Metazoa; phylum Chordata; class Mammalia; order Didelphimorphia; family Didelphidae; genus Gracilinanus; species Gracilinanus agilis. Next base: position 151,551,720 of record NC_058132.1, on the reverse strand, counting down.
ATTATATATATCCTATATGATTTACTTATACTTGCTTGAGCAAAAAAATTTATATGCCCTTAAGGAGATAAGACTCTAATGGGGGAGACATCTCTGGAGGCTTTATATTAATTTATAATTATTTGTTAGTAGAAGTTGGGAAGAGAGAGAGAGAAAAAAAAAAGATCACTTGGTCACCCTAAGTAAAAAACCTTCAATCCAAGCCACACTTCCTGGGATCCAGCTCCCAGCCGTTCCCAACAGCCTTAACAAGAACCCAGGATAATCATTATAGTTCCTGTTCTCACTCCCTAATGTTAATCCTTTTTTCCCCAACATTCAGTGCTTTATGGTAACTATTGTTATGATGATAATAACAGATAATTTGGAGAAGCAGATAATGTGTCAGGGCCAATATTAGAGCTTCAAGTCAAAGGCCAGAGATTGACAGGCTTCAGTGAGGAAAGGAGGGGGCTAAACACTCCTGGCTCTCCAACCCCTCCCCCTCTAACTGCTACTGCTTCAGTTGGTAATGAAGACAGGAATAAGATTCTTCTGGTAAGTTTCTGTTATGGCTGAAACCTCAATTGATGTTCCTTTTCTTTAATTTATATTCCTCACAGGTCAGTTAGATGAGTATATAGAGGCTAGTCATCTAACTGTTGAGGACAGAGAAGATCTTCTTAAATTGGCAGCAGACAGGATTCAAACTTGATGTCCAGACTGAGTTGTGAGTATTTTTCCCAAATAATTACCAGGCACAGATTTGAAGATAAAGGTTATATTAAGTAATAACAAGGAAAACTAGAGAAGGTTAATGAAGGTTTTAGGATAATTAAAGGAGACCCTGAACTGTTAAGTTGATGCTGCCCTTCCCCCTCCCCACAGGAGGGGATGAAGGCACTTAACTAAAACTGGCACTCTTGCTATTAATGAATATCTTTACTCTCTAATCACTAAGTAATATTAATGAAGAATAGTAATAACAAACAGGCTAACCCTATGAGTAGAAACCACTATGCTACAATGGCCACCTCAGGTGAACCCTCAAGTCTGGAGTAGCAAGCAGAGTGTCTGCTCACTTCAACCTCCACAAATTAACTGACTCAAACCCTTCTCAACTGCCCCCTCACCCAAAGTTCTCCAGGGGGGTCCCCTGGAATTCTGGGTGAGGCTATCCCCGTACCTTTGCAGGGATTCCATGCTTTGCATCTCCACACAACACCATTTAGTGTCACAGACCCTTTCCTCCTTTTCTTCTAAATGCCCCAAATTGACTTCTCCCTTTTCTTCTCCATAAAAGCTGTTATTCTCACAGTGCTATTGATCTCAGATAAATTTGAGAAAAAGCAATCTGATTAAATTAATTTACTTTAAGGGGCACACAACAACAAGTAGCTAAGTAACAAACAAAATAAATAGAGTACTAGATATGGAGTTAGGAAGACCTGAGTTCAAATCTTGCTGGTTGTGCGACCCTGGTCAAATTACTTTAACTCTCTCTACCTCAGTTTCTTCATCTGTAAATGGAGATAATAATAGAATCTAGTCCAGGATTATCATGAGTATAAAAGTGAGATAATATTGGCAAAGCACATTACAAATCTCAGAAACTATATAAATCCTTTTATTATTAATTGGATACCTCTTAATACTCTGAAAGGTACTTTTTAAAAGGAAGCTTGTTAACTCAAGCAAAGCTCTAAATGTTAAAATTTCAGGCACCATGAAAGACATTTTGGAGGCCTGATATTCTGTGAGAAAATTAGGAATTCTTATGGTCCCGGGTTTTGGGTTTTCTGTACTACAAGGATTTAGGACAATCAAAAAAGATTTCAGATTAGCCTCTGGTCTCACCTGGACCTCCTTTTTTTCCAGCTGACCTCAGTAATATCTGGAAGTTGGCTTCTGTTCCCTCCCCAGACTGTGTTATATTCCTTTAACTCAGTCTGTGTTATATTCCTTTGTTTTCCTTAAGCTTAGGTTTATGGTTGTCAAAGGAAACTAGGCCTCCTCTTGCCAGTATCCCCTAATCTCTGACGCAGAGATATCCTGAAGGAGAGAATGAAGAATGGCCTTAGAAGGGTCTGTCAGGATGTGGCTTCCACAGACCTTGTGACGTTCCCTTGGGTTTGATAGTTCCTCTGCCCTTGGGTAGCTTGGCAATGTGCAGGACCCTTCAGGATAGCGTTACATATCAAAATACACAAAGAAGCAGCCTTCCCGTAGTCCTGGACACCCTTGCCTACACTTTCCAAGATTAGACTTGACCTTCTCTTTTGCATCAAGTCCTAGACAAACCCTGTCTACAGAGGGCCATCCAGTTCCACCCACCCCAATCCCAGTATAGACCCTCAATGATCCAAGGAGCTTTCTTCTTATAATTTATAAGATATCACATCTATCAAACTGACAAAAAATGAAAATGATAACGGTCAGAGGGGCTTTCAGTAAGTATGCATGTCATTTCCCTTTTGGGAGTTGGTCCAGCCACTCTGGAAATAAATTTGGAACTATGCCCACAAAGTCATATGAAGCTATGTATCTACCAGTAATAGTCAGCAATACCACTTCTGGATCTTTACTCTGAAGAGATAAAAGAAATAGAGAAAAGAACCATATGTACAAAGATATTCTTAGCAGCTTTCAATCAATAAACATTTATTAAGTACCATCTATGTGCCAGGCACTGTACTAAGTTCTGGGGATTCGAAAAGAAGCAAAAGACAGAGTCTGCCTTCAATGAGTTTACAATATAATGAGGGAGACAACATACAAACAAATATAAACAAAAACAAGCTTTATATAGAATAAATAGGAAATAATTAAATGAAGGAAAGCACTAGAATTGAGAGGTTGGGGAAGGCTTCCTATAGACAGTGGTATTTTGGGGGGACTTAAAGAAATCCAGGGAGCTCAGTAAATGGAGTGAAGACAGAGTATTTCAGGCATTAGGGATAGCCAGAGAAAATACTTAGAGCTGGGAGATGGAGCATTTGTAGAATAGTCAGGAGGTCAGTGTCATTGGATCAAAGAGTTAAATAGCAGGGAATAAGATGTAAGAAGACTGGGAAAGTGGGATGGGAGCTAGGTTATGAAAAGCTTTGAATGTCAAATATAGATTTATATCTGATTCTGGAGGCAATAGGGAGCCCCTGCAGTTTATTGATTAGGGGATGTAATATGGCCAGATTTGTGTTTTAGGAAAATCACTTTTGTGGCCAAATGGAGGATGAAATAGTGTGAGAAGTAAGTCAGGTAGACCAGCCAGCAGGCTTTTGTAGTAATATATGTATGAGATGCTGAGGGTCTGCACCAGAATAGTGGCAGTGTCAGAGGAGAGAGGGGGATGTATATGAGAGATGTTGCAACAGCCTGGATGTGGGGAGTGAGAGAGAGTGAGGGGTTAGTTCAGGATGGCTGCTAGGTTGGGAGCCTGAGGGACCAAGAGGATTTGTTGTCTTCCACAATAAGAAGGGACATAGGAAAGGTGAGGATTTGGGGGGGAAGATAAATGAGCTCTGTTTTGGACATATTGAGTTTAAGATGTTTACTGAAATCCAGCTCAAAATGTCTGAAAGGCAGTTGGAAATGCAAGATTAGAGGTCAGTAGAGAGACTGATGCAAAAAAGATAGATGGGAATCATCAGTATAGAGATTGTAATTAAATCCAGGGGGAGTGAAATAAGGAGTATAAAGAGAGAAGGGAAGAAGACCAGGATGGAACCCTGAGAGCCAGAACTAAAAACTAAGGAGCTGCCCATTAATTGGTGAATGACTGAACAAATGATAATATGTATATGAATGTAATAGAATAATATTGTGCCAAAAGAAATGTTGAAAGGAGTGAGGAGGGAAGTAAAAAACATCTCCGTTGTACCTATTATGCCCTAAGTATTCTGCTAATTTTTTTTTTAACAAATATTTTCTCATTTGTTTCTCACAACAACCCTGGAAGGTAGGTACTAATATTATCCCCATTTTTACACTTGAAGAAATAAGGCAAAACAAGATTAAGTGACTTGTCCTGGCTCACATAGCTAGTAAGTGTATGAGGCCAGATTTAACCTCAGGTCTTCCTTTTATTTATTTATTTTATTTATTATACTACCAGCTGCTGCTGAATGGATTCAGAGAAGCCTGGTAAGACCTGTGTGAACTGATAACAGAGTGAAATGAACTGAACAAAAAGAACAATTTATATGATAATGATAATATTTTATGAAAAACAACTGGGAAAGACTTAAGGATTCTTAGCAATGTACAGACCAGCCACCTCTCTAGATGCATCCTACTCACCTCCAGATGGAGATGGTGGGCTCAAGCTGCTAAATAAGTTATACATTTTTTAGCACAGACAGTGTGGGAATCTGTTTGGCTTGATTGTGTGTATTAATTAAAAATGTTTTACTTTGTTCACAATTGCTGTTTTCCCCTACCTCCTACCATCCCTATTATTGTAGAGGGCAATGACATTCTCCAAGTCTCTCAGGCTTGAAGCACAGTATTTATCCTTGACTCTTATCCCTACCCCCAACCTCACAACACCCCCTAACACCTCTCCATTTTCTCTTGCCCCTCTAATATTACCATCATTCTTTTTTCCCTTTTTACCTTCTTTCTTGGAACCAGAAGTATTGGTTTCAAGGCAGAAGAGTGCTAAAGGCTAGGCAACGGGGGGCCAAATGACTTGCCAGGATCACGCAACTAGGAAGTGTCCACATTTGAACCCAGGGCCTCCCATCTCTAGGCCTGGCATTGCTGGCTGTCATTACCTCATGCAGGAACTCTTATAATAACCTGATAGTGGGTTTGCCTCTCTTAAGTCTCTCCACACTGTGATCCCCCTCCATTCAGTTGCCAACGTGATTTTCCTAAAGCTCAATTCTGACTATGACCTGCCCCCTCCTACCTTTCCAGTGTTCTTATGCCAGATGCCCTGCCACACACTCTTTGATCCAAAGACACTGGCTTCTTGGCTGTTCCACAAACAGGGCACTCCATCTCTCAGCTCCAGATATTTTCATTGTCTGTGCCCTGGACCTGAAATGTTTTCCCTCATCAGCTTTGCCTACTGACTTACCTGGCTTCCTTTAAGTCCCAGTTAAAATCCCATCTTTTAAGGGAAGCCTTTCCCCAACCCCTCTTAATTCTAATGCCTTTCCTCTATTAATTATTTCTTTTTTAATTCTCTATATAGTTTCCTTTGTATATATTTGTTTGCATGTTGTCTCCCCCATTAGATTGTAAGCTCCTTGAGGGCAGAGACCATCTTTTGCCTGTTTTTGTATTCCTAGCACTTGGCACAGTGCTGGCATATAGTAAGCATTAAATAAATGTTGATTTGTTCGATGAAGGAGTAGGAAGGGAAAGGAGACCTATGCAATAGAGTAACCAAAAAATATTAAAAAGAAGTTAAGGTCAGTGGAGTGAGAGTCAGGCCTAGAGACAGGAGGTCCTGGGTTCAAACCCGGCCTCAGCCACTTCCCAGCTGTGTGACCCTGGGCAAGTCACTTGACCCCCATTGCCCACCCTTACCACTCTTCCACCTATGAGACAATACACCGAAGTACAATGGTTTAAAAAAAAAAAGAAGTTAAGGATGAAAGAAGCCTTACCTGACACCTCTCCTATGCTAGTGCTTTCCCTCTATTGATTAACTTAAATGTAGCAAATATATTGTGAGGAACAGGTCCTGACAGGATGGTGGGGACTCCTCTCATAAGCCTGTATAATGGAATAAAAATCGAGTTAACTTTCATATTCCTGAAAGCCACATCAACCAAGTTTTGATCAAAATAAGTTGTTTCATAGTCCTGACTTAAACTCCATTTCCCCAAATTACTTCAGCATATTATAATAAAGGTGAAAATGATAGGCTACCACTTATTTAATTGGTCACTTCCCCCAAAAGGCTAACCAGATATGTAAATAGATAGGCTAGAAAAACATACTCTTTGATTGGCTAAAACCTATATGAATAAAGAGGGAAATGAGGTGCTATAAATTTGGTCTGCTTAATTAGTTCTTGGCTAGATTGTAACTCTCTAGTAACCAACCTATGGTGAATGAGGGAAGGGACCATTTTGCTATAAGGACTGGGATGAAGGGGGCTCTGTAAGCCCCCATACTTTGTTTACTTGCTGGCTATAAACTTGCTTTCTACTCATGAGTGCTCATTCTTGTGAGAACATAATAAAAAAAAAAGCCTTTGACACTGATACCAACTTCAAGTAGGAGAATGTTCATCTCATATATATACGTCCGTGCACATATCTGTGCGTGTATGACTCTTTCTTATTTGTTTACTTATGTTTTGATATTACCATCTCCCATTAGAATGTAAATTCCCTGAGAGCAAGGTCTGTTTTTGACTTTCCTTGTATCTTTCTTGCCTATCACAATGTTTATACAGATTAGGTATTTAACAAATGCTTTCTGACTGGTTGACACTATTTAATATGTGCTGGCTATTCATGCTAGGCTCTGGAGCCAAAATGGCAAAAATTAAATAGTTCCTTCCCTCAAGGAATTTATGTTCTATCTTTAAATTGTGGACGAATTGTCTCAGTCATGGAGGTGTCCACACTAATGAGATCAGGGATCCTGGAAGTACTGAAGTATGGGGAAGTGACCCTTCCCAACAACCCCCTCCTGCCAACACTCCCTTGTTCCTCTCTTTCCTTAATATTTCCTATTTCCTCAACTCCATTTTGATTTTTATGAGCCAATGCCTTTTTCCCTGCTTCTTTCACCTTAGACAAAATCTAGCTGTACCTTGGGAAAGTGAAAAATGATTCCTGTTTGTTTTTTTTGCAAGGGAAATGACTCAGTCTCTAAGGACCTTAATTCATGAAACAAAAATAATAATGAAAGTGTGATCAGTGCATATGTCTTGATAAATATTTAATATTTTACAGTTATGCTGGTAGTAGCACAACAAAATCAAAGGGTACTTCTATTAATAGAGTTGCTAACTTTTCAGTGATAACTCAACAACTTGGCTTCCTTCTGATTACTTAATTTGTGGGTCAGAAACCTGGTTCTGGGTATTACAGATCATATTTTCACAAATCATTGGCTTTGGTTCTGTCCCCTGAGAATATTAGAATATTGCTTAACAATATATACAGAATAATTTTTACTTTAATACACAGAAAATCCCAAACCCAAAGTACCCACAAGATATCCATAGAGTCAAGATAAGCCAACATAAGTGGATGTCTCACTTTCCCCAATGTTCCAGATATTAGCTTCTCAGCCAATCCATTGGTGGCACTGGGTCTGTTTCTGTACTTCATAGTCATACTAGGAGTTAGAGAGGGAGCTACCATGGGAAGAGATCCAATAAGAGGAGCTGGTGGGTGTCCAGTTTGGAATAAGGACTGGGCTGGCTGCCCTGATTGTACAGAGGAGCCTGAGACCAGAAGACCCTGGTACTCCATGTGAGGTGTGGAGAGGTCTGGGAGAACAACGCCAAGGGGAAAGATAAAGACCCAGAGTCACTGGGGTCCCAGAGAGGGTAGCAATGGAAGATCATACTTGTGTTCTTGGTGGTCTTGGGCATCTTGCTGGTACACAGATGAGAGCAGGCTGGCAATCTGCACCCACCTTAGGGCTTGAGGAGCACTGGGGAGCCCTACTCACCCTGTTAGGGTTCAAATGGGTGGCCACCAGAGGAACACACGAGACAATGCAATCAAAGCAGGAGAAAGCTTTATTGCCAGTGCGCGCTGGGGGAACTCAGCAAGAGAATACCAAGTGGTGCATTCAAAGGAGGGAATATATATGTTTCTAGGATATAAGTGCCTTTGTCTTAGGGTTAGCTAATAGCTAGACAGTGGGAGTAGGGATGTTTCCAGGTGCCACAGGATATGATTCTTAATCTTCAAGGCTGTCCTGTCTAGGGAGGAGTGGTGTCCCTGGGACTGTGAGCTCCAGATAACTGCCTTGCTGAGCAGAGCATGACGCTATCAAAACCCCCATGCTTAACAGGGTATGATGCTGTCAAGCTGTTAGTTATGGGTCTCAGCTTTTTGGCTACAACAACCCTAACCCCCTAACCCCTTCACTTACCTCTCTCAAATTTGACTTCTGTGGGCATCAGGCTGGAGCTATCTCTTGTGATTCCTGCTCCGGCTTATCCTGCCCTAAAAGCTCTCTCACTGCTGTCAACCTCAGAAAAATAAAAGAGAAAAACAGTTTTCACAACAGTTATGTTTATTTCCTTAGAGAACAAGAATTCAGACACATGTTGGAGCTCAGATAAACTGAGTACACCAGTCAGAAACAGTGTTTTAAGTTATATACTTTTTCATTTGTGGAGAATTGTTTCCACAGCATTTATGTATATTTCCTCAGAGAGAAAGAAAATTCAGACACATGTCAGAAGCCTGATAAACTAAGTTTGCCAGACAGACACAGTTTCAAGTTATATACTTTCTCATTTGTGAAAAATCGAGGAAGGCTGAGCAGTCTAGCAGAGCTAAAATGTCCTCAAGAGGAGATGCCCAGCATCTCTTTGGAATGTTATGTACACAGGTTGAATTGTTTATAAAGACTTGGGGCTTAGTCCTGATAAGATAACAGGGAACAGCCTTGAAGTCATCTGTGAGATTTAGGGGTTTCTTTTAGGGCCAAGGTAATATTTCCTCTTGTGTAGGATTTATGCCCATGACAAGCACCTCAGGTTTTATGACCAAGATAGGTGCCTCTGGTTTATCTTTAAGTTTCCTCCTTAGTCCCTAGAGAGAGAGATAACTGATAATGACAGGATATTCTTACAGAGTTAATTAGAGGTACCTGGAAAAAATGTATCATGGTCAGATTGATTTCCATATTCACTGTTACTGTCACTTCCATACTGCCAAACACTGGCACAGAAAGCAAGCATGTTTCCTCACCACTGAGTAACTAACTTCACATATATTGTTTCATTTAACAACAACATTTAGATGGTGCCTACTTATGTGTCAGGCAGTGTGCTAAGTGCTTTATGAACATTATTTCATTTCAATAAGTTCACAAACTCGGAGTCAAGAAACCAAAGTATAAGTTAGCAGTTTATTCTTTTGAGAAAGAGGACACTCCCAGCTTTGGTTGCTTAAGGAATGCCAAAGTACTGAATTCAACGAACCAGTTTATAGGGTTTTCTAATCATAGAAACCTTCCCCTCCTACTCTCTCCTCACATCCTTTGTTCTGTTCAGACTCTGGTTGTTGGAACCATGACCTCCAGATTAGGGTTTGAAGAACAGTGCATAAGTACAAAGATGTAACAAGGTATATGTCTGCAAAGGGAACATGAACATTAGGACACTTTCAAGAGATAAGGAAGTTACTGAGTTTTGAATTACCCTCATCTCCAGAAAATTCCTCAAACTCTCAAGGTCTTTAAAATTTAAAGTGGAAAGGCTAAAGGTTTTGTTTTTAGAAAAAGGGGAATATTCTTATTCTAAGGGGAAAACTTGTACTATTTACCCTTTATTACAGTGTGTGAGATGGAATTAAGTGTATAATTCTTAGAGTAACAATATTTGGCTTTTCACTCCAATATTAGGTTTCCCCTTAGAATAAGAATATCCCCCTTTTTCTAAAAACAAAACCTCATCTGAATTTCCTTTTTCTTTCATAAACTTCATAAGCCCCATGACTTTCAATTTTTTTTAACATATCAGAGAAGGGTGATGAAGTTGCACCCACAGGAAGAGTAGTCCTCTACCCACTGCAAAGAAGTAATAGGAGAGGAGTTAAGTTCTCCGAGTCCACCTCCTATTTAAAAATATCCATCTAAAAGAGCTGCCAGGTAAGATCCAAATGCTATATTGTCTGGCCAATCAGAAGGAAGATACAACTCTATAAAAAAAGACTTTGTGATTTCTTGTTCCTGGTCTTTCCAAGTAAAAGACAGGCAATAGACTTATCTTTTATTAATAGATCATCCAGGGGGCAGCTGGGTGGCTCAGTGGATTGAGAGCCAGGCCTAGAGATGGAAAGTCCTAGGTTCAGATCTGGCCTCAGACACTTCCCAGCTGTGTGACCCTGGACAAGTCCCTTAACCCCCACTGCCTAGCCCTTACCACTCTTCTGCCTCAGAACCAATACACAGTATTGATTTTAAGATGGAAGTTAAGGGTTTAAAAAAATAGATTATCCAAAAAAGCTGAGAAACTGTGATGATGATGATGGTTATACTCGTAAGAAGACTTAACAATCATTTACCACTTTAAAATTTGCAAAGATTTTTATATAGATGATCTTATTTGATCCTCACCTAATAACCTAATAAAGTTAGAATTTGTGATGAAAAAGAGGGAAGGTTGGGATAATCTGACATACGTCTTAGATTTTAAGAGAGATTTCCTGATTTAAAATTTTTTTACATGTTGCTACAATTTTTAATAATTATTTTCTGACATTTTATGATCCATATTCTCTCCCTCTTCCCTCCCTAAGATGCCAGATAATATGCCCTGATCTAACAATGTTTCTAGATCAATTCCAGAGTCTACTCCACACAAAACTTCTCTTGCATCTCCTAGATACTTTACCCCACAGACCCTCAGTCCCAGTCTTCTAGCTATTATTGAATCCTGAGGAAGCCCAAACTTTAGATGCCCTTATGCCAACATTAGATCTGTTTCTGACCCTCAGACTAGAACTCTCAGATCACCAATGAATCTTAATCCAGGCATTGATGGACTCAGGAGCTTCTGAGATATTCCTATCCTGAAACCTGTTCCTACAGGAACAGGTACTTATTTAACTATGGGTGGGAAAGACTACGAATAAGCAGTTATTCTGTTCAGTAGTGTTCACCCAGGAGTTTATTATAACAGATTTTGGCAGGGCCAGCTTAGGTAAAGTACCTAAATAATTCTGAGGGAAAAAAAAGCCTCTGTTTGAACCAGACAGCAGCCATTTTTCTCCTGTCTACAGCATAGCAAAGGGGACAAACTTAGCAAGCAAAAAAAAAATTTAAAGGCACAGTACCATAAAAATTTTACATTCAAACTAGTAGAATGGATCCATCAGTGGGGAAAACAATTTGTACCATGATGGGAATCCTTACGTTACTACTTTTCAACTATCATTTATAATTTCTGGATTGTAGTGATCCCAGGCTATATAATGGGAAATATATGTGATTCATGCCAATGTTTGAAGCTAGAAATAGGTCATGTCTTTGCTTTCATACCAACCACAATTGCAGTCATCATTTCATTCCTCCACTTTTATTGGTCCTTAAAGAATTTAGTGCACAAATTGCTAGGACACAAGGATGATAGCACTGTATTGCTAATGACATCAAGACAGGAAATAGCAAAGTTACTTGAAGAGAATGCTCATTTGAAAGGGGGAAAAGGGATCACAGCAGAGAACAAAATAGAAAGAGCAATGCAAACAACTGAGTCACATGCAGACACAGCAAAGAAAATAGAGGAAGGAGCAACAGCACCAGCAGTACCAATATTACCAATTATTGATCACACAATTTTGCAACTAGATTCTGGATTTCTACATATAAAAAGACATAAGCCATTCACTGCTGCAGATCTCAACATCCTAAAGAAACAAATGCCTGTCTTCTTTTTTTTTTAACATTTATTAATATTTATTTTTTAGAAAAGTTAACATGGTTACATAATTCATGCTCTTCCTTTCTCCTTCACCACCCCTTCATCCTCTGATCTCCCCCTCCCCCTTAGCCGATGCATATTTCCACTGGTTTTAACATGTGTCATTGATCAATACCTATTTCCAAATTGTTGATAGTTGCATTGGTGTGGTAGTTTCGAGTCTACATCCCCAATCATGTCCACCTCAACCCATGTGTTCAAGCAGTTATTTTTCTTCTGTTTCCACTACTGTAGTTCTTCCTCTGAACGTGGGTAGCATTCTTTTCCATAAATCCCTCAGAATTGTTCTGGGTCATGTTTGTTTTAAATTCAGGGAATTGTATATTTGGAATTGGGAAGATGCCATTTAAAAGTATGTTATATATTTCCTATGGACACGTGGGGACTTTGAAACTACATTTCCCATGATTCCTCATGGCAAACAGGAAGTATGATGATGTAAGAGAGGGGATAAGTCTCCTGGGTGAGGAGGAAGTCGCTCTCTTTAGCTACCAGGCACGGGAAGATACGAAAGGTAAAAATGGCTGAGGCAATGTGAATTCTTACAGGCGTGTGGTCTAATGATTTTATCCCTATCAGCATGGCTTTAATTAAACTACTAATTTCTATTATTATATCAGTCTTTATCATTTTTAATCGTAACAGTCATTGCATTGCTGCTAGTACAAAAGTCCATTACATTCGATTTTACCACAGTGTATTGGTCTCTGTGTACAATGTTCTTTTGGCTCTGCTCCTTTCGCTCTGCATCAATTCCTGGAGGTCTTTCCAGTTCACATGGAATTCCTCCAGTTTATTATTCCTTTGAGAGCCTGTCTTTTTTTAAAATCCTTTCAAGTTCATAAAAGAATTTAAGAGACCATTAAGACTTTTTGATGTCATATTTTCAGACATTGAAATTCTTCTTTCTGAATTATTTACACCAGCAGAGAAAGCACAATTTATTGAGGAGACCTGTAGGAATACAAACTTAACATCTTGGCCACAATATTATGAAGATTTAGAATTAAATAGTCATCAAAACCTAGTATACCTAAGAAGAGCTAGGAAAGATCTTGTAGAAGCTATGAAATCCTTTGCTAAGCACCCTGGTTCCTGGGGAAAATTTGAAAAGTTAAGGCAAGAGATAAATGAGCACCCCTCAACATATTTAGATAGGCTTGTCGAAGCTGTGGAAACAATTTTGGAGTTCCAAGACTTAAATGGATCCAACTTGCAGCACATAAGGAGACAGTTTATTAAGGGCAGTTCCCTACCAATAAGGATATACTTCAATTTGTATTGTCCAGGATGGGAATCATTAAGTTTGGAAGACCTACGTAAAAGTGCTGCATATGTTCATTGGGGAAATCAGGAAACCAAAGAATCCATTAGAGAAAAAGATGATATCATAAAAGATTTAAAGGAGAAATTAAAAGAGGCCAAATCTACCATCAAACAAAAAGAATTAGAGGAAATAAAAACCCTGGCAGCCCTACATGCATATAAAGCCAGACCTCAGTACCAACAACCCAGACAAGCTAGCAATAACTTTAATAATAACATAAGGTGGAAAAATAGGACATATAGTGAAAAATTGTCACCTCAAAACCCAACTTAACAACAACAACAACAAAAGAAGCAATTACAAAAATACATGCACAAAATCTAGATACAACATTCTCAAGAGAGAAAACAAATGTTGTGATCACAACTGTGCATCATCTAGTCAACATGCTCCCAACCTGCAGACTATGCAAAAATACAAAGCACAAGGCATACAACCACGTTTTTCCCAAGTATTGATGGGAAAATATGATAACTTATGATGCCAGGAAATAGCCTGGGAACATAAAGGTAAGCCCAAGGGGTGTCGCAATGGGAAAAGACATAAAAACCATGATATAAGAGACTTAGGCATGGAAATACACTATTGACATGGAAAAGCAAAGATTAAATATAGGGATCAGATAGAAGAAGAGAATCAAATGATCAGGGATGCAATAGAAATTAAAAACAGAATTTATGGGATAAAAGACAATGATTCAAAGAGAAAGGAGGAAAATACAAATGCATTTACACCAGACTTTAAACCAAACATAATGACGATAGCACTAACAAATTATAAGGAAATTGCAACATGCAAAGTACCAGTAACAACAGATTTAAACTTAAAATTCTCAACACTTAATGACAAGAGTGTTCCAGATATACAAGATCATATTATTAAGCTAGAACAATCACAAAAAGATCAACTAATGACAAATATAAATGCAGCAGTTCAAGAGATAAGTTTAAATGGATGTTCTGAGCAGTTTCACACAGACAGACAATGATATGAAAGAAAGTGCAAAGCAATTTACAATAAAGACTATTGGGAAGGAAAGAGCATTATCCTTAAGCAGTGAAACAGGCAAACTTCCAAGAGAGTTGGCACATGAAAAGGTTAACAGAGAAAAGAATTGCATTGACATACTAGGACATTCAAATTTAAACCCAACAGTAGAAGACGTTAAGCCCAAAACATCTCTGAGAAAAACCTTGAATCAAAAACTTCCAAACTTAAAAGCTTGTGTTACTTCAGGAATGCCTCCACCTGGAGAGAACTCTAAATGCTTAAGATTTAACTAAATAGAGGAATCACTCACACACAACAACGAATTGATACATAAAATAATACATCCAAGCCAGGGAAACAATCAAGATAACAACATGTTAATGCCATACAGAAACAACAAGGTAGGGGAAGCAAATGCATTGCAAGATCAAAATGCATTGCAATCTGAGGGTCCAAAGCCAGAACAAACGGTGGTCACTTTACAACAGGAAGGGGACATGGCATATACAGGGATAGAGTCTCCAATGATTCAAATGAACCAAAAAACAGAAACAGCTGAACCCATGAGCCAAGTCAACCAAGAAACAGAAAGCAATGAACCACATATGACTAGTATGCTACCAGAAAATGACTTAGCAGATATGGACATAGAAGCAATTTTAGCATTAGAGGTAATTAATACCAACCCATCACAACCATACCCTGTTTACACAGACTCTGATGACATGAGTTCTGATGATGAAGAGAAAATGAAAAGACTATATCAAGAAACAAATGCACCAGTAATCACGGTACCAGACATAGACATTAAGGAAAGACATGAGTGACTATCTTTCATACACGTACTGGATGACTAATCCATCAAAAGTACAGAACACTTAAAGAAAAACTTAAATACAGAAGGATTACAAACATAATGTGGAGAAGACTGTAGCAATGAAAACAGTATATATAAATAGAATTAAAGCAATATTGGATTGCTAGTTCCACCCATAGAGAACATTACCCCTCCTAAAGGAAAGCATATGTAAGTGGATATTGATCCACAAAAACCTAGCCAAGTCATTGCAAAACATCTAAAAGTGCATATAACATAAATACACACAAACAATTGACTGACATTACTGACAAAGCATCACAAACCACACTGTTCCTGTATCCGGACCAGAGAGCCCATCCAACAACATGCATGACAACAACAACATGTGACAGAGAGACAGAGAAGGGGAAAAGCATCAAGAAAAGAAAAGGAAATCAAGAAAATCACCAAGAAGAAAGATGCAATAAAACAGTACTTGAAAAGACATTGTGAAAAAACCTTTGAACTTTGCAAAAATGGACAATTGCACAATGAAGAGGACAGAAGGAAACGGTTTACATAAGACTATGGTACGGCGATAGCACAAAAACACAAATTAACCTCACACTTTAGGGAAAATGCAACCACAGTACATAGCATCTGTAATAAGGGGGTAATGTGGCTGATAACAGGGGAGCTGGTGGTACAAGTGAGTCACCTGGGTCAGGGATCCTACAACTACTGTAATTGATGATTTGAGATAGCCAGGGATGTGTATGCCTGAGCTGTGATGCCCAGTCAGTCCCTGCTGTCTGTAGGCTCCTTTAAGGTGGAGAGTGAAGAGCCCCTCCCTGTTGGAGTGAAAGCAGTATCCAACAGGAAGTGAAGCTGACACACTTCCTGGACAAAATGGATGCTTACCCTGTACTTCCTTTGGAGTCAAGTGGCTGCTATCTTCCTTCTCTTCATCCCCTTAGCACTGGATGATGTTATAAATAACTAAAGAAGCTCACAGTATCAGGTTAAGGGTTTATTTAAACACAGGAGGGAAAACTGAGGAAAGAGGGTTCAGGGTCTGGAGAAGCTGTTGCTAAGGGTGACTGACCAGTGTTGGCAATGGACCTAGAAAGTAAGATCAGGCTGAGGGAACCAGCCCCTCAGCCAGAGGTAATTTCCACTTCCCTGATGTTATGTGGTCCACCAGCTAGATGAAGTTGATGAATTAGTTTAGGGGTGTCCCTGTTCCTAGGCTGACCTAACCTAATTTCCTACCTATGATCCTTCTCCCTCAACCCGGGGGCCCCAAGGGATGTCCAAGGACAGCTGGGTGTCTGGGAGAGGTCAAGGAAATCAGAACCCCCAGTTTGGTTCTGCAGGGGTATTTATAGTCTCAGCTCAAATTGTCAGGTCTTGGGACTGGCACTTGCTGGGCCAAAGTTCCATTCTCCCAACTGCCAGGATTGCCTAGGGTAATTTTGCAAATGCAAGAGATCTTGCATAAATCCTGCATTACACATCAAGATACAAGAGAAATTATAGACAACTTGAAGAAAATTGACAACTTTGAAAACAAGAGTGAGTATTTTGCATGCACAGTACATAAAGAGAACACAAAATGCAACACAAAACTGATATCTAGTCAAGACCTCATGTAAATAGGTGAGTGTCTGAAGATTGTGTAAATACAAAATGTACATATGTCTATAATGTAAATAGTTGCAAGTTCCATAAGATTTTACCCACATAAGAAGATCAAGTGATTTTCTTGTCTGGTTAACATCAATATGCAGGACTAATGCTTATATAATTGTATAATAGTGCAAATAATGTAGATTTATTTACATAGGTTGGAAAAGTAGAGTAGAATTGTAAATAATAGTCCCTAACCATGTAGATACTGTAGTATACTAACAATTTAGCAGATAATTAGAACATTAGACATAGGGAAAGTACAGAAAGGGCTAGGGAAATTCAAAAATTTTTAGCGAGCTAGTTCAGGGAAAGCATAAGTATATATATCTATATATATACATATATATGTGTGTATGTGTGTGTGTGTGTGTGTATGTTGTTGGATAGATAACTAAGAATACTAACATACTAAAATAGATTCTCTATATAAAACTAATATTGCATTTAAAACATAGGTAGCTTAAATATAATTTGATAACAGCTAAGAATAATAAGATAATTGTGTTGCATTACTTGATAGACTTATACATTAAAAGTAGAAACAAGTTAAAATTCTGTTAAAATCATAGATGTGTTAAATAATAACTTAGAAGAGTTTAAGGATAAGACAATTGTTACACTGTAAACTTAAATATTGTGTTCAATGGAAAAAATTTTTTTTGTGTTACAAAATTGTTTTGTACCCTATAAATATTGTTTTATAAATTGCAACCCTCATCTCCCTACCAACCTCTCCAAACCTGTCTTAGAATAGGAATAGATAGATAATTAGTATAGTTATAAGACAAGATAGGCTTTATTATTTTGGAGGGAGGGGGAACATAAGATAGGAATAGGAAATAGTGGTGCATGAATTAAGTGTGATTTTTGGAAAAAAGATAACTGGGATACTCTAAGAATGGAATTTGTGCAAGGGGGATGGGCTAAAAGGAGTCAGAGAAGGGGTGACTGAAGGTTGGTGACAGTTGGTGAGAGTTGAGACCAGAGGGAATTCTGGGTAATTCTCCAGAGGAGGAAGGAGGAGAAGGACTTCTGGTAGAGGACTGAGAGAGGGAGGAGGAGAACATCTCAGCTCAAATCCAGCCTTGAGGGCTTCCTGAGGATCTTTCTTTGGACATTGAAACTCTGATTCCCTGGTCAAATATTCCATCGCATCTCACCCAGCAAGACTTCAATCAGCTAAGTGTTTGGACTCCATTTTGGGAGCAATCTCTTAGGCTCCTTCTCCCATTACCCAAACTTGCTGAGAGACCCTTTCTGGTCAAACTTACAATTATAGAAAAGAAATAGAAATAGAATCTGAAAGAGAAGGGGTGAGGGGAGACACTCAGGAGTGAGAACCCCAAAGGTTCCCACCCAAGTGATGGACCCCATTGAAATAGAGAAGAAGGCACCCCAAAATCCCTCTGCCCTTCACTCCTTTTCCTAACCCCTAAATTGCAAATAATAAAAGCCATTCATTAGGAAGATAGTGTTCCAGAGTGCCTGAGAGACAATGAGGGGTTGTCTGGTCTGGCTGCCTCCATCTTGAAGCCAGACCACCCACTGTGAAGTTGACTGACCTTGAGGGAGGCTTGCGTGAACCCCTCATTCAGAATCGGATTGGGGTACCCTATGGGGCCCTCATCTTATAGGGAAGCCTCGCTCCCCACTTCTGTGGGGCAGCATGACCATCCAGGTCACCCAGTTTCAGGGTCACACTCTCTCGAAGTCTGGGGAGTGTATATTTGGCAGGAGGGGAGAGCTCCAAGAAAGTCTCACCCTCATAGACTCTCTCTCTCTCCCCTCTATTATAACATTGATTTCTGGCTCTTTTATTCTTAAAATTTGTCAAATGTTTCATCAGTCTTCAGATATGAAGATGATGCTTCTCTGATGGCAGAAAGTGAAGAATTAAGAAACATCTTGATGAGGTTAAAAGAAGAGAGTACAAAAACTGGTTTGACGCTCAACATAAAAAAACTAAACTAAACTAAAATCACTGCAACTGATTCCATTTCTTCCTGGCAAATAGAGGAAGAAGAAATGGAAGCAGTGTCAGATTGTATATTCTTTGGTTCAAAGATCACTGCAGACAACCACTGCAACCATGAACTTAAAACACACTTGCTCCTGGGAAGTAAAGCTATGGCAAATCTGGACAGCATAAGGAAAATAAAAAGGGATATCACTTTGATGACAAAGGTCTATAGAAGCAAAGCTATGGTTTTTCAGTAACAATATATGACTGCAAGAGTTGGACTAGAAGGAAAGCTGATTGTCTCAGAGTCTTCACTTTAAATTGTGGTGCTGGGGAACATTTTTGGGAGTCCTTTGGACAGTAAAGAGAATGAATCAGTCAATACTTAAAGAAATTAATATTAAATAATATATAATATAATAACTGATATTAATATTAAGATATTAATTAAAGAAATAAATGCAGACTATTTACTGGAAAGACACATATTTTGGCCACATAATGAGAAGAGAGGCCTCCTTGGAAAAGACCCTGATATTGGGAAAGATTGAAGGCAAAAGGAGAAGGGAACAGAAGAGGATGAGATGGACAGATGCTGTCAAGGAAACAACCGTACACCCACTCACTACCATTCTGAGCCCCACAGACTGGGAGTCAAATTGAGTGAGAGACACTGAGAGCCAGAGGGAGAAGCACAGGCATTATGGTTATTATATTCTTCTCAGCAGAATAGCACATATATGGGAATTCCTCTTTTAAGAAGAGGAGCCCACCAGTTCAGGCTTAGTTAACTTTTTATTGTTTCAAATCCAACATAACTCAGGAGGAAAAGTGTGACAGTAAATTCCTAGAGTGGGCCTGACAATAGTTGTTTTATCTAGAAAAGTCACTAAGGCTGCTCCCAGTCTAGATTCAGTTGGAATAGTCCAGTCAGGATTCAGTTGGTAGGTTTTTCAAGCTTAGGCTATAGTTGCAAAGAATTATTGTTATATATCCTAAATCTTGGGAAGAAATGGAGGCTTGAACAAATCCAAATAATTATTATGGTTAATATTCCTTTTATCTTTACACTAAAAACATAAACTTGGACAGACTTTGAGAGATTGGAGGATAGAAGGGTCTGGCATGCTGTGGTCCATGGGGTCACAAAGAATCACACACAACTGAACAACAGCCTAGGAAAAAAGCTTCTCAGAAATGTTTTGGTATGAGCTTTCCCACTTATCTTCTAGTCTTACTAAACTGTTGTTCACTTCTTAAGGCTTTTTGAGAGTCCTTCCCTGGCTTGTCTACAGCAGAGCACCAGCACGTCTTCCTAACTCTATTGAACTATTTGTCCTTTGGATCTTTTGACTCTCACATAGGCTACCTGGGACCTGGTGAGTCTGGATTTTGTGGCTTTCCCCTTCATATCTCCATGCACCCTTTCAAGGTGAGATGAGTCTCCCTGGAAATCTGAGTCAGAGAGACATAGATAGAATGGCCAGTATACAAACTAGGCTCAGGGCTCGTGCTTTTAAGCAGTGGGCAGGGATTCTTCCTTCCCTCTATGATTCAAAGTATTTAAAGGTGTTCCAGCCCTAGGGCTGGGCTTTCTGAGAGCATGGTGGCAACCCAGGGAGAATTAGGGGCAGGGTTGTTATTTGCAAAGGATAGCTCTGGGATTGTTCCTTTCCATAAGTGAGGAAGCAAATTGAAGAGAGGTTTTCTTTACCTGATTCCTGGAATTCCCTGGCTTTCCCCTTTCCCATTTCAGTAGTAATTTCCCATCTTCTCCATTAGATGTCACTCAGTCTCCATTCCTGGGTACACCAGGGTGATGGGGCTTGCTGAGCAATCTCTATACCTGTTATCTTGCTTCTCAAGGACAGCATAATTTTGGTCCTAGGGTTCCTGTTGGTGCCAGTGTTTTCATGAGCATCTGCAATGACCACCATGCTCTACCACTTAGCCCAGTATGGTTCCTCTGTCATTTATCATATGATCTGATTTGTGAAATGCCTCTCTTTACTGGGCTTATGTCCTTCAAAGAGCTTCCAAGATAAGGAGAGAAGTATTCGGTAGAGACACTCACAATTGCCAGGATGAGAGATATCTGGAACCTTAACTCTCCTGAAAGAGGTGAAAATAGCTAGCTAGCCTTTATGTAGTACCTCCTACAAATCAGGCACATAACTGTTTTATAAATAGAAGCTCATTTGATCTTCCCAACAATCCTGTGGGGATAGAATGAGCTACAAATTTTTCTTATTGGCCTGTCTGATGCTAATTTTACCAAAGATGCCCACAGAGACCTTACAAAGAATGAGCTTATATCCTAATACCTTTTTCAGCTCAAAAAGAAAAAAATATATATATTTTTATCAACTTATGCTACACTACCCAGAGGATAGTGAAATTTAACTCTTAGGATCGTGGTTTATCTTAGTATTGTCTCAATGTGAAGGGCTATGAAAAAGATAAAAATCAACTGATAGTTAGTATTTATATAATGTTAAAGATATGCCAGATTTTTCACATATATCATCTCTTTTGATCCCAAAGTTACATTACTTCTAAAAATTATAAGGTGATTTTATTATCACCTGAATTACACAGAAACAGAATTGTAGGTATAAAATGGTAAACCACACATGATTCTTCTCTGTATTCCTTACAATTCTTTTCATAGTATCTCATACACTGTAAATATACTTTATAAACACTTGTTGAATTATGGTGAGAAAAAGGAATGGCTTATTAGTGTTTAGAAAGTATGTTAATCATTAAGAATCAGTATGGGTTCATAAAGAACAGGCTACCCTTGATTAATCTCTTTCCCTTTTTTTGAAAAGGTTACTGGACTACTCATCCTACATCCAGCAGGAATGCTGTAGGCAGCAAGTTTTCATGATATCATTATGAATAAATCGGGTGATATGAGCTAGATGATGCTATAGTCACTTGAATTGGAACTGGTCAAAATAACTAGTTCAAGAGATTAGTTGGGTAATGGTTAAAATTAATGGTTGGATGATGATTATATGAAATTATGTGGTCACCAGTATTTATTATATCTTGAATAAGAAATTTATTTAAACAATAAAGAAGAGAAATGTGAGGGGGATAGAGAAGTTAGCTATCCTATCAACCTAAATGTTTTGTTCTGGGTCTGCTTAATCCAGGCAGAGATTAGTTAGCTCTCAAACCAGAAAGGCTGGTAGTGAGTAACCACACAGCCTCTTCCAAGGTGGAAGCTAGTCTTTCCAGAAGCTAGGAAAGGAATCAGCCTTTCACTCACCCAATGAAATAGTCCAAGAAGAAACTGAACTTCGAGCCCACGATCCAAACCTTAGTCTCCAATGAAACTCCCTCAAAGACTGTCTAAGACTATCTCCAGAAGACAATCTCTTCACATTACTTTCTCAAAGACAATCTGCTCTGAAGGAGTTTAGGACTTGCTTTTTATGGTGACTTTTTGTCCCTTCCCCTCTTCACAGGGACCAATCACAGTTTCCAAATTGTCTAGCACTGCCCCACGGGGCAGTGTCTGTAGGATTGACTTCTCACCTTCTAAAAGTTAAGTTCTCATCAAAAAGATTCACAGATTCCCACTAATTGAATTTCCAAGGGTGTGAATTTTCTAAATACCTTTCTAGTTTCTCACCTAGTACTAAGTAGGGTGTTTAATCTTTTGTTGATTCAATTAAAAAGTAGACAAGGAGGAGTTGATCCTTTCTTCAATCTAGGGAGATACAAAGTAGGGGTACTTAGTTTTAACTCAGGATAAACAATAGAGTAAAGAATTCTCTTTCACAATTGTTAATGGATCAATGTTAATTCCAAAGGGAAAGGACTCTGGGAGAGTGCACCAAGAATCTGCACTGGCATTGTAATATTCAACATTTTTGTCAATAACTTGGATGAAGGCATAAAGGGATGCTTAACTTATGTGTAGGTGGCAAAAAATCTGGGAGAAAGGGCCAGCATATTGAATGACGTAGACAAAATTAAAAAAAAAATCTCAATGGGCTAAAACTATGAGTTGATATGAAGAAGATTTAACTTTATGAAGATAGGGATAAATGTAAAATCCTCACACTTCTATATTTGATCTTCTAAAACCAAATGTAGGATAGAAAAGATAGGGCAATATAACAGTTCATGTGAAAAAGATCTGGGGTGGGGGTTAAGTGGAGAATGTCCAGTGAAGGATGTGCCAGATGTTGAGAGCACTGGAGACTGTGCTGTGATCAATCAAAGGAACTGAGGATATTCACCAAGGAGAAGAAGAGATATAGCAAATGAGAAAAAAGTAGTCTCCATGTGGAAGAAGGATTAGAATTGTTATCCTATGTCCTAGTTGAAGAACTGGTAGCAACTGACAAGTTTCAGGGAGGTACATTTAGTCTCAAGGTCAGGAAGATTTTCTTGGCAAATAGAACTGTCAAAAAGTGAGATAGACTGCTGTAGGACCTGGAGGGGTCTTTTTCATTAGATGTCTCTGAGTGGATGCTGGATGACTACTTTGGAAATATGTTCATTTTTGAGTCTGACAAAATGAACTTGAAGGCCACTTCCAACTTTTGAGATTTTGTGGGTCTGCTGAACTCAGAGCGATGAGTTCTAGTCTAAATCCTTAGGGTTGAGAGTAAATATCAGACATAACTCTTGGCTTCACAAGACTGATTATTTAATAGAGGAAATAAGACAAACATAGAGTCATCAGAAGTACTTCTTGTAAAGAAGAATAATACTAGAACAATCAAAGTTGGAGACTGAAATTATAATGACTAAGTTTAGTCCCAATGAAGAGATTTGAGAAATAACTTCCCCTAACTTCTTAGCAGAAGTGGAAGACAATGGGTGGAGAACATTGTAAACAATATGAGACATTTTAGACATGTTGATTAATTTTGTTGAACATTCTCCCCCTCTCCATTTTTTTATTATTTCATTATAAAAGATGGCAATTCCCTGAATTCAGAAAGAGAGGTATTTCACTCCTCCTAGGTGTCTGTATATAGTCAAAGGGACACAGAAACAATAACTTATTAATCAGTATGTGTCACCTCATGACTCTTTTCATGCCATAGGTCCCTAATCCCCTTTTTGAGTAAAGAGAACATTCTATTACTTGTATCACTCAAGGGAAGGGAATTTCAGTAGATGAGGATAGGTAGAGTATTCTGAGAAACTTCAGTACAGCTCCATTAATTTCTTAGTCCCAGAGAATCCTGTTTCCAGGATCCAAATGGATTTTGCAAGACTTTGTTAAACCTTTTAAATAGTTTTCAAGTTAATCAACCCAATCAGGAAGTGGGGAGATTCTAGAAAGATGAAAACTGTTTACATCTCATTAATTTATTTTAAAAATAGTCCAATAATGCAACAACTATCTAAATAAATACAAACAGATATAGTAAGGGAAAAATCCAAAATAAAACCTTGCATTCAAATAACCATGTACTGAGAAGTATTTACATTTTTAAATGAATATGCACAGGTACATATTTATGTATACATATATACACTTCTGCAAAATGAGTGTTATTTCCCTCTGATGCCTTTTCTATTCATAAATGTATAAAGTTTTAATATTTTTCAAAATAGAATCATCTTTGGTATGCCTGTTGTTCTGTTATCTTCACTTCAAATTGTTATCGTTCAGTCCTTTTTTGGTTGTGTCTGATTCTTCATGACGCTATTTGGAGGTTTTCCTGATTGGTTTTCCATTTCCTTCTCCATCTCACTTTACAGATGAACTGAAGCAAAGAAGCTTAAGTTACTTGCCCAGGGTCACACAGTTAGTATGTGTTTGAGGCTAGATTTGAAGTCAGGAAGATGAGTCTCCCTGATTCTAGGCCTGACACTTTATGTACTATTACCATTTGGCTGCCCCATCTCAAATACTTAATGGTTTTGTGTGTATATCTTTAAAGTAATCAAACTTGCAATTTTAATGGAAAAATAGCATTCCATTCCATTAACATATCATTTTGTTTAACCTCTCCCCAACTATTTGACAATGTGTTTTGCTTTCCAGCTTTTTGCTACAAAAAATGAAGCAGATGTGACTTATTTTTATATACATGGGCCTTTTTCCTTTTTAAATTACATTTTTCAAAAGAGCCATAGTACTGGCTATCATTGGGACAAAAGGGTAACCTGTTCATTGTGCATAGCCACATTGTTCTCCAAAAAATATTGCACTGATTTTATATTACTAGCAACACTATAACAGAGTATCTCTTTCCTTAAAATCTTCCCAATATTGAATATTATCTTTTAAAATCATTTATAATTCCACTACTGTAAAATTAACATCTAAGTATGATAATTTAATGCTTATGAAGCAATACTTCACAGTTGTCTTAACTTTAATTTATTTAATTATTAAAGAGATTGAATGACTTTGTAAATTGTTTATTTGCAGAAATGTAATATAATTTTTTTAAACAGTTAACTTCTGTGTTTTGGCTCATAGGTGGAAGAGTGGTAAGGGCAATGGGGGTCAAGTGACTTGCCCAGGGTCACACAGCTAGGAAGTATCTGAGGCTGGATTTGAACCTAGGACCTCTGGTCTCTAGGCCTGACTCTCAATCCACTGAGCTACCCAGCTACCCCCTGTAATATGATTTTTTAAAAAGATAACCCTGGATTTGAAATCAAAAGCTCTGGTTTTGAAGCCCATCTCTGCTACTTATACTATACCTCTTTGGACATGTCAAATGACTGGATTGAATTAGATCATCCCTCAGTACCTTCTAGGCCTAAAGCACATGATAATATTGATTTGTTATTTTTTTCCACATTGTTTTCATCTTTTAATCATTTACCAATTGGGAATTGAGTATTATTATTTTTAAATTTTTTACTTTTTACCAATTCTGTGTAATAACAAATTCCCACTCAAGTTTTCCCAAGTTATATGATTGAACTTATCCCCCTCCCTCCCTTATCTTCCCCCTCCTGGTGCTGGCACATGATTTAATCTGGGTTATACATGTATTATCATGCAAAACATATTTCAATATCATTCATTTCTGAAAGTGAATAATCTTATAAAACCCAAACCCCAAAACCCAAACCCAAATAAACAGCTGAAAAATTGTATGCTTTCATTTGCCTTCTGAATCCAACAGTTTTTCTTCTGGAAGTAGAAAGTGTATCTTAAGTCCCTCAGAATTGCTCTGGATCTTTGTATTGCTGAGAGTAGCTGAGTCTATCAGAGTTGATCATTCCACAATATTGTTGTTATGTACAATGTTTTCCTGGTTTTGCTTATTTCATTCTGCCTTAGTCCATGAAGGTGTTTCCAACTCTTTCTAAAATCATCCTGTTCCCCATTCTTTATAGCACAATAATAATCCATCACCATCATATACTTAATTTGTTCAGCCATTCCCTAATTGAGAGAACATCCCTTTAGTTTCCAATTCTTTGCCACCACAAAAAGAGCAGCTATAAATATTTTTGTACAAGAGGTCCTTTCCCATTTTTAAAAATCTCTTTCAGCTATAGACCAGAATGGTTGGATCAGTTCACAACTCCACCAGCAATGCATTAGTGTCCCAATTTTGCCACATCCCCTCCAATATTTATTATTTTCCTTTACTGTCATATTGACCAATCTGATAGGTGTGAGGGGTACCTCACATTGGTTTTAATTTTTCATATGATTATTGATAGTCTTGATTTCTTTTTCTGAAAATTACTTATATATATATCCTTTGACCATTTATCAATTGGGGGAATGACTTGGATTCTTTTAAAATTTGACTTAGTCCTTTATATATTTGAGAAATGAGAACTTTATCAGAGAAATTTGTTATAAAAATTTCCCCCAGTTTATTGTTTCCCTTCTAATCTCTGTTGCATTGGTTTTGTTTATACAATCCCTTTTTAATTTAATATAATGAAAATTATTCATTTTACATCTTGTAATGTTCTCTATCTCTAGTTTGGTCACAAATTCTTTGCTTCTCTGTAGATCTGACAGGCAAACTATTCTATATTTCTCTAATTCAGTTATAAGACCATTCTTTACATTTAAATCATATACCTGTTTTGACTTTACCTTGGTATAGGGTGTGAGATATTGATCTATACCTAATTTTTGCCATACCGTTTTCCAATTTTCCCAATAATTTTTGTCAAATAATGAGTTCTTATCCTAAAAGCTGGGACCTTTGGGTTTATTAAACATTAAATTTCTGAGGTTGGATATATATTTTAAAAATGTTATATCAGTTTCCTGTTTATTCTATATATAAGGATTTTATTAGTTATATTTATCTCATTTTTTCAATCTGTTAATTTTCTTTTTAGTTAGATAGAATTTTTTTTCTGATTTTAAAAAATGTTACTTTAAGGAAATATATTTCCCTTAATAATTTATTCCATTTGTCTGATAGATTGAATGTATCTATTTTCCATAATTGAAATAAATGAATCATTCCTTTTTCTTTCACATTCTGTGGGGAGAATGTAAAAGTATGTGAGCAAGACATATATATATATATATACATTCACTTTTTGTTCTATTGATTGGTCTTTCTATGTTTTGTCTGGTACTAGATAGTTGATAATTATCTGTTTATAAGATGTTTTGAAATCTGGAAAGATGAACTCTTTGTACTCAATTTTTATTTTTAAAAGCACCCTACAATTATACACTTGTTTTTTCATATGAATATTTTTCATTAGCATTTGATCCAGGTCTATGAAATAAGCTACTGATATTATAATTTCTTATTCAATCTATAGCTTATTTTGGGAAATATTGACATTTTGTTGGGTCCACTTGTTCAAATCTTCCTTTATTTTTGTTAAAACAATTTTGTAATTTTCTTTATAAAAGATATTGGTCTAAAGGACAGGTGAGTATTCATCTATCTGAATTTTACTCATTATTATGAAGAGCACTTCTCTTTTTACCAATTCCTTTTGATCTTTATTACTATTGTAAACATATGCAAATTATTTTTGTGGATTAATCTTGAAACCCACTGCTTTGTTTAAGTAATTTATTATTTCAATTTGTTGTTTAGTGTCTTAGAAAAATCACAAAATCATGTAATATGATAACTGAGATATCCTCCTGATTATCAATGCTTCATTTTCCTTTTCATGCTTAAATGCTACAGTTAGCAATTAAAATATATTTTATAAAATTAAAAAAATGATGAAAGAACACTGGATTTGTTTCTATTTTAGTGGAAATGCCTTTAGAATTTCTCTGTTAAATATATATGGAAGATATTGACCCTCACCTTGGAGTTACAAGAGCCTATGTGGGGAGTTTCCCCCTCCCATTATCTCTTTTGGAGATGTTTTGGATGGTAGCCCACGGTAATTTATATAACATGATCCAGCTGTCCAGAAGGAAGATGAGAAGCAACAAGACAAATGGAAAAGGGTATTGAGAATGGCCCTCTGAACCCTAAGACTCAGTAAAAGATGACAACATGAGTCAATGCTGGGAGAGAGAGGAGTCAGACAGCACTCATTCACTATGAGCAAATCTGAATGAAACATGTTCAGTCGTTTCATTTGTGTTCAACTCTTCATGATCCTCTTTTTTTTTTTTTTTTTTGACAAAGATATGGAAGTGGTTCGCCATTTCCTTCTCTAGCTCATTTCACAGATGAGAAAACTGAGGCAAAAAGGGCTAAGTGATTTGCATAGGGTCACATAACTAGTAAATATCTGAGGCCAAATTTGAACTCAAGTCTTTCTAATTCTAGGTCCAGTGCTCCATCCACTGAACCACCACCTAGCTACCCTTAAATGAAAAATAGACTCATTCATTGCCCCAGCAAGAATAATTCTCACTTCTACCTGAAGAAACTTTATGAGAAAGGTATGGCTGTAACCTAGGTGTAAAAAAACAACCAACTTCCCCCTCCCTCCTGTTGTAAGGGTTTCCTAACCCTTATAAGTTATTGGTATTGGTATAGTATTATCAATAATTATGTCCTGAGAGGACAGGCTACTGTTTTGACCATTGGAAAAGATGGTTCCCAAGCAGTCTGAAAAATTCCAGCTTGAGCTAGTTTGATATAAAAAACTATTTATTGAAAATATTAAAATTTAGGAAAAAGGGAAAGAAAAAGTAAACAAGTAAGAATAATATTTACCCTAAATCTAAATTTCTAACTGTACCCAAAACCCAAATTTCTGGGTTCACAAGAACCATCTTCCCCTTGATAGAAATCAAAGCTAACTTATTTTCCTATATTCCAATTCTACCTTAATACTCTAAAACTAAAAAGTATATAACTTATCATGATGAGAAAGATTAGATTTCTTTCCTGCTATTTAGATGAGAAAAAACTAGTCCGAATTGTCACAGCTTTGCTCCCTTCTGCCACCACTGGCAAAGCAGTGATATTGCACCACAATCTCCTTCCTTCTTACTTGGATATTTCTCAAGTAGAAATTTCACTAGATCTTCTCCAACTTCCAACTTCTTTGTGCCAAAAACCCTTGGACCTCCTTCCTTGAGTCAAGATAGACCAAGAGAGAGTGTTTCTTGAGTCAGGACAGACTAAGAGAGAGCGAGTGAGAGTTTGTTGGTCTCAATTGTCCCTTTCAAGAACCTCTGAGAAATTCTTTTTATTTCCCATGATCCTCTCTTGAAAATTCAATTTTGGCTTAAAGAAATCTAGCTTTCTCAAATTTCTATATTTATCTATTGCAATCAACTCTATTTCCTAATTAACTCTTTTTTAAAAAAATCCTTAACTTCTCTGTATTGGCTCCTAGGTGGAAGAGTGGTAAGGGTGGGCAATGGGGGTCAAGTGACTTGCCCAGGGTGACACAGCTGGGAAGTGTCTGAGGCCAGATTTGAACCTAGGACCTCCTGTCTCTAGGCCTGACTCTCAATCCACGGAGATACCCAGCTGCCCCCTCCTAATTAACTCTTAATTAACACATATCCTATTACACCCCCAAAACACCCTCAAATTTATCAAAGGGTGGGAGATACTTTACCACTCTGATGAAGTGGTAGGAAAGTTTTGTCAACTTTAGCAGAATCACTAGGGAAATTTCTCTATAGGTCAGCTGCTTTGAGAGGCTGGCTTCTGCCATAAAACTTAGTTGTATGTGTTCACTTTAGATTCCAAGTAAAATTCTTCTGTGTTTTTGGAGCTTTGCTTTATAGACCTGGTGACTGGTGAACCTTGGGCAGGTCCTAGATAAACTTAATCCTAGTTTTCAAGTTCTACCTGGGTAGGGGATGAGTCAGATAAAGAGTCATTCTCAAAGTAGACCTGAGCTCTCTGTGTCAGGAAAGAACCTTTGACACATAGACTAAAAATATAATATTGACTGTTGGTTTCAAATAGATCCTTTTTGTTATACTGAGAAAAAATTATATTGCTATACTTTTAAGTTTTTTAAAAAACCCATAATTATATGCAGCATTTTATCATAGGCTTACAATTAGAAGAAGTCTAAAAAGTCATCAAGTTCAATCACATCCGAGAAACAACCCTACAATAGTTCTCTCCAGACAATGGACTCTTCCTGGAAGACCTTCGCTTATGGAAATGCCCTGATTCCCTAGGCAGCCTATTTCATTTTTCGAAAATTCCAAACATTATGAAGTTTTTCCTTCTTTTAAAATGTACCTGTCTTTGACTTCTCCCTATCCTTTGTTGTTCTGCTCTTTGAGATCAAGCAGGACAAGTTTATTTGTTCTTGTACTTGGTATTTGGTAGGTTTAAGATACTTGAGGCTCTTATGTCCTCCCTGGGTTTTCATTTTTTCCAGCAAAGAATTCATAATTTAGTCCCTTCCCCATCCTGGTCACGCTCCCGAGTGTGCTTTCCTTTGTCATCGTCCTTCCTAAAATGTGATGCTCGGGCTTAGACAGAGTATTCAAGATGCTGTTTTGCTAGGGAGGACAATGGTGTGTGGCCTTCCGTCTTCTAGATGCTGTACTTCTATTCATACAATGTTGTTGGCTTTTTCATCAGTCATTTCATATGGAACAAGCAATTGGGATTTTTCATGTAAATTGTCTATTTCTTTCCACTTCTGTCATGTATAGCTGAGAAGTTTTGGTGTGCCCTGTATAAAAAGGGACCCTAATTAGGACAGTCTTAAGTGCTGATGTCTTTTGTGCACACTCAGTCTTGGCTCAGTAAATAACCAGCTGAAGGATCTTTTTCTTTGCCACTCAATAAGCAGACAGGAAGTAGTTATATAGAGTACCTGACTATGCTTTGAATTGGGGCAGAACTTCTCCATTCCATATGATCACCTACTTCCTGAAGCAGGCTTTTGCAATTGGAAACTATTGAGCCTTCATTGACCAGCCCTGCCTCCCTTCAGTTGTAAAGGTCCTCTGAAGCTTTATATTCTCCCAGGACTTCCCCATTCTTGTGGAGGTTGTGCAGTACCCTTGGCTTGCAAGTCTTTCATCTCTCAGGTTCTGGGGAAACTAATTATCTGCAAAGCAAGAAATCATATTCTGGGCAAGTAAGCTATAGTAACCCCTTAAAGCTGCTTTGATTTCCTGAGAATGGAATTTCTGAATCTCACACTCTCTAAGGTTCTCAAGGGAGTGAATGTGGTTTCCTCTAGCTCAGTGGTTTCCAAACTTTTTTGGCCTACCGCCCCCTTTCCAGAAAAATATTACTTAGCGCCCCCTGTCACATACTATCACGGCCCCCTTATAGTTATTTACCACCCCCAAATATACCTGTGGCCATCACCACTCCCCTGGATCACTGCAGTACCCACCAGGGGGCGGTGGTGCCCACTTTGGGAATCACTGCTCTAGCTCCTCTTTTCCCTGGATGACACACATTTTCCCACAATAACTTGACTACCTAAGGAATATGACTAGCCTGGACCTATCCAATCAGAATCATTGCTGAGATCCCAATTCTACCATCAACTCTTCCTTGACCATGGAGAAGTTTCCTGCAGGGAAAGATGGATCATGCTCTGCCATATATAGGACTTCAATTCCTGGCACAGGAACAATTAAATCCATAAAAGATACATGGGAATAAGCACACCATAAAGTCGCATGCCCCCATCACTATTTAATTCATTTACCTGTTAGGTTTAGTTAGAAATTCAGGGATTCAGAAACTGGTACCTGATTTCTTCTCTTTGGAGTGTGACTTGCACTTGGGGTAGATTGCTTTTGTGTGTCCTGTTGCTGGCAGGCACTTCTCCTTGTGTTTTACGATGGCTAACTCAATAATCATGGATCAGTGATAGAGGCAAGGAAGGGCAGGACCCAAACATACCAAGAGAAATTCTGCCTGGTTTTTTATCTTGTCCTCCTGTATCTCCAACTTTGAGATGTGTAGTTCCCAATTTCTATGGCCAAAAGGTATATTTCATCCCCTCTATCCAAGCATAGCCACTATGTCTGTGGCAATTCCCATTTGTTTCTGACTTCATCCTTTCTGCCTCTTTCCTTCTCTCTCTCCCTCCATTTCTCCTCCTCTCCCTCTTTCCTTCTTTTCCTCTCTCTTCTCCCCTTCTCCCTTTCTTTCTTTCCTCTGTTGCTTCTTCATTTAAGCATGAGGACAGGACAAGCAGAATGAGAAAGGCACTATAGAAACAACTCTGAGGTGGTTCCTCACACCTATCAAGTTAGTAACAATGACAAAATGCAATTCTTTTAGAATTATGAAGATAGAGGACTTCACATTACTGGTGGAATGTGCAAATGGCAAAATCTTTTTGGCAAAACAATTTGTCACTATACTATTAGAACTATAAATATAATATGTCCTTTGACTCAATAATTTCATAATTGACAATTCACTTTTTTAACCCTTTCCTTCTGACCTAGTATCAATTTTAAGACAAAACTGCAAGGGGGCAGTGGATTGAGAGCCAGGACTAGAGACGGGAGGTCCTAGGTTCAAATCTGGCCTCAGACACTCGTCCTAGTTGTGTGACCCTGGGCAAGTCACTTGACACCCACTGCCTACCCTTACCACTCTTCTGCCTTGGAGCCAATACACAGTATTGACTCCAAGATGGAAGGTAAGGTTTTAAAAAAAAAATTAAAAAAGACAAAACTGCAGCTAGGGCTAGGCAATCAGAGCTATCCAGCTGCCCAACAATATCTTATCATCAAAAAGAAAAAAGCTTTGTTTAAAGATATTTACATTTAAATTATTTATAATTTCAAAAATTAGAAATATAACTTGTGTTCAACATTTAGAGAATGTCTAAACAAGGTGTGTAATATCAAGGTAATGGGCTATTATAATGCATTCAAGAATGACAAATATGAAGAATATAAAGAAATATAGAAAGATTTACATGAAATAATACAAAGTAGAGAGAATAGAACCAGAGGCAGTATATGTACTGATAATAACAATGTTAAAGGAAACTCTCTATATAAGTACAGGAATCAATGGGACTTAGGATGGAAGTAATTGATAAACCATTCACAAGTCCTTTTTTTTTTAACACAATATCATAGGATTAAATAGTAGCTAACATTTATATAGTGCTTTAAAGTTTGCAGAATCCTTCATATAGATTATTTTAGTCGATTCTTGTGAGGTTTGCATTATCTTTATTTCATATATGAGGAAACTGAGGCTGAGGATAATCAAATGACTTTCTCAGGGTCGGATAAAACACTGAGTCTGGATTCAAACTCACAACTTCCTGACTTCAAGACCAGCATTCCATCCACTTTTCCACTTAGCTCTCTAGAGGTAGAAAGGGCTTTTGTGATCCTCTAGCCCAAGTTCCTCACTTCATAAATGAAGAGATGGAGCCTGAGATGGGTAAGATGATTTCCCCCCTGTCACACAGCTATGAAACAAAAAATAAAATTTGAACCATGGTTCTTGGACTCCAAATTCAATACTCTAAGAGTGAAGATCTTTTAAATTAAAGAAGGTCTTTTTAATTAGTTTTGTTGGTAAAAATTAATTTCATAGCAGATTACTTAGAAAAATAAGGGAATTAGATCAAACAACAAGTATTAGTAAGAGAGCACCTGCGACTTGAAATGATTTTCTGCTGGCTCTGACAATTGATGCCCCAAGGGAGCTGCATATCTTACAGTTACGATTGCCAAACCACTCTTGTTGATCTTTACAAATTACAGTGACAAGAGATGTCAGAAGACATGAGATAGGCAAACCTCCTAACTTTTAGGAAGGGGAGAAAGAGTTTTTCTCCATACTGTATACTGGAGAACTTTATATTTAAACTAAATTCAATTAAAATTATAGAATGGAAGCAGTGTTGTCTACTGGAAAGAGCTCTGTATTAGACAGTTGTGAGGAGGCTTAAGTTTGAATCCCAGCTTCATCACTATGAATCGTATGGTTTGAGGCAAGTTACTTCTTGCAAAATAAAGTTCCACTATCCATCTCATGGGATTGTTGAGAAGAAGGTACACTATGAACTGTGAAGTTTATAAAGATAATTTATTAGCACCATCATTATCATTATTAGATACATAGTGGGAAAGCAGAGGCATTGTGGTTTAAATAAACAGAGAGCCAGCCTTAGAGTTTAACTTTTGTCCAGCTTAAAAATAAACTTACAGGACTGGAGATGGGAGGTCTTCGGTTCAAATCTCAACTCAGACACTTTCTGGCTGTGTGACTCTGGACAGGTCACTTAACCCCAATTACCTAGCCCTTTCCACATTTTTGCCTTGGAACTGATACTTGATGATGATTCTAAGACAGAAGGTAAGAATTTCTTTTTTTAAAAAAGGAAAGACAAAAAAGAAATGTAGCACTTCATGGATTTTTTTTTTGAGGGAAATTTTTTAATCTGACATCCTAAATTCAAGGTGCACATCAGATTATACCTTACATTCCTTTCCTTCTCTGTCCTGAGTCTGAAGATGTTGTCTATTTGTGACCAAGAAAGACTTTCTTCTCTATTAAACTGTACTACAGAAAGCCAGATCCCATTTTCTGATACATTTTCTTAGAGAACTTTTTCATTTTCTGTATTTCAATAAATCAATCAGTACTTATTAAGTATTTTCTACATACAAAACACCAAATGAGGCACAGGAATAAAAAGATGAAAAGAAATAGCCTCTCTTCTCTCTATGCTAGATGATTTGATAGTTTATTTAGAGAACCCTAGAGATTCAAATAAATAATAATTGAAATAATAACTTCAGCAAAGTGGCAGAATATAGAATAAACCTATAAAAATAATCAACCTTTTAATAAATACAATAGTCCAAAATTCTTTGTGTAGCTTTAAGTTACTAAAGCTAAAAGAAATATAGTATGTATATGCACACATATACACAGATATGTTTAACAAGATAATAAACAAAATTGCTCTATTTGTGTCTACTTCTGCACTTTCTTTTATTCTATGCATTAAAAAAAAGAATTTAAATTGGCTTCATTTATTTTAAGAATTCTATTTGATTTTGTGTTCAATCTGTGTCTTGATTTGAGTCTTTGCTTATAGATATTTTGTAGTCATTCCTTTTCTTGCCAACCTGAAGGATTTGTGGTAAAATCTTAAAGTTGTTTAATTTCTTTCATTATTAATAATTTAGAGCATTTTAAAATTTTAGTTGTTAATAGCATCTCACATCTGTCAGTTTGCCTAGCAAAATAGAAAAGGAAAATGATAAATGCTGGAAGGGTTGTGGAAAAATAGGTACATTAATTTACTATTGATGAGTTGTGAATTGTTCCAGCCATTCTGGGGAACAATTTGGAACTAAGCCCGGAGGACAAACTCTGTATACATTTTGACCCAGCAACATCAGTACTAGGTTTGTACCTCAAAGAGATCAAAGAAAAAGGAAAAGGACCAATACATACAGAAATATTTGTAGCAGCTCTTTTGGTGATGGCCAAAAATTAGAAACTGAGGGGATGCCAATCAGCTGGGAAATGGCTGAACAAATATAATTGTGATGGAATACGATTGTGCTATAAAAAGTGATGAAGGAGATGGTATCAGAAAAACCTGGAAAGGTATATAAACTAATGCAAAATGAAGTTAGTAGAAGTAGGAGAACATTGTTCCCAGAAATAGCAGTATTGTAATGATAACTAACCTATGAAAGATTTGGCTACTCTGACCAGTACCATGATCCAAGACAGTTTCAAAGGACTCAATGAAAAATGCTACCTACCTCCAAAGAGAGAATTGATGTACTCTGAGTACAGATTGAAACACATTTTTCTTTATTAAAATTTCTATTTTTTGGGGGGGGAGGGGATATGAAGTATGGTTAATGTGAAAATGTTTATATATATGTATGTATATATATGTATACTTCATATATATGATGAATATTGTATTTCTTGCCTTCTTGATGGGTAGGAAAGATAAAGGGAGGGAGAAAAATTGGGCATCAAAAATAAAAAAAACAAATACTTAATTTGATAATGACCTTTTCATATGGCTATTATTTATGTATGCTTTGCTTATGCAGAATCTTTTTAATCAGGTTATTAAAACTTCACAATGCACAAAGACTTTTAAAACACCCTGTATTCCTATCAAAACCCAGCAGGAAGAGATAGAAAGCAGAAATCTCATTCAAAATAACTACAGAATGCATAAAACACTAGAGAATCTCTCTACCAAGACATACTAGGACAAATTCAAAATGTATAAAAATACAACATCAAAGTATTTTTTATAAAAATAAAGGATGGCAAACAATCATAGAGATTTAATTGCTCTTGTTTGGGCTATTGCTAAGAGAATAAAAATGATGATACCAAAGAAATTATAGAATTGGTGCTATAACAATAAAACTATGGAAGGGACAATTTTATAGAGCTAGACAGAATAACAACAAAATTCCCAATGAGGAACAAAGGATCAAGAATATTACAGGAAACAAGGGGGGAAAATGGAATGAAAGGAACTCAGAAATACCAAACCCCAAGCTATACTATAAATTATTAACCTTAAGCAATTTGGTACTGATTAAAAAATAGAAAAGTTGAGTCATGTAAAAGATTAAGAATTCAAGTCTCAGAAATAAGCAAATACAGTAGCATAGTATTTGATAATATAAAGTGAGGAAAGGACTTTTATTTGTCAAAAACTGGGGGAAAACTGGAAAGCAGACTGATAGGAAATGAGTTGGGTTTATGCCAATATTTCTGCCATATGTTAGAATAAACTCCAAATGGATGTGACCTAAATATAAAAGGTTATCATTAAAAATTTATGGAATAGAAGATGGTGATAACTTTAATAACTTTGACTACGGAGATAGTTCTTACTTAAACAAGGGATGGCCATGAAAGGGAAAATGGATAGTTTCCATTATGTAAAATTGAAAAGCATTTACATACAACATATGATGCAGACATTCTTAAATGAAGAAATGTAAGCTGTCAATAAAAATGAAAAAAATGCTCAAAATTGCCAATGATAAGAAAAATGTAAATTAAAACATCGGAGATTTCACTCTCCATCCTTCAGATTGACAAGAAAAAGGGGAAAGATTAAAAAAACATCTACAAACAAACTCTCAGAGAAAAACACAGCCTGATTGCCAACTTCAAATTCTTTGAATAAATAAAGCAAGAGTTAAAAGAAAGTTTAAAAAATTTTAAAATGCCCAGAGGAAAAGAAAGAGGAAACAAATATAGAAATTTTCTTGCTCCTTTCTTAACCCCATTTTTCTTTTTTTTCTTAGAAATATATTTTTCTTTTAAAAAAACCCGAATATTCATCGTTTTTCATATGGCCATCTTCCCTGTTCCTCTTTGTATTTTGCAATGTTCATGTTAGTTGATAATTGTTAAGTTTGCAATGAATATTAAAAAAAAGACAAGATCAGGCTTGCAACTGAGGAATCTGGTAAGGGACTTGGCTAGTGAGTTATGTACTATTATAAAGCATTTGATCTAATAGTTATAGATTCTTCTTATTAAAGAATTTAAATATAATGTTCAGAACAAAGGTCCATAATAATTCTGTGTCCTTTAGGCCAACCTTTATCTGGCATAGGTGGTCAAAATTTATTACGCAAGTACAAAACTCCAAGCTAAATACGTTTATTGGGAGGAGACCAGTCTCGCAATAAAGCTGGACTCTGGTCAAGATCAGAACCAGAGACCCTGAGCCTTAGGCGATAGCCTTTTTTATGCCAAGTAATCTGATGACATAGTGACAGAAAATACAATAAAAACTAAACTAGAATAGAGGCAAAATCTTTTACATGGGCAGTTCTTAATTAATGACACAAGTGCTGATTAAACTAGAAAATGTAAAAAAGATCACTATGGGTGGTAACATGTCTATTATTATAGCTGACCTTTCCAAGGCTTTTGCAATAATCAATCAGGATCTTTACTGATGATTATGGTGTAATATTAGGAGTCAGCAGTTGGGTAACTGATGCGTGCAAAGAGTAGCCCTCTACCTCCTGTCGGCAGTCTTGTCATACACACAAGACCAGCCTTCCTCTTCTTATCTGACCATCTTGTTGTACACCCACGAGGGATTTGAGGATTAATGGAAACTCTTGAGTTATAGGCTTAAGGTCAAGATGTAAACAAGATTTGATACCACCCTAAACTATATTTTTCTTAGCTAATGTTTATAATTTTTATAAAGCACATTATATTATTTGACTATTAACTCAAAACTAATGATTGTGTTATAAAACAGTCATAAAGGCTAATACTATTATAAACATAAAAGGGGGTAGGAGGTTTCACACTCACACATATATTGTTTGGCTTTGTTCACTTTAAGTCAAAGTGATTCATAGATAATTATTTGATCCGCTACCCTTTAGCTTCTGAAATCCCTTAATTTAGGAATCTCAGTGTCTGACCTCTAATTTAATAGCCTACTGCCCCCAGATCTGCACAAACAGCCACTTTA
Source organism: Gracilinanus agilis (assembly GCF_016433145.1). Classification (NCBI taxonomy): domain Eukaryota; kingdom Metazoa; phylum Chordata; class Mammalia; order Didelphimorphia; family Didelphidae; genus Gracilinanus; species Gracilinanus agilis. The sequence continues at coordinate 151,513,499 of NC_058132.1, read as the reverse complement.
GGTGATATCTACAAGGAGACTGGGAAAATTCCTGTGCTATTGAATCACTAAATTTAGGAGTTGGAGTAATTGTTTCTTTCTTCCTTCCTTCCCTCAGCAAACAGAAGAAAGTTAATGTTAGGGTGCTGCCATAAACAGCAATAAACAAACAGAAGGCATTCTCTCGTCCAGGCCATGGTACTGTGGGTGCTGAGGCAGGGCAAGGCAAACTTTGGCTCCATTCCAACAAGGTAAAAGTTCTTCCGACATTGACTTTAGGAGCAATGTAATGATTAGGAGATTCTCTAAAATAGGTCTAACTCCAACAAAAATTAATGCTTCTCTTTGCTCCTTGCAGCCTGAAAGGCTGATATGTATTAGCGCTGGTCCCTTTTCTTGATCTAGACCTATAAATACAGTAGCCACACATTGGCAGATAGATACAGGAGGCTGGATTGTAGACCCTTGAGATTGAAAAAAATCTGTTCTCTCTGTTAAGCCTTTTATTGCTGCTTTGGCTATTTCTACCCTAAAGTTTTCAGTTATCAGCCTGTAGTTAAGAATGGAGGATCATTGAAGTCTTCCACCAGCCTGATCCATTGCAGTAATCTTCTAGCAACCACTCTCTACTTCTTGGGGTACATGGGGTGTTCAGATGAGCACCTTTAGTGTGGGAGCTTGTTGAGCCCTTTTCCTGGCTGCTTTGGTGTCCACCTGCCATCTAGCTCTCACCTGTGGTTCCAAGAAGTTGTAGCATGTGCAGTGACCACACTCTGTTAAACCCTCTGGGCAAGTGGCCTAAACATGATTGAGGATAACCAATAATAGGGCCTCAGACCTATTAGTGAGTTAAGGAGGTTTCTGCCCCAGGCATGCAAAGACTTCTCCCTGGGGGAAGGGATAGAGTAGAACAATTCGTTCTAACAACCTCAAAGGCAACAGAAGAAAGGCATAGTGGAGAGCTTAGAGATTGGTCAGACATTGAAGAAACCAAGGTCATCTACTGCATCCTGGACTGTTATTAATTGTCTTTGACTTCTTTTTTTTGTCACTGGACTTCTTTGACTCTGGAAGAGAGACTGAGGCTGACTACTTTGCCCAACTCAGCCTCACTTAAATCCAATTTATGTGTGAATCAAGATATCACTAGTGATGTCTTTTCCGTCCTCTTCAAATACAAAGGACAATGACCAACCAACTCCAACTCCCTGCAAAACTAATGCCTTTCTTAAGTACAGATCCAGTCAGATCATTTTGTTAAAAAACCTCAATAATTCTGCTGATGAAAGTTCAGACTTAACTGCTTGGTATTCAGTGGTTTTCACAATGTGGCACCATCCTGTCTTTCTAAATTTGTATTGATCCCCTTCATTTTGTGCTCTGAACAAAACTTATGCTTCCTAAAAACATCCTGGAATTTCCTGGACTCCATGCTTTTGCTTACACTGTTCCATGCCTAGAATGTCCTCATCCTTCTCTGTTCCTAACAATGACCTACAATATTTCTATTCATCTTATAAAATCTCATTCAAATAGCACCTCCTGCCATGAACTGTCTCTGTTTCCTCTATTAGCAATTAATAAATTGACATAGCACTTTATTTTATATATTTCTTATGGTCTTACATGTAACATTGTATATTATAATTATCTGTGTTTGTTTTTTATTCTCCTCAATTATGATATCCATTAGGGCAAGGACCATGTTTTATGCAAACTTTATGTTTTTTTGAGAAATGAGAATAAAACAATGCCATTTAGATGTTGTTGCTTAATAAATTTGTGAGAAATTGAGTTGAAACTTTCTCTTTTGGCCATTTATTTTCTGTAATGGGTAGTTTTATTTATTCCTAGGAAAATAAGCCTGTGATGGTGTTGGAATTTTGGACAGGATGGTTTGATTTATGGGTGGCCCACACCACATCATTGATGTTGACGGTGAGTACTTTGCATTTGGTTCTTGACTCCACAGTTTGGATGTTAGAGAATCATCTGTATGGTTGTCAATTAAGTCTTATAGTTAGAACTGGCAGGAAGTCTCCTGGAGTATAACTTTGTGTGGATCTATATATGAGGAGATCAAATAGCTAGCTCTGAATTATTCATTTAAGTTCAATACAACTCAGCCCATAATCATTATATTTATATAACACTTTAACATTTGAAAATTGCTTTATAGAGCTATGAAGTATCTATCACAGATATTATTATCATACCTATTTTAAAGTTGAAGAACTCCTTAGAGGGATGGTCACACAACTGTTATATTTTAGAATGGATATTTTCACTGACTCAACCTGACCCCAAGTCCAGCATTCCATCTAAAATGCCACATAGCATTTAAAAGCTCCCACATTTTGTTAAACCCTTGGTGTGGTATTGGAGAATATTTAAAGGAAGGAAAGAGTGGTATGGATAATTTGAAAGTCTATTTTATTTAGTAATTACATGAATGTTGCATTTTTTATTTAGTACAATTACCTTCCTAAGTTTATATTGTCCTGGCTCTCATAGTTATTTCCCTTGGAGAAAGGGGAATAAGAGATTTTTTAAGGATCTACTTTGTGTCAGGTACTATTCTAAGTACTTTATAATTTTCTCTCTTACAGAAGTATTATTATTTCCCTAAGCAGTGTGATATAGTAAAAACAGCACTCTGTGGGGAATCTGGATGTCCATTCTGATCAAAGATCTATCTCTGGAGTATTGCCACATATTAGGTAGGACATTGACATGTTGGGACGTGCTCAGAGGATAACCAGCATGGAGAAAATTAGAAGCCAAGAAATGAAAGGATTAATAGAAGGTGTTTAGCCTGGAGAAAACCTGGGGTAAGGAAGGCATGAGTATGGCCTTACATGTTTGAAGAATTATCATGTGGAAGAAAAATTGGATCTGTTATGCATGACACTACAGGGCTAAAATTGGAACCATTTGGAGATATCTAAGAAAAATAAATTAGGTTTCAAGTAAAGACATACTTCTGTGTAAAGAAAGGTGGCCAAAAGCATAACAGGTGGGATGGCTTAGAATGTATTAGATTCTAGTTCACTGCAAGTCTTTAAGAACTAGCTGGATGTGTTATTGAAGGTATTATTGTTCTGAGATGAATTGTGTAAGAGAGCTTCCAAGTCTTCCTACTAGTTTCAAGATTTCTTAATCTGTGTTAAATAAAATATTTTGCATGAGATGATCTCTGAAGTCCTTTCTAGTTTCAAAAAATTATTATACCAATAACGAACCCTCTTAATTAAATTTATCAAATTCAATGAACTATTGAAAATTTCCCAAGATACAAATATGTCTAAACCAACCTTATTCATTCATTCTCTCAAGAATTATTTATTGAAAGCTTGCCATTACTGTATTAAGACTCAGTATCGAGGCTAAGTATATTAAAATAATAAGGCAATCTCTGCCTTCAAGGTACGTATATTGACATAACAAAGGTGATAAGACATATAAGGATTAATAATGCAATGTAAGACATAATAACTGCATACATTATACAAACAAGGGACCACACATTTGAGGTTGGTCTTGAAGGATGCATAGTATTTAAATGAGTAGAAATAGGAAAAGAGTTGCTGACCAAATCTACCCCTTTCCCAGGTTTGAGGAAGATGATAAGATAGCTTGTCAAATTGAATGTTAATCAGTATGGAAATAGTCAATGAATACACTATGGGAGCTTTTGTTATTCTTCAATCTCAAATTCTATCCCATATTATCCTTTTGCTTTTACTCTTCTGTAGAAATGGTGAGTAATAGGTCTATTATCAAAATGGGTTTCTCTATCAACCTCCATATATATTTCATGAGGGAACCAACTCTGGTTTCATGAATGGGACTCTACATTTTGGTAAAAACAAAGTTGTTTTCAACAGCTATGGTAAGTGATTCCTTATATTCTCTTCCTTTCCTTTCCTCACTCCTACATTTTTCCCATTTTTAAAATTTTATTTTCCCCCAAGTGCATATAAATACAGTTTTGAACATTTTATTTTATTATTTTTTTCATTTTGCATTCCTTTATTTTCATTTTTAACATGGTTACATGATTCATGCTCCTCCTTTCCCCTTCGCCCCCCGCACTCCCCCCACCTATGGCCGATGCACATTTCCACTAGTTTTGTCATGTGTCCTTGATCAAGACCAATTTCCAAATTGTTGGTAGTTTCATTGGTGTGGTAGTTTCGAGTCCACACCCTCAATCATGTCCACCCCGACCCATGCGTTCAAGCAGTTGTTTGGAAAAATAAAAATAAAAAAATAAAGGAATGCAAAATGAAAAATAATAAAATAAAATGTTCAAAACTGTATTTATATGCACTTGGGGGAAAATAAAATTTTAAAAATGGGAAAAATGTAGGAGTGAGGAAAGGAAAGGAAGAGAATATAAGGAATCACTTACCATAGCTGTTGAAAACAACTTTGTTTTTACCAAAATGTAGAGTCCCATTCATGAAACCAGAGATCAGTTCACAACTCCATTAGCAATGCATTAATGTCCCAATTTTGCCACATCCCCTCCAACATTTATTACTCTGCCCTGCCATCATTTTAGCCAATCTGCTAGGTGTGAGGTGATACCTCAGAGTTGTTTTGATTTGCATTTCTCTAATTATTAGAGATTTAGAACACTTTCTCATGTGCTTATTGATAGTTTTCATTTCTTTATCTGAAAATTGCCTATTCATTTCCCTTGCCCATTTATCAATTGAGGAATGGCTTGATTTTTCATACAATTGATTTAACTTCTTGTATATTTGAGTAATTAGACTCCTGTCAGAGTTTTTTGTTATAAAGATTTTTTCCCAATTTGTTGTTTCCCTTCTTATTTTGGTTGCATTGTTTTTGTTTGTACAAAACCTTTTTAATTTAATATAATCTAAATCATTTATTTTACATTTCGTAATTTTCTATAACTCTTGCTTGGTTTTAAAATCTTTCATTTCCCAGAGATCTGACAAATATACTATTCTGTGTTCACTTTATTTATAGTTTCCCTCTTTATATTAAAGTCATTCACACAATCTGAATTTATCTTGGTGTAGGGTGTGAGATGTTGATCTAAACCTAATCTCTCCCATATTGTTTTCCAATTTTCCCAGCAGTTTTTTTTAAATAATGGATTTTTGTCCCCAAAGTTGGGCTCTTTGGGTTTATTACACACTGTCTTGCTGACGTCACTTACTCCAAGTCTATTCCACTGATCCTTCCTTCTGTCTCTTAGCCAGTACCATATTGTTTTGATGACTGCTGCTTTATAGTATAGTTTAATATCTGGTACTGGTAGGCCACCTTCCTTCATATTTTTTTTTATTATTTCCCTTGATATTCTTGATCTTTTGTTCTTCCAAATGGACTTTATTATAGTTTTTTCTAATTCAGTAAAGAAGTTTTTTGGTAGTTTGATATGTATGGCACTAAATAAGTAAATTAATTTGTGTAGAATGGTCATTTTTATTATATTAGCTCGTCCTACCCATGAGCACTCTATGTTTTTCCAATTGTTTAGATCTAGTTTTAACTGTTTGGAAAGTGTTTTGTAGTTGTATTCATATAATTCCTGTGTTTGTTTTGGTAGCTAGATTCCTAAGTATTTTATATTGTCTAGGGTGATTTTAAATGGCATTTTTCTTTCTACCTCTTGCTGCTGTGATGTGTTGGAAATATATAGAAATGCTGATGATTTATGTGCTTTTATTTTGTATCCTTACCACTCCTGGGCCAAGGACGGTCCCTAGCCCGGATGAAAAAAGGAGGAGGGTTGGGTGTGGGGCTAGCAACCCCACCCTGTAAAAACTACATCTGCTAAAGAAACTGCAACCTAAAGTAGGGGCAGCTGGGCTAGCTCAGTGGATTGAGAGCCAGGCCTAGAGACGAAAGGTCCTAGGTTCAAGTCCGGGCTCAGACACTTCCCAGCTGGGTGACCCTGAGCGACTGTGTGTCCCATTGCCTACTGGTTGTGGCCCTATGCTCCTAGAATGGAGTCCCAGGACAAAAAAAAATTTGTATCCTGCAACTTTGCTAAAGTTGTTGATTATTTCTACTAGCTTTTTAGTTGATTCTCTACGATTTTTTAAGTAGACCATCATATCATCTGCAAAGAGGGATAGCTTAGTCTTCTCATTGCCTGTTTTAATACCTTCAATTTCTTTTTCTTCTCTAATTGCTACTGCTAGTGTTTCTAGTACAATGCTAAATAATAGGGGTGATAATGGGCATCCTTGTTTCATGCCTGATCTTATTGAGAAGGCTTTTAATTTATCCCCACTGCATATTATGCTTATTGTTTTAGATATATACTGTTTATTATTTTTAGGAAAGGTCCTTCTATTCCTATACTTTCTAGTGCTTTCAATAGGAATGGGTGTTGCGTTTTGTCAAAGGCTTTTTCAGCATCTATTGAGATAATCATGTGATTTTTGTTTGTTAGCTTGTTGTTATAGTCAATTATGTGGATGGTTTTCCTAATGTTGAACCATCCTTGCATTCCTGGTATAAATACCACCTGATCATGGTGTATAATCCTCTTTATCACTTGCTGGAGTCTTCTTGCTAGTATTCTATTTAAGACTTTTGCATCTATTTTCATTAGGGAGATTGGTCTGTAGTTTTCTTTCTCTGTTTTTGATCTACCTGGATTTGGAATCAGTACCATATTTGTGTCTTAAAAGGAATTTGGTAGGACTCCTTCTTTGCTTATTATATCAAATAATTTGTGTAGTATTGGGATTAGTTGTTCTTTGAATGTCTGATAGAATTCACTTTTGAATCCATCAGGCCCTGGCGATTTTTTCTTAGGGAGTTCTTTGATGGCTTGTTCAATTTCTATTTCTGATATGGAATTATTTAAGTATTCTATTTCTTCTGCTGTCAATCTAGGCAATTTCTATTTTTGTAAATATTCATCCATATCACCTAGATTGCTATACTTATTGTCATATAATTGGGCAAAATAGTTTTTAATGATTTAGTTTCCTCTTCTTTAGGGGTGAGGTCTCCCTTTTCATCTTTGATACTGTTAATTTGGTTTTCTTCTTTCCTTTCTTTTATTAGATTGACCAGTACTTTGTCTATTTTATCTGTTTTTTAAAAATACCAGCTTCTAGTCTTATTTATTAATTCAATAGTTCTTTTACTTTTGATTTTATTAATTTCTCCCTTGATTTTTCGTATTTCTAATTTAGTTTTCATCTGGGGATTTTTAATTTGTTCCCTTTCTAGATTTTTAAGTTGCATGCCCAATTCATTAATCTCTGCCCTCCCTAGTTTCAGTGATATAATTTTTCCCCTTAGGACTGCTTTGGCTGAATCCCATAGGTTTTGGTAAGAAGTATCATCATTGTCATTGACTTCAATGAAGTTATTTATTGTTTCTATGATTTGTTCTTTCATTAAATTATTTTGGAGAATCATATTATTTAATTTCCAATTAGTTTTTTGTTTGTCTCTCCATGTATTCTTACTAATAACTATTTTTATTGCATTATGATCTGATAAGGTTGTATTTATTATTTATGCTTTTTTGCATTTGTTTGCCATGTTTCTATGCCCTAGTACATGGTCTATTGTAGAAGGCCTATTGGAGAAATAGGGTCAGGATAGGGCCTGTTATCTGGATTCCCTACGTGACCAATCCAGGCTGAGGAAGTCTTTGTGTTTGGTCCTGGTCACCTGAGCCCTGAAAAGCTCTGGTACCAGCAGGTTGGTTAATCCAAAAACAATTTGACCCCTCCAGGAGGCTATTGGGAGTCATTTAGAGAAATAGATTCTGTAATAGATATTTTATCTGGATCCCATTACAAAATCATCAGCAAGTAAAACTGTGTGTATGATTTTTTCTGCACTGCATGTCGGGATGCAGACAGAATGGGCCATCTAAGGTAAAAATCTGAGACTCCTCTTTTGACTCATTTTCAGATCCCCACCTTTTCTTAATATCCTTATTGGAAAGCTTTGAGTCCTTAGCAGACCAGCAGCTACTGAGTTAGCCATTTTTCTCCTTGATAATTAAAAAGCCTGAACTCTAAAAAATATATTACTTAGATAGTCAAGGCCAGACACAGACAAGGCTAGTCAAGACTTTATCTGACCAGGTGCAGACCTATAATTCAAGAGGACAGAAGTCAATTAGTAAAATTCTCTATGAAATATATTTCTGCTCCCAGAATTAACACCCTACTAATTGGTGGTTAGAATTTGGCCCTTGACCCTGTACCTATCTCTCTACTTTGTAGACTTTAATGGGTTTTTGTATGATTTGTGACCCCTTCACAGCTGTGATTTTTTTTCTCCGTGTTCTTTGTTTGAAACCAGTATATAATAAACTCAAAACTCCATAGCAGTTGGAGCAGATATGGGCTAACCACTAGTCTGGCTGTTCTCAGTTTTCTGTTTCTGGTCTTTTCAATCCGACACCACTAAATGCCACTCAGGACCCCCCAAAAATATAGAGCTGGTTCTCTATAGTCTATTTTTGTGAATGTTCCATGTGCTGCTGAAAAGAATGTATATTCCTTTTGTCCCTATTTATTTTTCTCCATCTATCTATTAACTCTAATTTTTCTAGGATTTCAATCACCTCTCTCATCTCTTTCTTATTTATTTTTTGGTTTGATTTATCTAGGTCTGATAGTGAAAGGTTGAGGTCACCCACTAGTATAGTTTTGCTATCTATTTCGTCCTTGAGCTCCACTAGCTTCTCCTTTGGAAATTTGGATGATATACCGTTTGGTAATTTTGAACATTTTAAAAAGAACTTTGAGTCTCAAATTCTCTCCTTCCTCACCCCCACAGTTCCCAAGCTCAGATGGTAAACAATCTATTATATATTTCACAAGTATATTCATGTAAAACATTTTTCCATATTAATCCATTTGTGGAAGGAAACTCAAACAAACTGTTATGCCCAGTTCAGATCCCCACAGCAGACATGAATCCACACTCACAATGTAATAAGCAATAGGCACTTTAATGCTAACTCAGATTTAGGGTCCAGGACACTAGAACTAACCTGGACTCCAGTGGGAGGAAGCACATGTTTTTAAACAGGTTGTAGAGTATTGTTGTGAGGAAGATTAGATTAGGTATTGATTAGGAAGTACATAGCAGGAAGGAGCTGGAGCTGGGAATTCCAGGTTGGAATGAAGGAGCAGGAAGAGGTGACTTGGCCCTGAGTAAGGACTCCATTAGTGGTGGGCAAAAACTGTTGCCAGCCTGGTAGACCTTAGAGCAAAGGACACCCTGCTTTCTGATTTTCCCTGGGATCCTGTGTGGTGTGGCATCTAGCAAAAGGACAAAATCTACAGTGCCAAGGAAAGGAGGAGTTTGGGATCTATCTGGTGGACAGAGACTTGAACACACCTTCTCAACTTGGTTCCTGAGACAACCTTAGTTCCTGGCATCCAGAGATCATCAGTGTATTGCAGTGAGAATCCCAAAGCCACAAAGTCCTAGCTGTACTCAAGCTTGGCTGGTTCCAGGTCTGAGGCAGAGACTCCATTTATAGCGCCTTGGGCCCTGTTAGTTTAGATCACTTAGATAAGAGTAGAATAAGTCCTCCCATTGCCCTGTGGTTTTATCTTTTAGATTTTAAGTATAGAAATCCCTTTCCCACCTTTTAGTCAAATATAATAAAAGCTGTTAAGTCCCTTTTACCTTGTTAGCCTGTTACTATACTCTGGCCTAGTGGAAGCTGAGTGACAGTTAAAATCAACTGCCATTCCTGTGGAAATCCAGTAAACTCTGGTCACCCCACCCTGGTCCAGTCTCTCATAAATCCCAGAGTGTGATCCCACAAACCACTTAGTTTATTATAATATCCCTGGTGACCCCATTACCTTACTTATATTTCCCACAGTTTACACAACATTATGGGAGCCTACTTACATTATAATGAACCTCCTGTTGTTATTAACTGTAGGTTTCTTGAAGAAGTCCTAACTCATCTCTGATTATATCCTGATTATTCAACTCAGCTGAGGGAGGAAGGGATGACCAAATTCTCTCTCTTGCTCAAATATCAACCACTTTTCACCTTCCAGTGACAACAACATCAGGACAGAGGTATGTCTGTCAACTTGTAGCTCTCCTTCTTCCAGTTAGATAGAAAAGCCAGAGCAAGGAAAAGAGAGAAATATTATTTAGTTATGAAAGAGAAGGTTTGTTGGACTCAGCATTATTTCTTCAACTAGGGATAAGTAAACTCTTTGTGGACTGGGACTGGTGTCTTCTTTATTTGATTATGTATTCTCATTTGATTATGAGGCAGATAATGCATCTCACTTCTTTTCTGCTCACAGTGGACAGTTTAGGGTTCAAGTCATTAAAGTTGTATACATTACTGAATATTAATGATCTGATTGGATAAGGACTCAAGGCTTTAATTTGCCAAAAAATTGGTAAACTGGGATCTCTCAGCCCATATCTAAAGGTTTATTCCCACACTTGCTCCTGTGAGGAGCCTGCTTCTTGGTTTAATGATTTTTCTTCCTTTGTTCTATAGGAAATCATTACCCTGGGAAATGCCCATTCACCAATCTTTGGTTTCTTTCAGACTATAATGCTATTCTGGGAGAGACTTGAGATTATTCATGGAAGTTCTCTAAACTGTAAGATTTCTTCTGCACCACTGAAAATATCTACTTATCTACATAACTCTGAAGCCTGCCTTTAGCTTAATCTGTTGTAATATATTAATCTCCCCTGGGTTTCAGCTCCTTAGCCAATTTCTTTAGGCAGGGGCATGAGCAATGTCAATGCTCTTCATAATGGTACATGGTCCTCTTTCAGGACAATAGAAACTCCTATTACCAGTAAAGGACTAAGAGAATCCCCTCTTTGGGATCGCTTACGAATGTAAGTTAACTCTCTCTATGGAATTCCATAGGCCTGTCCCAACAATGGGTCCAATTTTTGTTGACATTACAATAATGGAATATTACATAATCATGTAGAAAATTGGGAGGAAAATAGAAGGAAGAGAGACTATTCACAAGATGTTGGGATTTACCTTCTATTCACTTGTATTTCAGAATATCACCTGCCTCACCTACCTGCCCTTAAAGCTAAGGCTATATATAATACTGTGAGGCCGTCATACCACATATCATTGTGGTATGTCCTAGAGCACAAGGACAAGGTAGGTGCTTCCTGGAAAAAGGAACAGGAGATGACTGATTGAGAGAAGAGGAGAAGGGAAAGACTTAGATCAGAAAGTACAGAACTTCTTAGGGAGGGAGACCTAGGAGCAGAAAAGACTATCCTTGAGATACTCCTATGAATTCTAATTCATGTCAGTTCTGGCAGTAAGAAGCAAGACTAAACTTGCAGAAGAGGTGAGTAATAGAGCAGAATATAGGGGGTACCTCTTTTTGCCCAGATAGTGTCCGGTTCATTTATCTGAAGAAATTTGTGGGCAATATAATATTGAAGAAAATCCCTGATAGTCCTGAAATCCATGTTTATTCCTAATGCCAGTGATAATTTACTATCACTGTGGACAAAATCATTTAAATTACCTTGGAGGGATCATTTAAGTTCTCTGGACCTCAATTTATCCATAAGTGAAAAGGGAATAGCTACCCTAGTTCTCTCACAGAGGTATCCCAAGGAAGAACACTTCTCTAAAAATAGTAAAATCACTTTAATAAAACCATCTGACATTTCTGTGACATTTTAAGGTTTTACAAAGTGCTCTCCTAACTACAATCCTATGAGGTATGTAATGCCAACATTAATATTCTCGTTTTGTAGGTGAGGAAGCCAAGGTTTAGAGAGGTTAGATCACTGGTTACACAGCTAATGTGTCAGTCCTGTCAGCCTGGTTTCCTGTTCCCAAGGCCAGTACTTTCCCCACTCTCCTGTGCTGCCTTTTAAGTAATTAAAACTCACATTTTCATAACACTTTATACTTTCTTCCCAACAACCTTAAAAAACTGTGTGTCTTGCCCATTATCATACAACTACTATAAAATGGTAGAATCGGCATTTGAACCTAGGTCTTCTTGACCCACTCCACTATATTCATACCCTATACCTAAGAATAACACCCCATCTGCTCTCCTGGTGCCTTTGCCCTGGCTGTCTCCCTTGCCTACATTCCTGCCCCTCACCTCCAGCTTTTAGTTTCTGTGGCTTCAGCTCAAATCCCACCTTCTTTTTTAAAATTTTTATTTAACTGATTAATTAAGATAATTTTTCCATGGTTATATGATTTATGTTCTTTCCTTCCCCTCCTTTTACCCCCCCCCTTCCATAGCCAACACACAATTCCACTGGGTTTTACATGTGTCTTTGTCAAATCCCACCTTCTTTAGTAGCCTTTTTTCAGTTTCCCAGCTTTACCTCTGAGATTACTCTTCATCTACTCTTTATGAAGCTTAGATGTACCTAGTCATTTACATATTATCTTTGCAATTAGAATGTAAATTCTTTGAGGCTAAGGATTACCATTATACTTCTTTGTTTTTCCCAGTACTTAGGACAATGACAGGAGCATAGTAAATGTTGAATAAATAATTATTGACTGATAAATCTCCATTTATCCATCTCTTTGCCCAGGCAAAGAATTATTGCTCCTATAGCCTTTCTTTCTAGATCTTATTCTTTAGCTTCTTCCTCTGACTACTGATTCACTACAACACTCTTTAGTGGGAGAACCCACTGAGCACCATGGGAAAGTGACCTTATACAGTCTGATTTTATACTTACATTAAAAAAAATCATCACTCTTGTCAGTTCACATTTGGCCTATGATCCTCTCTACATTCTTGATTGTTATAATAAGACATGATTACCATATTTACCCATGATTTACTCATGCTTTCCCTAGAAGGAAGGTTTCTATTCCTTTTCCTCCTGAAAATCTTATTAATACTTTTTCTTTTCTCCTCAGGTGTTTATGGACACGAAATTCATAGGATATCTGGACCAATGTTATCAACAGCTGCTCATCCCTCATGGCCAAGTTTATAATTCTAGGACCCAGATACTATGATTTCTAATTTGAATTATTTACTTGGATACTAAATTTGCCCCAAATATTCCCCATCCTTATGATAAAACACATGGGAGACTGCTTTCTGCCCCAAGCAGTCAAAAAGAACCAAGGGGTACTGTTCGTCTAGCCTCTCTTAGTCCTAGTTAACCCAAGGGTAGCTACGTATATTCTGTGTCTTCAGGACCTTTCCCCTTGGATGCTCTTATTAAGATATTGGATTAATAGCCCTACCTCAAGATGGGGAATCTCCAGAAAAATCAGAATGGGAGAATTTCAGAGTAAGAAGGAGTCTGTCTCAGTGGCCATCTGGTCCAGACTTTATAAGAAGGAGTCCTTATTGTAATGTACCCAGCAAATGGCTGTCCAGTTTGTTCTGCATAAGCACCTTCAGGAAGGAGGAACTGACAATCTCTCCAAGCAAGTCATTCTACTTTGAGACATCTCTGATTATTAGGGAATTTTTCCTGAAATCAAACTTGCATTTTTTTCCTTTGAAACTGCTACTCAATCCTCCTTTTTTCTGCTCTCTGGGGCTCAGCAAAAAAGTCAAATCCTCTTTTACATGACACCAGCCCTTCAAATACCTGAACACAACTACCATGTGCTTCCTGAATCTTTTCTACTCCAGGCTAATCAAGATCAATTGCTTTAATTGATCCTCATAAATCATTAATGTATAAGGTCTTCTACCATTTAGGTTGCTGATCACTCTTTAGTTTATCAGTGTCCTTAAATCATGGTGCCCCATACTTAACACAGTATTCCAGATGAGATCTGGCAAGAGTAGAATACAAGGGGGTTATCACTTTTGTATTTCTAGAAGCTATGTTCCTCCTGTTTTAGCCCAAGATGATATTTTTTGGCTGCCATATCACTCTGTTGACCCATATTAAACCTGCAATCCTCTAAAATTTTCAGGTTATTTTCTGAATAACTACTGTCTCTCCATGAATCTCCCAACCTATATTTATGGAATTGCTTTTTGGTATGACAGTGCAAGACTTTGCATTCATCCTTATTGAATTACATCTTATTAAATTCAAGTTCAATGCTTTAGCCTGTCAAGATCCTTTTGGATCCTGTCTCTGTCATTCCAGTATATTAACTAACCCTCTCAGCTTTGTGTCATATGTACATTTGATGGTTATACCAACTATACTCATATCCAAGGCATTGATAAAGATGTTAAATAGCCCAGGGCGGAGTACAGATCCCTAGGATGGTCCTTTGAAAACTTCCTGCCTTGTTGACTTCAAACCATTAACAGTTACTCTCATTCTGGCCATCTAGCTTGTTCTGGATCAATCTGATTGTATTATTGTATAATCCCCATCTCTAAATTTTCTCTACAAGAATAGTATAAAATCCTTCATCAAAAGTTTTGCTAAAATTTAGGTAAATAATATCCACAGTATTCCTCCTATTTACTAGGTTAATAATCCTGCCAAAAAGAAAGAAAAAAAAAGGAAATGATTATGTTCTTGATGAAGCCTTTAATCACCATCTCTCTCTCTCTCTCAAAAATCTTATCTTCTATCTTAGAAGCAATACTGTGTATTGGTGCCAAGGCAGAAAAGCAGTAAGGGCTAGGTAATGGGAGTTAAGTGACTTGCCTAGGGTCACATAGCTAGAAAGTATCTGAGGTCACATTTGAACCCAGATCTCTTGAACCTCTTATTTCTAGGCCTCTCAATCTACTGAGTCACCTAGCTGCCCCCCAATCACTATTTCCCTTTCTGGATAATCACCAACCTTTCTAGAACCATTGAACCATTAATGAACCTTTCTAGAACCTTTCTAGAACTGTTACAGGGACTGAAGTTAAGCTTACTAGCCTATAGTTTGCTGACTGTTCTCTTCCCTTTCTAAAAAATTAGGACAATAGTTCCTCCTCTCTAATCCTTATAGTTGCTCTCTTATTTTCTGAGATCTTTCAGATATCACCAAAAGTACCTTATTAGATATATCCTTTACTTACCATAGGACCTAAGCAAATAGTTCATCTGGCTCAGGTGACTTGAGTTCNTGGAGGGGATAAAGGGGAAAGTAAGAGCATGAATTATGTAACCATGTTAACTTTTCTAAAAAATAAATATTAATAAATGTTTAAAATATATGTATATATTTTAAACATTTATATATATATTATATATATATTTTAAACATTTATATATATATTATATATATTTTAAACATTTATATATATATTTTAAACATATATACATATATATATACATATATATATATAAAAGAATAACACAAGGGAGGTCTGGAGTATTGTGTTCCATTTTGAGTACTGCAGTTGAGGAAAGGTGTTGGTGAGCTGCAGAGTCAACCAGAGATGAGCAACTCCTCAGGTCACCTTTGCTATGTGAGACTTAGTTGAAGGAACTGGGAATGTTTAACCTGGAGAAAAAAGGTCTCAGGGAGAACAGGTTCCTGAAAGGATGAATTAGATGTTTTCTATTTGTCCCAAGAAAAACAAACCAGGAGGCATTGTTAGGTTAGGGTTGCCTTGGGAAGGAGCCTTGAAGTGAAAGAAAGTTTGGTTGAATACTAGTTGGATGGATTATAGAGGGACTTTTGTGAGGTATGGATTGGGTTATATGGCCATTGATGTCCTTTCAAACCTTCATATTCTGTGATTCTGAGAAGATGAGTAAAGATAAGAGGTTTCTGTGCAGAGACTTCTAAGCTCTTGGCAGTGAAGGTCTGTGCCAGTGTTATCCTCAGACCCTGTGGTTAGGAGGGAGAACTGGAAGTATTCATTGAAGAAGTATTGAGTGTCCAATGTGACCTCATTAGGGATGGTGTAACCAGGCAGTTGCTGTGGATTCATGTGGTTCTTGCAGGTCAAATAGCTGAATATCCTGGTGAAGAATCACAGATGACTCAACTTTGGGCCAAACCTAGATGATCAGTGTAAAGGTAGGTTATGCAAAATATCAGGACAGGAGTTAAGAGGCCAAGAATTCAATTAAACAAACATGGATTAAGCTTGTACTGTATACTGTAGGAATTAAAAATTAATGATTTGACTAAAATGTATGAAAATTATAAATAATAATGGTGGTCACCAATTCAAAGTATTATTACTCAAAATTGAAATGACCTTTCATAGCTTTTATTTACAAAAGCTGTGGAAAGTGTGAAAGTAGAGAAATACAAAAGGGTAGAGAAGACATTAGCCTATCTAGCTAATTATTGCTCTGGTGCTCAACTCAGCCAGGACTTGTTGACCTTCAACTGGAATTAAACACTCTCCAAAAGATAAGAAGGGAAAGCCAGCTATCCACTCACCCAAGTTCCCTCCAAGAGGCAGGTCAAGAAATGACTTGAGCTGAAGGTGATTCCTGAGGCCAACTTTCTTACTTAAGCCAACTTTCTTCTTGAAGCTGATTTCCTTTTTGAAGCCAGCTTCTCTTGAAGCTGACCTTCCTAGCCCCAGAAATTCAGGGCCTTTTATAGTGGCTTCATGTCCCTTCCCCTCTTCACAAGGGCCAATCACAGTTTCCAAATTGCCCAGCACTGCTGGGGGGTGGGGAGAGCAGTGTCTGTGGGATCCACCTCTCACCTTCTGGAGGTGTGAATTCTCATCAAGAGGGTTCACAGTTTTCTGGCTGATTGAGTTTCTGAGAGTGTGAATTCTCTAAGTGGTTTTCAAGTTCCTCAACCTCGTTCAAGTTTATGTTGATTCAATCAAAAGGTAGACAAAGGAGAGTTAATCCTGTACTAAGTAGGGGTACTTAAGTTATTGTTAACCAAAGTGTTAACTCCGACTAAGCAAAGAGAATAAAGGGTTCCCTTTTTACAAGTGTTAACTCAGAATAGACAAAGAGAACAAAGAATTTCCAATTCATAATACAAAGTATTGTTCCAGGTGCTGGGGATATAAATGACTAAAAATAATACCTGCCTAGGAAAACTTCAATTCTGCTGAGAGAGGGGAATGTGTAGACAAATAAGTTCAATAAGAAGTGAAGTGTGATGGGGAAGAAAGGAGATATCCATACAGGTTCTGCTGTCTGGACTCAGTGGGATGGAGATCATAAATGTAAAAATCCATTGCTACCCTGGCTACATGGAAGAAGTGGTCAAAACTTCCTGTCTTGGAAGAATAAAGTAAGATTCTAGTCCTTCCAGGTCCTATAGGGCATGTGGAATATAGAAGAACATGGATTTCTGGGATAGCAACAGGTTTGGGGCTGGGCAAAGAAAGGTAGAATCCAGGATAAAGGGCACAGATGTCCAAGACCTATAGGGTATAGCCTGATGTTTCTGTGAGGGCACTAGTGGTGGACAGGATCCAATAGGAATGAATGATATTTAAGGGTAATGAATGATAATTAAGGGATTTAGCCTGAAGGCCTAGAATAAAAATGTCATTGTAATTTCACAAGTCAAAGAAGTTAGATCAGCAAAATATTTCTAGATGGTAGAAATGCAATCTCAATCTATGTCAAATAGCAAGTTAGTGGCCAGGAGAAAAAGGTAGGAAGATCAAAGGCAAAATTTTAGATTTGCTTGGATAGCCAAGGGGATTTTGCTTCATTCAAATAATAATAATTCCTATTTATATAGCATTTTGAGGCTTAAATCTTTTCATTCTTGGGAATCCTCAGAGGGAAGTAGTGTAATTTTCCTTTTTGTGGGAGGTCCAAATCTATGATTTCACTAGTGTGAGTAACTTCCCTTGTGAAAATTCCTTCTGCTGAAGCAGATCAGCTACTTCTGTGCAATTCAAAGATTTGGAACAGTAGTGTTAAATTTAAATAGATGTCCATCCTTGCCAGCCAAATGTTGACTTAGAAAATTACACATTAACATCATCCATGTTGTATTTTTTATTACCTTTGTTAAACATTTTCTGATCATATTTTAATTTGGTTTGAACCACGTATTGCTGGGTGTTGTCTATAGGGTGCAATTTGGACACTTCTGTTTTAGAAAGTTGCCTGGGCACAGTGAGAATTTAAGTTACTTTTCCATGGTTAAATACCTACCATGTGTCAGAAGTAGGACTTGAACCTAGACTAGCCTTCTATCCATTATGCTTTGCTGCCTTTTCTATATTTTACAGAAGAGGAAACACAGAAAGCCCTTTCTGTATAGTAAGAAAGGTATCAGATTAAAGAGAGAAGTGAGAAAGTTCAGGCAGTGAAATAGGAGGTTCTTTTTAGAAGTCAGACTGTGAAGGAGAGGAGAGTGGTGGGTCAAGGAAAGGATTTTGTTTTTGGTCTATGCTTTTAGGATAGGAGAGACCAGAGCATGTTTGTAGGTAGAGGAAAAGGGGTTTATGGAGATGAAAAAGCTGAAGTTGAAGCAGAGAGGAGCAAGGTCAGATGGATGGGCAAGGTCAAAATTCAATTCATACACACCTTCCCAGGTTTTTTCTGAAACCATCCCCTTCATAATTTCTTATAGCACAAGACTATTCTATCACAATCATATGCCACAACTTGTTCAGCCATTCCTGATAATCGATGGGCGTAACCTCACTTTCCAATTCTTTGTTACTACAAAATAAGTTGCTATAAATATTTTTGTACATATGTATATTCCTTCTTTCTTTGATCTCTTTAGAGTAGAGTGGTATTGCTGGATCAAATGGCATGTATGGTTTAATAAATTTTGGGACACAGTACCAAATTGTTTTCCAGAATAGTAATAGTTCACAATAAGGAGTTTACTTTCAACTGAAGAAATACAACATATTAATTGATAATTAAGTTTAAGGCATTTGATGAGGGAAAGAACACTAATAGAGAATCAAGAAAGATTTTCTATAGGACTTGGAACTGTAATATGGAAAATCATACTACCATATTTGCATGGGGCAAGTTGGCAGTTTGCCCCAGTTAGAATGTTGAACTTGGCATGAGCCAGGAGGCTGGTGCCACCCAGCAGTTGGAAGCCAGGTATATAAAGAGCTGGCAAACCCTTCTCACTTTATCTCTCACTCCACTTATCACTTTGCCTTATACCCCTTTGGGATCCAGGGAGGTGAGAGTGGGAATGTGGGTAGAATAAGGTCAAACCAATTCTGTAGGAACATACTAGCATCACATCTTGCAAACCAAACCAACCTTTAGCCAAAGTATAATTTTATTTTATTTTCAAAGAGACTATATCATTCTGACCCAGGGCTCTTTGCCCTGGGTCAGCAGAGAGCATTCAGAAAAGACCTTACAGCATCTTAAGCCTGAGAAATCATCTATCCCAGTTCTTAGTTTTACCTAACCCTCTTTCCAGTACCCTTATACCTATACCCCATTTATCAATAAACCCCTTGGCTTTAATCTAAGAACTTTGTGGTCATTTGCCTACCCCATCTAAGGCCAAGCAGGGACAGCTCTTGAACATTCTAAACGCTGCAGCCAGAGTAAACTCCATTACTAGGACAGGAAGTGCTACACTCCCCTTCCCGTCTAACTTCTATAAACACCAATAGGAAGCCACTTCCTCATCAGGACAGGGGCTGTAGAACATTTACCTTAAAGGAGCTTGGTGCCTAGCAAGAGAGAGTTTCACCTATCACTCTGCTAGCCTGTGTGCTGGACACTTGATTCATTTATATTCAATTTCAATCCCAGCCCTGGTACTGTCTCCTACCATCCTCTCTGTAGCTAGCTCCTCCTCCTTCCATTATTATTACTAGCTACAGCCCCATATTCATTACAGAATCCAAACCTCAGTTCTTGAAGGAAACTAGGGATTCTAGGAAGCACACCTAAGAAGGTAAATTAGAGAATATTCCTGGAAGGTTTGTCTGTATATAGCCAGCCATGTACAATCCAAAATTCTTGAAATAAGCACATTCAGTTTTCCCTGGATCATTGTCTGTGAAGTTTCACTAGGTTCCTGCCTTCCTATGGAATAGAGGAAGCTTTTCTTTCAGATGGTAATCAATTGATTCTTTCAACTTTATTTTGCCTGAAAAAAGATAATATTGGGAATGGGGAATTAATAATAAACTGAGGACACATTCACTCCTTCCAAGGGAAGGACAGACAGGGGAGCACAGGTAAACCAAATGGGGATGTGAGTTTCAGGAATGTCAGTTGACTTGTAACTGATAAACTGCCAACCAGGGAAAACCAATGTAGTGGATTCTTATAACTAAGAGGAGACAGGAAGTACTAACAAAATTGGGTTTAATGGAAAAGACTGAGGGTAGTAGGGAGAGGGGTGTTTCTATGCTAAAGAATAGCCTAATAGTTTAACTAACTAATTAGATATCTAACTAAGCTGGTCTCTAACTAACTAAAAGGGGCTGAAGAGGGGTTCTCACAGTACAGGTTCAGAGATGCTCCAAGCTGGTCACAGATGTAACAGGAACAAGTTCAAAGCAGCCAATTAATCCAAAACAGACTTCAGGGAGTAATATAGATTAATTTATTGTCCACCAACAGTTAACCCAGTCCTATCCTCAACCTAGGTCACAATGTTTTCCTTGCAAAATCTCCTTCTCAGTGGTATCCCACACTGGCAGCTCCTTGGGTATATGGTAAAACCTGGACCACACAGCCAGCACTTTTTTCCTCCAGTTTGGTCAAACTCCCACTCCTATTTTCAAAATCCCAGCTTCATTCCATTATAGAACCCCCAGGTTTTTAGATACAGCCTGGGTACTACTGCTTAATCTCCCCATTACATATCCTCTTATTCAAGAATATCAGCGCAGTTTTCCTTGAAAATTTTTTCAAAGATGATGTTTAGGCTCTTTTTTTTTATCATGGCTTTCAGGCAGACCAATAATTCTTTTTAAAAAAATCCTTACTTTCTGTCTTGGAATTGATTCTAAGTATTGATTCCAAGGTGGAAGAGGGGTAAGGGCTAGGCAAGGACATATCTAAGGTTAGTTTTGAATCCAGAACTTCCTGTATTTAAATCTGGATCTCTATCCACTGAATTCCCTAGTTGCCCCTCAGACCAATAATTCTTTAATTATCTTTCCTGCAACTGTTTTCCAGATTACTTGTTTTTCTGATAAGATATTTTATATTTTATATTTGTTCACTCTTTTGATTTTCTTTTATTTGATGTCCCATGGATCCATTAACTTTTACTTGCCCAGTTAAAATTTTTAGGAAATTATTTTCTTTATTGAGTTTTTGGGCCTCCTTCTACACTTGGCCAATTTTACTTTTAAAGAAGTTGTTTTCCTCAGTGAATATCTGTATACTTTTTCCATTTTTGATAATGCTTCCTTTACTAAGCTTTTCACTTTTTTAGGATTCTCTTGCATCAGTCTCATTTCTTTTCCCAATTTTTCTTCTTCCTATCTTATTTGAGCTTTTAAATCCTTTTTGAGCTCTTCTTGGAATTCTTTTTGGGACTGACAGCATTGCAAAATTTCATTTAAGTCTCATGTAGCCATTTTGACATTTGTCCTCTTGCATGTTTGTTTTGAATTTTGATCTTTCCTGTCACCATAGTAACTTTATATGGTCAATTTCTTTTAAAGTTTTTTTTTGCTCATTCTTCCAGCCTTTTTTGTGGCTTTTGCTTTGATGCTAAAGTTGGACTTTGCTTCTCTTGGGGAGAGTTTCCCCCCCAAGTTTCTTGGGCTTGGACCTCTGGCTCATAGGCCTATCTGCCTAGGGACATGGGATTCTTTCTATTCAGACTTTCTGGGGTGATACCTGTTACTAGTTTTCCTGGACTCTCCTTGTGCTGAATTGTACTCCCCTCCAGGGAGACAGATCTTTCCTGCTGGTTTTCTGAGTTGTCTTGGATAGGAAAATTGTTTCACCTCATTCTTTTGTTTGTTTTGCCACTCCAGCATTTATTCTGAGTTGTTTTTTCGAAATAGTTGTTTGGAAATGAATTTGGGAGAGTTCAGGACATTCCTGTCTTATTCTGCTATCTGGACTTCTGGAAATCTGAGAGGAAGCTTCTCAAGCTAGGTCATGTAGAATTCTGGGATGTACAAGAGACCAGTGGAGGAGCTATTCAACTGAAAAGCAGGCCTGAAGACTATTCTAGTTTTTGCTTGGCTCCCCCAGCTCCTATGGATAACATGATAAAAGTAGGTAGGATGAAGCTCTTCTCTTGAGTCCTGTTTTTAAAAAAGTGAAACTTTTTCTTAATAAGTTTTATCAAGCTGGCCTCTTGTCCTTTTTTATTGGGTTATTAGATTGTTCAATCAAGAGAATTCCTTAGATGGAATGTGTACTGTCTGCAGGTGGGGGTCAGGTGGTCCTAATAACAGAGGTACTGGGACAGGTTGGTCATTATGCTTCTATCTTCCACCTCCTAATGCCTCCTTTATTTTCTTATCTCATGTATCTAGTAATTTCACAGAACCATTTGGCTGCCCATAGCTCCTACTATGATGTTTTAAGCAGGCCTTTTTTCTCAAAGTATCCCGTTCTTCACAATTATGTCTTCTCCTGTCAAAACTCCTATTCTCTCAGTGAGACTGATCTCAGGTGTGTGTTATAGGAGAAAAGTAATTTGCTTAACACACTAAAGAATGAATGATTTGTAGATTTACTCTCCATTAACACTTCCCAGAAGTGTATGCATTTGTTAACATAAATGAATCTTTAGTTGATGGAATGCCAATTAGAAATTGTGATAGAAATAATTTTAGGCAGAGGCTATCTTTTGGGATTTGTCAGAAAATGAGAATTTCTAGCAGTCTGGAAGCCCTTCTTAGTTATAGGGATCCAGAATTCAAATGAGAATACTTAGAGCATGTTTCTGCATTTCCAGAATCCCCTTTACATTATATTCTACCCACCCTCCCCTTTCTCAGTTAACTCCTGAAATTCTCTTCTAAAACCAGCTGCATAGCCCCTCTCTTCTCAGGACTGATCCTTACCTAATTACTTTGTTCTTTTAGGAAGTTAAGAAATGGTTGACTGAATAACTCTGCCCTGTAGCCTCTGGTTCCTTAGTTAAGCCTCTCCACCTCCACACATCTACCTAGACATTTACCTCTTAGTTGCTTGGATGAAAACACTCATTCAACAGATAGTTACTGAGTATTTAGTGCCATATTTAAGGCACTGCTAGACTGATGAGAAGCTAGACCTTCAGGAAAGGTAGCCCTTATCTCAATCCAGTAATAAAAAGGTTCCCATTCATTCAGTCTTCCTAATTCAATTATATGAGATGGTTGCCTGATCATATTGCATGGTAATCTATCTGCAGAGTTTTGCAACTTTAGGTGGTACTTCTTTCATGATTTCTAGTCCAGAGGCTGACAGGATGGCTTGGTATGATAAGATATCTGGGACTCTTAGAACCCTTTAAAAATATAATTAATTAATTAATTTAGAAAATTTTCCCATGGTTACAAGATTTATGTTCTTTCCCTCTCCTCCTCCCACCCACCTCCCATAGCCAACATGCAATTCCACTGCGTTTTACATGTCATTGATCAAGACCTATTTCCATATTATTGATACTTGCACTAGAGTGATAGTTTAGAGTCAATATCCCCAATCATATCCCCATAGACCCATGTGATCAAGTAGTTGTTTTTCTTCTGTGTTTCTACTCCCACAGTTCTTTCTCTGGTGTGGATAGCACTCTTTCTCATAAGTCCCTCAGAATTATCCTGGATCATTGCATTGCTGCTAGTAGAGAAGTCCATTACATTCCATTATACCACAGTGTATCAGTCTCTGTGTATAATGTTCTCCTGGTTCTGCTCCTTTCACTCTACATCAATTCCTGGAGGTATTTCCGGTTCACATGGAATTCCTCCAGTACATTATTCCTTTGAGCACAATAGTATTCCATCACCAGCAGATACCACAATTTGTTCAGCCATTCCCCAATTGAAGGGCATATTCTCATTTTCCAATTTTTTGCCACCACAAAGAGCATGGCTATAAATATTTTTGAACAAGCCTTTTTCCCTATTATGTCTTTGGGGTTACCCAGCATTGGTATGGCTGGATTAAAAGGCAGATAGTCTTTTAAAGCCCTTTGGGCATAGTTCCAAATTGCCATCCAGAATGGTTGGATCAATTCACAACTCCGTCAGCAATGCATTAATGTCCCAATTTTGCCACATCCCCTCCAACATTCATTACTCTCCCCTGCTGTCATTTTAGCCAATCTGCTAGGTGTGAGGTGGTATCTCAGAGTTGTTTTGATTTGCATTTCTCAAACTATAAGAGATTTAGAGCACTTTTTCATGTGCTTATTGATAGTTTTGATTTATTTATCTGAAAATTGCCTATTCATGTCCCTTGCCCATTTATCAATTAAGGAATGGTTCGATTTTTTTACAATTGGTTTAACTCTTTATAAATTCGAGTAATTAGACCTTTGCCAGAGGTTTTTCTTATAAAGATTTTCCCCCAATTTGTTGTTTCCCTTTTAATTTCGGTTGCATTGGTTTTGTTTCTACAAAACCTTTTTAATTTAATGTAATCAAAATTATTCATTTTAAATTTTATACTTTTTCTAACTCTTGCTTGGTGTTAAAATATTTCCTTTCCCAAAGATCTGACAAGTGTATTATTCTGTGTTCACCTAATTTATTTATAGCTTCCTTCTTTATATTCAAGTCATTTGCCCATTCTGAGTTTATATTGGTGTAGGGTGTGAGATATTGATCTAAACCTAATCTCTCCCATGCTGTTTTCCAATTTTCCCAGCGGTTTTTGTCAAATAGTGGACTTTTGTTCCAAAAGCTAGGATCTTTAGATTTATCATAGACTGTCTCAGACCCCTTTCTAAATTGACTTCAATCTTTGAAGCTAGCTCAAGAAATGGCAGAAGATGAAGAATATGATGGTAGAAGAGAAGTTCAATTATCTAGTCTCCTTGCCAAGTTTAACTTATGTTATGAGCTCCAATTCTGTAGACTGTAATTAGTGTTTATTTAATCCCACCTCTTACCTTCATATTTCTTATTCCAGAGACTCCTTTAGCAGTCTGGTAAAGCCTATGGACTCCTTGGAATAATATCTTTAAACACATAAAATAAAGTAAATAAGATACAAAGGAAATAAATTATAAGAAATATAGTTCTTAAAATAGAAAAAAAAAAGAATTCATAGACCTTGAGGTAAGAACTCCTGTAAGGACCTGGATGTTTCTGATTATCCTTCAAAATTCTTCTGACTTACTGAATCAAAAATTTCCAGATCTTCATGATTTTTTCCAGGGTAACTCTTCTTTGTAATATTCTGACCTGACCATATTTGATGGGATCCAGAAACCACCACTGGAATTTCTGGATAAGTTTTGATAGTGGACAGAAATTTCTCTGAAGTGTTTGTATTCACAATAGGAAATTCACAGGTAGTGCTTTGAGAAACCTTCCTTTCAGGCTAATCCATGGAAAGGAAACTCCCTCCTACAACCAGTATACACCTCTGTATTTTGTCCTGAGCATGTGAACTTGCACTAATGTCTGAAAATTCTTCCTTACTTCCTTGCTTTTTTAAGTATTAATCTTTGGTAACATATTTTAACCTTTCACCCCTAAAGAAGCCTCAAAACTACAGCTTAGAGAAGAAAGTGAGCTTCTTCCAAAGGTAGATTCTTATATCCCAGCTAAGCTGAGTGATTCTAAGATCAGACATTTATATCTTTTCTTTTCAATCCTTATTTCCTGTCTCAGAATCAATACTAAGAATCAATTCAATGATAGAAGAACAGTAAGGACTAAGCACCTGGAAGTGATTCGCTCAGGGTCACATAGTTAGGAAGTGTCTGAGGTCAGATTTGAACCTGGCACCTCCCATCTTTAGGCCTGGCTCTCAATCTAGAGTCACCTAGCTTCCTCCAGACATCTATATCTTGAAGAGACCATAGAGCTCTTCTAGTCTAAACCACTCATTTTACTTCAGAGGAATCTGAGATTTAGAAACACTCAGTAACTTGATTAAGATCATATTAATTGGGGAAGATGGTGGCTTAGACACAACAAGGCTCCAGACCTCCAAAAACCCTTTAACACTGATCAAAGACAGAGTGCTTTGAGGGGAAAGAAAACCAGGTCTGACAATAGAACAGATCTGGGGGATCTTCCTGCTGAACCCAACTTAAAAATTACACAAAAAAACTTGAATTCTTGAACTGTTGGTTTCAAGGGAAAGGAAGAAGGAAGATCGCAGGTCCCCTCCCCCACCTAATGTGCTGAGTCTCCAGCAGATTCTGGAATCTTTGGATGGGCAAGGGTACTAGTACAGAGGGAGTGCCTTGGTGGCTTAGCTGTGCCAGGCTCAGGGCTTTGATCAGAGACAGCAGGGATGTAGTAGGAGAAGAAGAACAGAGAAGGCAGCCTAATTACAGCCCAAACACTCCATTTGTGCCCTCCCCATCTCCTTTCTTAAGGTTTTGGCCTCAGGGCATATCCAGCTCCAGCAGATCAACTTGGCTTAATCTTCTTCCCAAAGCAGATAAGAAGTCTTCAGAGGGCAGGGAAGCTCCAACACCCCTCTCCCCTAGACTACACTGAAAGTAACTGAAAACTTTTGTTGCCAGCTGGGGAAGATCTTACTTTAGAACTCATCAAAACTATCAACTTATCCTAATCAATCATCAAAGCAGAGGAAAAGTCCTTTCAGGACAGAATAGCCCAAACCCACAGATCCAGCAAATAATAAGAGGAGCAAGATTACAGCGAATAACAGGGGGGAAGGAAGGAAAAAATATGAGTAAACAACAGGAAAAGAAAAAAGAAATTACAATTGAAAGCTTCTATTTAGGTAATGAACAAAAAACAAATGAAACAGAGGAAGATCAAGGAACACCAAAAAAAAAAAAAAAACAACCAACAACACAGAATCTCCAGTGAATTGGAAACAAGCTTTGGAAGAATTCAAAATACAATTCAAAAAACAATTAAGAGAGGCTGAAGACAATTGGAAAAAGGAAATACATGAACTAAAACAAGAAAATAATGTCTTGAAAGCCAAAATTCACCAATTAGAAAATGAGGCAAAGAAGGTAAAAGATGATCTACAAAGAAAATCAGACCAGAAGGAGAAGGATGACCAAAAAGCCAGGGATGAAATTCAGTCTTTAAAAATTAGTATCCAACAAGTAGAAATAAATGACTTCACAAAGCAGCAAGATACCATAAAACAAAATCAAAAGAATGAAAAATTTGAGGAAAATGTGAAACACATCATTGATAAAACTACAGACTGGGGAAAAAAACCCCTACAGATCCAGGAGTGATAGTTTAAGAATTATTGGACTACTGAAACATCTTGACAAAAGTAAATGCCTAGACATTATCCTACAGGAAATTATCCAAGAAAACTGCCCTGACATTCTCGAACAAGAGAGAAAAGTAGAAATTGAAAGAATCCACAGATCACCTCCTGCATATAATTCTCAATCGACAAAGCCTAGGAATGTTATAGCCAAATTCAAGAACTATCAGACCAAGGAAAAAATATTACAAGCTGCTAAGAAGTCATTCAGTTATCATGGAACCAGAGTTAGAATAACACAGGATCTGTTTGCATTTACATTGAAGGACCAGAAGTCATGGAATATGATATTCCGGAAAGCAAGGGAACTGGGTCTACAATCATGAATCAACTACCCAGAAAAACTGACTATATTCTTGCAGGGGAAACTATGGTCATTTAATACAATTGAAGACTTTCAAGCATTCATAAAGGAAAGACCATACTTAAACAGGAAATTTGATGTCCAATCACAGAACTCAAGAGAATCACCAAAAGGTAATTAAGAGAAGGGGGGAAAACCCCCCCCAAAATCAAAACTTTTTTAAGAGACCCAATAAGTTCAAATGATTTGTATTCCTATAAGAAAAGATAATATTGGTAACTCTTAAAAATTGTTACTATCATCAGGACATTTAGAAGAAGTATACTTAGAGAGAATAGTGACAAACTGTATAGGATGAAATGTCAAGATATATACATGTATTTTTAAATACGTATAAGACTAAATGTAAAAAAAGAGCATAATATTAAGAGAAATGGGAAAAGAGACAAAAAGGGGTAAATTTATATTTCATAAAGAAGTGCATGGTGGGAGTGGGGGAGAAGACCAATACACTAGAAGGGCAAAGAGGTTGGAGACAGGAAATTGGGGGAGCTTAAGGAGAAAATAGATAATAAAACTATACTAGTGGGAGACCTGAACCTTCCTTTATCAGATCTAGATAAATGAAATAAAAAAATAAATAAGAAAGAGGTAAGAGATGTGAACAAAATCTTAAAAAAAATGGCGTTAATAGATATTTGGAGAAAAATAAATAGGGACAAAAAGGAATACACCTTCTTTTCAGCAGTACATGGTACATTCATAAAGATTAACCATGTACTAGGGCATAAAAACATAGCAAACAAATGCAAAAAAGCAGAAATAATAAATGCAACCTTTTCAGATTATAATGCAATGAAAATAATAATTAGCAAGGGTACATGGAGAGGCAAACCAAAAATTAAATGGAAATTAAATAATACGATTCTCCAAAATCAGTTAAAGAACACATCATAGAAACAATAATTTCATTGAATAGAATAACAATGATGAGACTTCTTACCAAAATCTATGGGATACAGACAAAGCACTACTCAGGGGGAAATTATATATCAACAAATTAGGGACAGCAGAGGTCAATGAATTGGGTTTGCAAATTAAAGAACTAGAAAATGAACAAATAAAAAATCCCCAGATGAAAACCAAATTAGAAATTCTAAAAACAAAAGGAGAAATTAATAAAATCATAAGTAAAAGAACTATTGAATTAATAAATAAGATTAGAAGCTGGTACTTTGAAAAAACAAGTAAAATAGACAAATTACTGGTCAATCTAAAAAAAAAAAGAAAGAAGAAAACCAAATTAACAGTATCAAAGATGAAAAGGGAGACCTCACCTCTAACAAAGAGGAAATTAGGGCAATCATTAAAAGCTATTTTGCCCAATTATATGGCAATAGATACAGCAATCTATGGGTAAATATCTACAAAAAATATAAATTGCCTAGACTAACAGAAGAAGAAATAGTCCCATATCAGGAAAAGAAATTGAACAAGCCATCAAAGAATTCCCTAAGAAAAAATCCCCAGGGCCTGATGGATTCACAAGTGAATTCTATCAAACATTCAAAGAACAACTAATCCCAATACTATATAAACTATTTGATATAATAAGCAAAGAAGGAGTTCTACCAAATTCCTTTTATAACACGAATATCATACTAATTCCAAAGCCAGGCAGACCAAAAACAGAGAAAGAAAACTACAGACCAATCTCCTTAATGAATATAGATACAAAAATCTTAAATAGAATACTAGCAAAAAGGCCCTAGCAAGTGATCACGGGAGTTATTCATTATGATCAGGAGGAATGCAAGGATTGTTCAATATTAGGAAAACCATCCACATAATTGACCATATCAGCAAGCAAACCAACAAAAATCACATGATTATCTCAATGATGCAGAAAAAGCCTTTGACAAAATACAACACCCATTCCTATTGAAAACACTAGAAAGCATAGGAATAGAATGGCCTTTCCTAAAAATAATAAATAGTATATATCTAAAACCATCAGCAACCATCATCTGCAATGGGGATAAATTAGAAGCCTTCCCAATAAGATCAGGAGTGAAACAAGGATGCCCATTATCACCTCTATTATTTAACATTGTACTAGAAATACCAGCAGTAGCAATTAGAGAAGAAAAAGAAATTGAAAGTATTAAAATAGGTAATGAAGAGACCAACCTATCCCTCTTTGCAGATGATATGATGGTCTATTTAAAAAATCCTAAAGAATCAACTAAAAAGTTAGTGGAAATAATCAACAGTTTTAGCAAAGTTGCAGGATACAAAATAAACCCACATAAATCATTAGCATTTCTATATATTTCCAACACAACCCAGCAGCAAGAGTTAGAAAGAGAAATGCCATTTAAAATCACCCTAGACAATATAAAATACTTAGGAATCTATCTGCCAAGATATACACAGGAATTATACGAACATAATTACTAAACACTTTCCACACAATTAAAACTAGATCTAAACAACTGGAAAAACATTAATTGCTCATAGGTGGGATGAGCTAACATAATAAAAATGACAATCCTACCCAAATTAATCTACCTATTTAGCGCCATACCTATCAAACTACCAAGAAACTCTTTTACTGAATTAGAAAAAACTATAACAAAGATCATTTGGAAGAATTAATTATCAAGAATATCAAGGGAAATAATGAAAAAAAAAACATGAAGGAAGGTGGCCTAGCAGTACCAGATCTTAAACTGTACTATAAAGCAGTGGTCATTAAAACAATATGGTACTGACTAAGAGACAGAAAGGAGGATCAGTGGCATAGACTTGGTGTAAGTGACCTCAGCAAGGCAGTCTATGATGAACCCAAAGATCCCGGTTTTTGGACAAAAAATCCACTATTTGACAAAAACTTCTGGGAAAATTGGAAAACAGTATGGGAGAGATTGGGTCTAGATCAACATCTCACACCCTACACCAAGATAAACCTGGGATGGGTGAGTGACTTGAATTTAAAGAAGGAAAGTATAAGCAAATTAGGTGAACACAGAATAGTATATTTGTCAGACCTTTAGGAAAGGAAAGATTTTAAGACCAAGCAAGAGTTAGAAAAAATTGCAAGATGTACAATAAATAATTTTGATTACATTAAATTAAAAAGTTTCTATACAAACAAAACCAATGCAACCAAAATTATAAGGGAAGCAACAAATTGGGAAAAATCTTTATAAGAAAAACCTCTGACAAAGGTCTAGTAACCCAAATTTATAAGGAACTAAGTCAACTGTACAAAAAAATCAATCCATTCCTGAATTGATAAATGAATAAGGAATATGAATAAGCAATTTTCAGATAAAGAAGTCAAAACTATGAATAAGCACATGAAAAATGCACTGTGGTACAATCGAATGTAATGGACTTCTCTACTAGCAGCAATGCGATGACCCAGGACAACTCTGAGGGACTTATGAGAAAGAATGCTATCCATATTCAGAGGAAGAACTGTGGGAGTAGAAACACAGAAGAAAAACAAGTGCCTAATCACATGAGTTGAAGGGGATATGATTGTGGATATTGACTCTAAATGAACACCCTAGAGCAAAATCAATCATATGGAAATAGGTCTTGATCAATGACACATGTAAAACCCAGTGGAATTGTGCATTGGCTATGGGAGGGGGGCGGGAAAAGAGGGGAGGAATGAACATGAGCCCTGCAACCATGAAACAATGTTCGAAATTAATTAATTAAATAACAATTTCAAAATAAAAAAAAAGATCACGTTAATTGCCAAGTAAGTGACAAATTTGAGACCTAAACCCAAATTTCTTGATTTATAGACTTTTTCCCACCTCCTTTCTCATTGCATCCTACTGTGTATTCTAGCTTGGGAAGCTGATACCATGGAGGGAAGAAGGACTTGACTCTGTAGTTAATACCAGAACTGGGATTACACATGGAATCAGTCTGTTTCCTTTTCCTTCCTTCCCAGTTCTTCTCATAGGTTCTAATCCATTAATTGTATTAGAATCCAATCCAAGGTGAAATCCTATTTCCTTCCTTCTTCTAGGGCACCCTGTAAGATAGATCTTCCCCTTTGGATAACTTTCTAAACATGGAGTTGAGTAAAGTATATATTCTGCCCAGGGCTTCTAGCCTTTCACTCCAAAGGAGACATGTCTACTACTCATAGCCTATCTCTTACTATTGTATCAATTAACTTCTGGAATATATGCTTTTGGAGGCACAGTCTGGAGAGGGTCATATTCCTGAGAGAGTCAGTATAGCTTCCCTAGTTTGTCCAATGCTACAGAAAACTCACCAGTATTATCTAGTTTGTCATTAGGACCTATCTGAAGTCTGTAGGATAAAGTGTTTCCTTCCTCCTTAGAAGGGTTCAGAAAGGTTTTTACCTTTCTGGTTTAAAAAAAAAGGGAGAAATTTTTAATTCAATAGTTTTCCCCAGTTGATAAATGGTGAAAGCATATGAATAAGCAGTTTTCAGTTGAAAAAAAAATCAAAACAATCAATACTCATATGAAAAAATGCTTCAAATCACTATTGGTTAGAGAAATGCAAATTAAAACAACTCTGAGATATCACCTCGACCTATCAGATTGGCTACTCTAACCCAAAAGGAAAATGATAAATGCTGGAGGGAAGGTAGGAAAAATGGGACACTAACACATGGCTGGTGGAACTATTAATTGATACAACTGTTCTGGAGAGCAAGAGGGAATTGCACCCAAAGGACCATCAAATTATGTATACCCTTTGACCCATTAATACCACTACTATGTTTGTTTCCCAAAGAGATCAGCCATAGGGTAAAAGGACCTACTTGTACAAAAATATTTTTAACAGTTCTCTTTGTAATGACAAAGATTTGGAAAACGAGTTGTTGCCCATCAATTGGGGAATATCTGAACAAGTTGTGGTATGTGGTTGTAATGGAGTATGATTGTACCATAAGAAATTATGAACAGGATGAGGTTAAAAAAATCCAGAACCACTTATATGAACTGATGCCAAAAGAAGTGAGCAAAATTAGGAGAATAGTGTAGACAGGAACAGAAATATTGTACATTAATTAGCTGTGAAGAACTAAACTACTATCAGCAAAACAAGGTCCAAAGATAACTCCAAAGGATTTATGATAAAAAAAATGCTATCCACAACCAAAGAAGGAACTGTTAGAATCTGATTGCAGATCAAAACATGCTGTTTTTTATTTTATTTCTTTATGAATTGCTGGAAGCTCTGGAAATCTAGGTATCTCGGGGGCAGGACAGCTAAATGAAATGAGATGGAATGAGAACAGCCAGAGACTCAGTAATCTTGCAGAAGCTGTTCTGATCTGCCATCAGCTGACTTTAATTTTTATACCTTTTTCTTAAGACTACATATATGTTAGCGTGATTTTCATTCCCACCATACATTTTTTCTTAGAGATAA
The DNA here is from genome assembly GCF_016433145.1 of Gracilinanus agilis. Lineage (NCBI taxonomy): Eukaryota > Metazoa > Chordata > Mammalia > Didelphimorphia > Didelphidae > Gracilinanus > Gracilinanus agilis. The sequence goes on along the minus strand of NC_058132.1, from coordinate 151,480,576 downwards.
TGGATTAAGTCATACATTAACTTCTACTGAATTACAAAATTATTTGATTGACATCTCTTAATTATTCTATTTTCTTTGATTATACAAAGGATGCAAAAGCTTGGCAAGAAATGTTCATCATGGAGTAACTGGGCTTGAAATTGTACTTTCTGTCCATCCATTAGGTGTAATTCATACATTACAGCTTTAGTACAATAGTTAGTTACATTTTGACCAATCAAGTCAGGGATGATTATTCTTTGCTCTTACATAATTAATCAAGCAGCGATTCACTACACTAGCAGATTTCAAAAGATACAATAGCACTTACCTGGTCCAGATATTATTTCAGTACCAGTCTTTCATTTTTCAATATTTTTCAAAGATGAGTTTGGTATGTTCTCTGAACTTGTGGGGTGAATGAAAACAGTCCAGTATTGTCAGGAGGCAGCCTGCCTTAATTTTTCATTCTCTGTCCTCCCTGCATAAAGGGGGGGAGGAAGGGGGGAGCTTGGAAGCTGTTCCAGACACCTGTGTATGGGGATTGTGAAACCTGCAGTTTCTGTTTGGGGAATAGAAGTCTTTAACCATTAACTCACTATTTGCTGGTCTGTTATGAAGTGACTTTTAGGGTAATTTCTATATTAATACATGTAAAGGTGGGAATTTCCTAGGAGTTTGTAGGGGGCCTGTAAGGGGTCTAATAATAGCCTATAATGTTCTTCTGTATTTCCCTGGGGCTTAGTGGGGATATTGATCACAATGATTCCAATAATAAAGAGTATTAGTAAGAGAGGAGTCACACAGGAGAAACTGAGTGAGAAATCTGTCCTTCTTTGACCTGCTTTGCAGAATCTCAGGGTTCACATGTGACTTTGCCATACGTTATGAACTTGATAGCTCTCGGCAATTAATTTTTTTATTGTTAAGTGTGATATGTCTCTTCTATCATGTCATGAAGAATGTAGAAATATGTATTTAATGAAAGTACTGGTAAAAGTTATATCAAACTATTTATCTCCTTGGGCATGGGTGGGAAGGAAGAAGGAACAGAGAGAACCTAAATCACAAAATGCCTCAAAACAATTGCCAAAAATTACTTATACAGATAATTAAAAAAACCTCCACCCAAACAACTCAATAGTTGCTCAAACATCTGCTCTGAATGACTAGAAATAATTCTCAGATATGTGATGGTTGGACATGGTAGCACTTGCCTGTAATCTCAGCTTCTAGGGGGACTAAGGCTGAATAATCTTTTGAGTTGGGAGAGTTCTAAGCTCCAGTGGGCTAAGCCAATCAGTGTCTACACTAAGTCTGGAAATAATATGGTGATCTTCTGGGAACTGATACCAGATTGTCTAAGGCGGGGAATACTGTTTCATATCAGAAAACTTTGAGCTGTCTGTGCCAGTCATTGAGGGACCAAAGCTGTAACTTCTGGATTTATAAGCCTGAGTGAGGTAGGGAGACCCAACCTTAAAACAACAGCAACAAAATCCAAGTTACAGAGAGGATGATCTTATATTCTTGGGATGCTATGTAAGCATATAATATTGGATTTTTAGAGGAGAAACAGGAAAATTGGCCCTAAACTCTGTGGTATGTAGAGTGGAGATGATGTTCTATTATAGTGATCACAGTTGCATCATCACAAAAGGGATCTAAAGCCTTGGAAGGGGATCAATTTATCCCTATTCTTCTCTGCTATCCCTAAGCCATCCTTAAAGGACAGCAGGGTAGTGTCCCCAAGTGATGTCCTAGAACAAGTCTAGCTATCCCTATCTGTGTTCCATATGAAATAAAGGAGACATTTCAATTCCCCAATCATTTATTAAACTCATGCTCTGTTCAGGGCACTGAGCTTAGGTACTGGGGACTTAAGATTAAAAAAAGGTAGCCCCTAACCTAAAGTTTATTATCATCCATATATATACATATATATAATCTTTGTTTTCTTTATTTCTTTATCTCTCATGACCTTGCTTTCCTGTGATCATAGTCTGGCATCTCCTAGGGCTGGCTGTACCCTTGATCTCTCTCTCTCTCTCTCTCTCTCTCTCTCTCTCTCTCTCTCTCTCTTTCTCTCTCTCTCTCTCTCTCTCTCACACACACACACACACACACACACATACACACACACACACACACACACACACACACACACACACAACCTCATCTTTCCTCTATTTTCCCCTGAAATAGAATATATAAATCTAGAGCAAAGGCCCAAATTGTAGTCTCTTTCTGTGAACCCTTTTTGGGTTCAGGCTTTTTTTTTTCATACCACAAGCCTTTATTCATCTCTCTACATTCTACAGAGTAGAAAGATTTTCCCAGGTTGCATTTCTGAGGAGGCAGACTCCATCTGCTCCCTCCTCATGGCCAGAGTCTTAATTTTTTGATTGATTCATTGAGTATAAATATATTCTTTATTTTATTTAGCTATTATACCAATTCCATTTTAATATGTCAGCTGGCTTCAACCATTGTCCCAAGAGGGAGTATTAAAACCCTATAAGTTACCTCTCAACTTGCCAAACACCATTCATTGTGCATAAGATAATGCAGAGGGATGAGATACCTGTGGGGCACTCTACTCTCTCAGTCCCGTGCTTTCATAGATATCTGGGGTTCCTAGGGCAGGAAGATTTCTTTTTAGGACACAATCTTTCTTCCTACCCCTTAAAACTTTGGCAAAAAAGAAGCAAGTGGGAGCAGAGATGCCATAGCCACTTATTGTCAGGGGCAGCTGGCCTCAGCTAGTTTCTATGATCTGTATTTTTGTAAGTCAAATATACATGTTTTTAGTTTCAATATAGATAGTATTTGTTGGGAGTAGAAATAAATCATGACTAAGGCTATAACTTAGCCTCTCTGTCCTTTGTAAGGAGATGTAGACTCTCAGGAGATGAATGCTGAATGAAAACTTATCTGCAAGAGATTTCCTCCACCTGTCTTCTTGATTTCCTTCTTCTACTTCAACTTCTCTGACTCTTCAAATCAAATCATTTTGATTTTTTTTGATCCCCAAAGGGAAGAGACCAGTCTTGGCTATTTATTTTGGAAATTATTTTCATTTTCTATGTTTATGATCTCTTATTCCAAAGATCAAGGGTTTCTGTTGTCATGGTTGTTTGAATTGCAATAAACTCAGTGTTTAAAAATTTTCCCTGACTGGCATTTTGTAAGTCTTTTTTTTGGACTTTAATTTGTCAAATGTATTATAAAAGGGACCAGTTAGCCTCTGAGGTCTCTTTGAACCTTGAAATTCTGAGATTCATAGGACTGTATATTTACTCTTTTATCTATTTACTGTATATTGGTTCCAAGGCAGAAGAATGGTAAGGGCTAGGCAGTGGGGGTAAGTGACTCATGCAGGGTCACATAGCTGAGGACATTTTGAACCCAGGACCTCACATCTCTAGACCTGGATCTAATCTAATACTCTTAATTTACAGATGAGGAAACTGAAGCCCTGTGAGATTAATTAATTTGCCCAAAGTCATACAACTAGTAAGCATCTGACATGAAACTCAAACTCAGATCTTCTGACCCCAGTCAGGTCTTTTCCCACTCTACTATTTATATGACTTCAGTTGTGTCAGGAAAGAAAAGAGGGTGATATGGGAAAGAGACTTTTCTAAATGTTCACACAAATGAGTTCTGCCTCTTAGAGGTTGGAGGATGCACTTTGACCATTCTGCAGGTTATCTTCGGCCTTCCCTTCCCTTGGCCTGGCTCTTTCCTGCTCCAGGCTTTTCTGGGGCCTGTGCTGTCCACTGGCAGCTCTCCTGGGAGAGAAAAGAAGAGAAGGAAGGAAAATTCCATCCGCGATGTTCCTCCTGATCAATGGAGGAGGATAAAGCGTTTGACCAGGAAGAAGTCTTGGATTCTCTGCCATCATTCTGCTGTGTATCAGCCCAAAAAGCCAAGGACTCTCTGGAGCAAAATTCCTTCCTATCAGAGCAGGAAAAGCCTGGGAACACCCAAAGGAAGTTGGGGGTGCTGGTGGTAATTTTGGTCAGTTTATGTCTGAAAAATGAAGATTCACAGCCCTAAGGATGCTGGTCTCCACTCATAGGGCTTCTACCATAGCTCTTCTGCTCAGCAGTGGGGTTGGAGAACAGCCATCTCTCAACCATATACCTTATGGATTATCTCTGGTTATACCTGTCTTTCCCTCTCAGGCTGCCTCCTCTGTTGTTAGCTAAGGCAAATGAGATTCTGTGATTGCCAAAACAAATATGATTATGAAAACAACTCGCTGCAAAAATAGCCTCCCACCATTTAACTCACGTGCCAGCCCTGAGGGTGCTTGTGAACACTCAGAATGGCCAGCCGAAGCTCTCCCGAATCCCATGAGGATGATGTGGGAGTTCCACTACACGTATTTTTCAGAACGTGGATAGTCAAGAGGTGACTGTGCTCCACAGAGCTATTTAGAGGAACTGGGGAAGGAAGTGATACTTGGTTGGAATAAGCAACAGAGGCCGTAAAGACCCTCAGGATGAGTCAGTTATATCCCTGACCTGCAAGTCTGTGGACTTAGGACAGGAAAGTTCTCAGTTTTTCCTCCCTCCCCATCACTCCTCAGGCCCAAGGGAAAAGGTGGGTGTTCTCTTGGCTGGAGAAGAGTGAACCGTTAACAAGCAGAAGGAATTTTGTGGGCTGGTTTCACACAATGGTGTGTTTCTGAAAAGTTATATTTCTGTTCAGTTCTATTGAAAAGGTTATCAAGGGAGCTGGCTACTTAAAGTAATCCCACGATAGATCATTGTGTAAAACAGTCGATCTCCCTCAATTTCCATAAATTGGGCTTGTTTAAAGTGAGATGTACTGCCTTTTTTCATCGTGGCTAGGTAAAAAGATGGTGGAGCACAGGCACGAAATTTTGCATGTTTTTCTGTCAGATTTAGTCTCTTGGTTTCAGTAAAGCATTCAGTGAAGCATCTACTATGTGCCAGGCACTATGCTTGGCTCTGTGGATACAAAGGGAAAAAAGAAGCTATCCCCTCCCTTATATTCTACTGGAACTATCATTTTTATTTTCAAAAGTTCATTATGCTTTGTAATATTTTGAAACTTTATTTTGAAACATATAAAAAGGGCACAAAAATTTCACATAAACTCAGAAATATTGCTAATATAAATGAAATTTGTACAGAGAATAATGTTGAATTTTTATTTAGTAAAAGCAGTAAGAGAATGAGAAATATTATGCCATTCTTGACAAAGATCAGCAAGTCTGTTTCAAATAGGGTGTCCACAGGTTTTGGAGGTACTTTCCTTCATCCTGAATATAACTATTCCAGTGGAAAAACCCTTAGGCTTCATAGATGGGATACAATGCTCATTTCTTCAAATTCTATTTTGAATGGTGAAGAGATTTAATCTGAGGTTGTTTTATAAATAGAATGTGGTCTATCTCAAAATAGGCAGTCATCATGATTTTGGGATCCAGAATCTCATTAAGGTACTCCTTTGGTGCAGAATGTAGCCTAAGCCCCATCCTCTTTTTTTTTTTTAACTTTTATTTTTAATTTTAATTTTGAATATTTTCCCATAGATACATGTTTCATGTTCTTTCCCTCTCCCCCAAACCCTCCTAACCCCCTTAGCCAACACACAATTCCACTGGGTTTCACATGTATCATTGATCAAGACCTAATTTCATATTATTGATAATTGGACTAGAGTTATTGTTTAGTGTCTACATCCCCAATAATATTCCCATCAGACCACATGACCAAGCAGTTGTTTTTCTTCTGTGTTTCTCTCCTCCCACAGTTCTTCCTCTGAGTGTGGCTAGTTTTCTTTCTCATAAGTCCCTCAGCCTTGCTCTGGATCCTTGCATTGCTGCTAGTAGAGAATTCTGTTATGTTCGATTGTACCACAGTGTATCAGTCTCTGTGTACAATGTTCTCCTGGCTCTGCTCCTTTCACTCTGCATCAATTCCTGGAGGTCATTCTAGTTCACATGGAATTCCTCCAGTGTATTATTCCTTTGAGTACAATAGTATTCCATCACCAGCAGATACCACAATTTGTTCAACCATTCCCTAATTGAAGGACATTCTCTCATTTACCAATTTTTTGCCACCACCAAGAGCACAACTATAAATATTTCTGTACAAGTCTTTTTCCTTATTATCTCTTTGGGATATAAACCAAGCAGTGCTATCCATCCCCATCCTCTTGATCTCTGTTTTTGACTATGTCCTCTTAGAGGAGGTTTACCAAACATTCTTGAACCTTTCCTGTAGACAAGGGATGTTCTTACCTTGGGGTCTGTGGGACTTGATTTTTAAAATATTTTAGTAACTATATTTTAATATACTTTGTTTCCTTTTTAATTATATGTGTTTTATTTTATGCATTTAAGAGCTTTATACTGAGAAAAGGTCTTTGGGTTTCACTAGATTGCCCAAACGGTGCGTGGCATAAAGGAGATTACAAACTTCTTACTCTAGACTTTTTAATATTCTGTGGTGAGGTTCTCATGGTTAGACTAGGCCCCTCTCCCCAGAAGAAGTAGGGAGTGAATACATATGGAAACAGGCAGAACGACTAATAATCATAACAAAGATAAGGCAAAGGGATTTTATTTTACCAATCTTGTGGGAATCCTTATTTACTACTCAGTACTGGGGTGTTCAAAGGTTCCTGGGGTCCATTTGTCCTTTATTATCATCAGATCATAGATTTAGACCTGGAAGACTTCCTCTTTTTTTTGGAGAATTTTATTAATTTATTTGTTTATTGATTACTTTAAAATTCTCAGATATCTCCTTCCCTCTCTCCCTCTCACTAGAGAAAACATCATTTGACAAAATATATTATTATTAATATCATGTTAATATTAATATATTATAATATATACACATGAACTATGTCTTTCAGGGTTCTATTTATCAGTTCTTTCTTTAGAGGTGGATATTCACAAGTTATTCTTCAAACATTAATTCTGTTATTATATATGATGTTCGCTTGGCTTTATTTGTTTCATTCTTCATAATTTCATGTAGATCTTTATGTGTTCCTTTAAAAAATAAACCTGTACATCATTTCTTACAGTTATGATTCCATCACCATCATATACCACAACTTATTTATCCATTCCCCAATTTAAAGATAACCCCTCAATTTCTAGTTCTTTGCCACTACAAAGAGAGTTGCTATAAGTATTTTCCCTTTTCCCTTGGTCTCCCTGGAAAACAGACCCAACAGTTGAATTTCTGGGTGTAAGGATATACCCAATTTTGTAACTCTCTGGGCATAATTCCATTTTGTTGGAAGGCTTCTTAAGGGCTACCAAGGCCAACTTTTTCATCTTGCAAATGAAGAAACTGAAACCTAGAAAGATAATGTGACCTGCTCAAGATGACACAGGTAGTAGGTGACAGAAGTAGAATTAGTTTATTTATAAAAACATTCAGTTCCTTTCATAGTCCTGAACATAAACCAATGGAAATCCCATCATTCAGGAGCCATTTGGGTCAGCCTGAGGTGCTGGGAGATTCTATCAACTCTTCATGGACTCCATGTGTACTGTACCAGGTGGCTATGCCACAGAGTAGCATATAAAGTCAATAAATTATAATTATATGAGCTCTCAATTGGCACGAACTCTTGTTCCTAATGTTCTGTCTTAGTATGAATTCTAAGTTAGAAGGGCCAGGGCTAGGCAATCAGGATTAAGTGACTTGCCCAGGATAACATAGCTAGGAGGTGTCTGAGATCAGATTTGAACCCAGGTCCACCTGACTCCAGGCCTGGCTACCTAGCTGGTTCTGTGTTTCTTCCTTATGGCTAAATAGGCATTAAGGCATTACCACTGGGAACAAAGTCAGTCCACTTTCTTTTCTGATCATACATTTCTGTGATGACATTTTTTGTGATATGTGATGTATTTATGTATACATCAATTATTGTTGATTCTATTCTTTGACCTACTTATCTTTACTGTGCTTCTATCTATTATGGGTGACCCAAAGGAGTCACTCTCATTAACCTTTGGAGGTTTGTTTTGTTTCTTGTTTGATAGTTATATATCATCAGTGGAGGAATAGAGGGATTACATTTTTTTTTTTGAGTCTAGCAGCAAGCAGTTAGATATTGTTGTAGGTACCATGTAACTTCCTACATGCTATTCAGTTCTTTCCTTCTATTCAATTCTGGACCCAATTTAGGGTGTATTTGCATGATAAGTGCTTAATCAATACTTGTTTTTGTTACTATATTAATTCAATGGAATATAGAATAGACAGCTATTGATTAGTGGCCCATGGATTGTTTTAGAAAAACTGAGTCCCTGTAAGGAACAGTTGGCACAGAGAAGATTTGGAACATTGGAAAAGCAACTTTGAATGACAGGAGCAGCGGTTGGAAGGAGAAGCAGAGGCTTGTGGGAAGAAAGAACCTTGGGAGGGGTCTTCTTCTCTGGACTCTGAGGGAGATGGATTTTTATCCTATCTCTGGAGCCTACCAAGACTACCTGAGGATTTCCCTGGATTTCTATTTCCCTGAAGACTTGATAGGTTTCCTGCTTCTGAACTATTTCATCAAAGAAGAATTTAGACATCTGCCAGTGGCTAGAAGGGGTCTGTGGGCCCGACAGGCTTGCTGGGCCAACCCCAAAGATTCACTGTCTATCCTGTTCCAATTTAAGAGAGACCCTCATTTCTTTCTGTCTGTAGTTTAATTTAGCTAGCAGATAGAGGAGAGGGAGTGAAAACTCCTGGCCAAGGCCAGAAGGCTTGGCCAGGCACAAGGACCTTATTTGTTGTGACAAGGCAAGGCTACCTAACCCCATTCACCTCACCCATCCTTGTACTTCAATGTATTAAATTATTTTGTTATCAAATTAGCAGTCAGATAAAGCTCCTTTGAGAACACAGAGGCAATAGAGGGAAGAAGAGGGAAATGGAGGAAACCGTCTAGCAAGCTTTGGTTACACAAAGCCCAAGGCTGCCAGTCATTCAGTCTTTACCCAACAGGGTTGGGTTCAGCAAGGGTTTCTTTGGGTCCAGGCAATTAAGTTAAGTCCTGGAAAACAGTGTTGGGAAAAACCCAAAGAAACCCCTAGCTGGACAAGGACTCCTGTCCATCTCTGTCCGCTACACCCATCACAGAGATAACCTCTTGATACCCTCTAAGCAAAGGTGAAGAGTTCCCTAGATAGGTTTATCACACTCACAAGCCTATCCATCCAAATAACATCTTTGGGACTCCCTAAATCATCTTTACATCCCTCATCCTAGTGCTATAGGCACATCTTAAACTTCTTTAAAACAAAACAAAACAAAAACCCTTACCTTCTGTCTTGGAGTATTTTTTTCTTTTTTTTTTAAATTTTCTTTTTTATTAAGAAAAATTTTCCACACTTACATGATTCATGTTCTTTCCCTCCCCTCCTCCCAGATCCCTCCCATAGCCAACGTGCATTTCCACTGGGTTTTACATGAGTCAAGTCAATTCTAAGAATTGACTCCAAGGCAGAAGAATGGTAAAGCGTTAGGTGATTGGGCTTAAGTGATTTGCCCAGGGTCACATAGCTAGGCGGTGTCTGAGGCCAGATTGGGACCCAGATCCTCCCTCTTCCAGGTGTGGTGCTCTATCCATTGTGGTACCCACTGCCCCTCATCCTAAGCTTCTTAAGAGCTCTCCCAGAGATCAGCCTTGCTTTCCCCCCAGTTCATGTCCTCTTCTTGAGGTCCATTGTACAAGATTACCCCAGGAAAGGTTATGAGGGTCCTGGCAATATTTTTTCATTTACTAACCCTCCTCTGAGATAGAAAAAAACTCCTCTGAGGTAGGCTATGAGCTGGCAGATGCAACTCTGAGTGGAGGAGCCTGCAGTATACCTCAATCAAACTGAAAGCATTATGAAGTCCTTATTGTGTGCCAAGAACTGCGGTAGTTTTTGGAGACACAAAAACAAAACAGAAATTTAAATTCTTTATTAAGCTCTTAAAGGAACTGAGAATTGAGAGTCAGGGCCATCTATGCTGGATGGAACTGCCCTTTCTGGCTAGTGGTAATAGACCACAAGACTGCTGATTTCCATCTGATGCTGATTAACATTCAATAAATATCTTTGATTTTCTGAGTATCTCTTAAGTCATTTCTAAAACCCTGTTATTTGAGTCAAAGAACTAATTACTTGGTTCTTCAGTCTAATACATCTGTCCAACTACATGTCACAGACTGGACAACTGACATTCTTTATTGAGCTGATTTTTCCTCTATTGATCGATAAGTAATGATGTGATCTTTTTATATCATTGTGCATCTCGTTGGTAATTGGATCTATGGAGTGAGGAACGAAGCATGACTCTGATCTTGCAAACCTTGGTGAGTGAATGGATGTTGGTGGCCCGCAAAATTCCAGGGAAATTTGAAAGAAGGAAGAGGTTGTAGTGAGGGAAAGAGAATGAATTCTGTTGTGCACATATTTGGGATAGGCAGTATGGTGGAATGGAAAGAGGACTGAATTTGGAGTCAAATTCTAACACTTAATTTGCTAACCAATTGGCTGATGGGTTAAAAAAGTTAAACCACTTAATCATGCTAGTGTTCATTTTTCTTTAGAAAATGAGGGAGTTGGACCAGATCAAATGAAAGTGTGTGTGTGTGTGTGTGTGTGTGTGTGTGAGAGAGAGAGAGAGAGAGAGAGAGAGAGAGAGAGAGAGAGAGAGAGNAGAGAGAGAGAGAGAGAGAGAGAGAGAGAGAGAGAGAGAGAGAGAGAGAGAGAGAGATACTTTGCAAAGTCTGAAGGGCTGTATTAATGTTAATTATTTTTGTGTAGATTCCCAGGACCCCACCAGCTCTCTATGATACTCTGATTTTATGATGCAGTTTAAAATGTCCTACATTTGGTAATGTGGGACTGAAGCTTAAGAGCCTGTCTATGTCTAGAAATAGAGACCGGGAGTTGTGAAGTTGGAGATGATAATTTTGAAACTCTGGTTTTTCAGATCTCTCACAGTTTGCCCACAACCTACATTTCCAGGCTTATTACTCATAAATTCCTTTGACGTATTCTGCAGCCCAGCCTCATTGGTCTACTTGTAATTCCTTGTTAATCTCCCATCTCTTCCCCTAAGTTTTCCCCGTGCCTAGAATGCATGCCTTCTTCACCGCTGGCTTTGATGGTGCATTCAAGGACCACTCTGTACATAAAGTCTTTCCTGATTTCCCCGGCCTAGCGCCTCACCCTCTAAAATTACCTTACATATTCTTTGTGTGTATTTTATATTTTATTTTATATATTTTTTATATAACAGAATATATAATATCATGCATTTTACATTTATTTTATGGACTGGTTAGTTGCCTTGATTGAATATACAAGTTTGTAGAGGCCAGAAACTGCTGAATTTTTTGTTCCCAGGGCTAGCATTAGTGTGTGGCACACAGTAGGTGCTTATGAAATGTTTGTTGACTTATAATTACACGTAGGCTTTGTAAATGTTTACTGCAGTGAATGGCCCAAGGAAGGGCTTTCAGATAGAGAAGAGTGACCAGGAGTGCAGGGAAATTAGGATCTTGCAAATTTTGGCAAAGGACAGTAGGTGGCAGCAGCGTCTTGGTTTGAGATATGTGCTAATCTTGGTTGCTGACCATTAGGCCATTTAGCCCAGGGTAGATTTGATCCTTCACAGCCTGGAGAAGTCAGAGGGAAGTGGGGAGTCCTGTACTGAAGCCAGAATCCTTGAGGATAAAAAAGAAACCAAACCTGACATACAAGTCGTAGAAATTTTTTTGTTACTGTTTAGTAATTTTTCAGGCATATCTGACTCTTTGTGACCCCATTTGGCAAAGTACTAGAGTCGTTTGCCATTTCCTTCTCCAGCTCATTTGACAGATGAGGAAACTGAAGCACACAAGGTTAAGTGTCTTGCCCAGAGTCACACAGCTAGTAGGTGTCTGAGGTTAAATTTGAATTCAGGTTTTCCTGACTCCAAGTCCAGTGCATTATCTCGTGCGCCACCTATCTACCCTATAGGAATCCTCATGTTGGAAGAAAGTATTTGGACAAAACCTTCCGATTATTATTTTATGGGAAAAGTTTCTCTGTGAACCCATCTAAGGAGATTCAAGTAGTCATTACAAGTATATTCCCATTTAAGATAATATAACCCAAATCCCTGGGTAGAGTCCTACTCCTATGTTTTAACATTTTTTCATTAATTTCAGGAAAGTCCCTACAGGAAAGTCCCTACATGTACCCATAAGAACGGAGGCAGACATGCTATAGATAGCCACACAGGCTGGGAGCAGGGTCTCAATGGGGAATATTTTTAAATAAAATATTTTGTATAATTTTTCATAATGCACATATTTTAATACCATAAAATTCTGATCTTCACAATAGACAGGCATTTATCAATTTGCTTGTTTTAAATAAAGGCTAAAAAAAAATATGCGTGTGTGTGTGTGTGTGTGTGTGTGTGTGTGTGTTCAATTTTCAAACCTTGACCACAGTGTAGAAAAGCTTTGCATCTATACATTTCTGAAAGAGAAGCACCTGGAACTGTCAAATGGAACTGAGGTTCAGGTTTGTAGAGAATGAAGATTGGGGGGAAGGGGAGGAGATCTAATGACCAAGACTCTCCTCCAAAACGTTAGACTACTTGATTAACCTATATGGCTTGGGCAAGTCACTTGATCTCCAAATGATGTCTTGGAACTGAGGTGGAGTTCTCCTTCTGTAGTACTCCCAATATTTTTGCATCTGTTGATGCCTGTCTGATATAGGGAAATATACAGTGAGGTGGGCAGGGGCTCTCTTCTCAGGCCGGGGATGCTCAAAACAGAGCTCTAAACCCAAAGCCATGTCCCAGGTAACCATTAGTCAAGAAAAGAACTCTTTTAGGGGGCAGCTGGGTAGCTCAGTGGATTGAGAGCCAGGCCTAGAGTCAGGAGGTCCTAGGTTCAAATCCGGCCTCAGACACTTCCCAGCTGTGTGACCCTGGGCAAGTCACTTGACCCCCATTGCCTACCCTTACCAATCTTCCACCTATGAGACAATACACAGAAGTTAAGGAAGGGTTTAAAATTAAAAACAAACAAACAAACAAAAAACAAAAGAAAAGAACTCTTTGGTCCTTAAGATCTGACTATCTCCCACTGGGAGCTCCAATGTCTCATCCATTGAAAGGAAGACCACCCTGAAGATCACTTCTAGGAATATGCAACAATTCCTGGTTGGGACAAGTGAATTCCCATCTCCAGGCTAATAAACTGGATCCTTGAACATGTTGCCAGAAAAGGTGAGGGAAGATGTTATTAGCCAAGAGTTTCTGCAGGCAGGGACAGTGACTAGACTTTAAAAAGAATCATCTCTTTCAGAGAAGGATTCACATTTGGGCTATCCTCTTTCCATCTACCAAAACGAATAGTCCAGACTCACTTTTAGTCTCCCTGTTCCATTCTGAGGACCTGTCTTGCTTTGTGACACTGATTGGGATAGTTTGTTGGGCAAAGATACACAATGTGCCATCCAAGCCAGGGAACCAACCAGGCAGGAGGGGTGCGCAAGAAGCTCTGGGCTGACTCATCATTAAATGTAGCTGAAGGTCTCAGGCACCTGTTGGAGTAACTGTTACTGGACAGACTTCTTGATATGATGACCTCAGTTTTATTACATTAAATTTATTACTTTAAAAAATTTAATTGTGTTAATCTCTCCATTGATTTTTAGTATTGCATTTTGGTATTTAATTATTGAGATGAAGTTCATTTGTTGATGCCTAATTTGTTGACCTGGTCTTTCTTGATTTTATTGATAAAAACATTTAAAGATATATATTTTCTCCTAAGTACCACTTTGACTATTTCCCATAAACTCTGGGATTTCATTTGTCATTATTGTTGTTTCATTGTCATCATTATTAATGAAGTTATTGATTATTTCTATGATTCTATCTTTGACCTACCTATTCTTTAGGATTAAATTATTTAGTTTTAATTAATTTTTAACTTAATTTTAATTTTTAATCTTTGCTTCAAAGGTTCTTTATTGAATGTAATTTTTATTATCTTGTGGAGGGTAAAAGATGCATATATAATTTTTTCACATTTGTTTGTGGAATTTTAATGCCATGGTCAGGGTGCACCCCCCTCACCACTGAAACCCCTACTTTCTACCTTAGTAACAACTCTAAGCTAGATGGCATGGGCTAGGTCTGTGTTGGCAAACCTATGGCACACATGCTGGAGGGGGCTGCTCCCTTCCCCTTCTCCACCAAATGTGAGCACATTTCTCCTATCACCTGCCCCTCTACCCAGCAGCCCAATGGGAGCGCTTCCTCCCTCTCCAGTCTGGGGTAAGGTAGGAAGCTCACACGAGGCGTGAGGGTTGCAGTTTGGGCACTCAGTCTCTAAAAGGTTTGCCATCACTGGGCTAGGCAAATGGGGTTAAGTGATTTGCTCAGGGTCACATAACTAGGAAGTATCTGGGACCAGATTTGAACCCAAGGTCCTCTTGATTCCGGGGTTGGTGCTTTAACCACTGGACCACCAAGTTATCTTTCATGGTCAGTTTCCATATGCCTAGAACATGGACCATGTGTATCCGACTGAGTCAGTATACCTAGTCTATGTTCTATGCATATCTATGATTATGAGGATAAGTGAAAGAAGGTCCTACATAGTTCTTAAGACTGGTCAGCCTGAAAGAAGAGAATAGGCAGTCTCAGGATGATTGGTCTCGGATGATAGCATTTAGACAATATCTGAATCAGACAGTCTAGCTAATTCTAAGACATAAGGAAATCAGGTAGTGGATAAAAGCAGAGATACATAGTGTGAAGTGTGAATATTCCTAGACAGTAGTCAAAAGGAGTCTAGTGGTTTTCTTTGCTATAGTCACTATTTTTGCTCTGATAGCAATAGCATATCTTTCTTTGAAGAAGATTTTATAAATATTTTTTATTTTGATATCAGCTTTGCCATCTACATAATAACTTACCTTTCTATAATGCTTTGAGGTTTGCAAAATGTTTTACGTATATTCTCATTTGAGACTCAAAACAGCTCTTTGTGGTAGGTAGTATTATTATTCCTAATTTATAAATTAAATATTATTATTTCTAATTTATAGATCAAAAGATTTCTAATTTATAGATCAAAAATTAAGTATTATTATTTCTAATTTATAGATCATGCTAGTAAGTGTTAGAAATAGGATGCAAATCTAGATCTTCCTTACTCCAAACCTAGCATAATAGCCACTAGACTGCTTTATATTTGTCTTGTATATATCTATGAAATCTTCTTCATCCAGCTGAAGGTGGATACTAAAAGGAGGGAGTAACTGCTCCATCTTCTGTCCCTCCCCCTCAGAATTTATAGAGAGTCACTCTTCCAGCCCACCCATTTCTCCTTCCTCTGAACTGGACATGCCCCATTGAGCAGGTAGGTAAGGAGAGGAAACAATGGAAAGGACTCACATGGCTCAGTAACACCCTCCCAACCCCTTTACCATTCTGTTGCAATGAAAACCAGCTCCCTTTAGCTTTAGGGGCAAAAGGAAACCCTCAGATCTAGATTTGCTCTTCTTTCTGGGAAGTTTATCCAAAATCAATAAATCAAGGCCATACGATTCTCTCTCATATCTTGTCCCCAGCTAGATGGAAAACAACCACCACCAGTTTTATCCTGATGGGTTAGACCTCTTTGTCTTTCTGTACCAGCCTTAGTTACTATCTTAATGCCATCCCCATTGTTATAAAGCCATATGCCATTCCAAAGCAGATTTTTATTATTATTATTTATTTTGAGAAAGCAGGCATTAAAGTAATATTTAAACCAGTAAATAAATAACCTAGAAGAACAGAAAACTCTGGATTTAAAGGTCTGTCCTTTTGGGAGGGAAGAAAAGAGGCATTTTACCAGCCACCTGAATTCTTGGCCAGGAGAAAATTCCTAAAAATCACAGGTACTCTAAGCCGAGGTCTCAGTAGTTCTGCCTGCACTCCAGGGGACAAAGATGGATCCTGGGTGCTCTAAACATCATAGCACCTTTGCAGCTACCTCCCTTACCCCTTTGCTCTTCAGGTCTTCCAGCACTCTAGTGCTTTATTGATCCAACATTTTCTGTACATTTGGCCAGTCAAGAGCTGGGCTTCTCCTCTTTCTTCGGAGGAATTGGTTTCAGAGCATGCATGCTGCATTTGCACAGGATATTATCAAAATCATATCGCTGTGTTAAGCCTTAGGAACTTTAGTAGCTTAGAAAGGCACCAGGACTTTTGAAAAACACCTTGCACGTGGGCCAGTTGTCTCCCTTTTAAAAACAGAGGCTCCATGAAGGTGTAGACTAATCGATTTTTGTTTGTGTATCCATCTCTAGCTCCTAGTGCAGGGCCTGGGACAGTAGGTACTTAAATGTTTATTGGTTGAGAGATGGAGAGCTGGGAGGGACCTCAGAGGCCATTCTATCCAACACCTTCATTTTATAGATGAGGAAACTGAGGCCTAGAGATAGTCCATGACTTGATCTCCCAGGTAAGAAAACAGCAAAGACATGATTTGTATCAAGCTGTGTTTTTCTTTTCTTCATTTTCCAAGCTCACTATACCCCAATTACATTCTTCCTCTTTTGCCTTTGCCCTTATTTCTAGGGTGTTTCCCCTAGTCACCAAGGGAAAGCACTGGCTAGAGTAAGACATTAAGATACCTTCAGCTCTTCCTGGCTCCTGGGATTGAATTTAAGTCACCATTTTCTTTATTCTATCTTTTTCCAAGAGTTAAATTCCGGAGCAGGAAGGCCAAAGCTACCTCAGTTTTGCATAGAATTTTAAAAGTGTAGTACTTTCCCTTCATTAAATAAGAAAAGGCCTTACCTGCCTTCAGGGCAATTTTGCAAAGGTTCCTAACTTTTTTTTTTTTTTTTTTTTTTTTTTTTTTATCAAGTGCTAGTTCAGACTGACTGGCATGGTAACATGACTGGTCGGTTAACTTTTGGTCAGTGGGCCATACCTAAGTACCAGCAGGCCTGGGAAGGCTCTGGAGCCCCTTACTTCATGGACAAGTTCTTTGCTACCCACTAGTGCTTTGTAGCCAGTGACAAAACCCTTTATGGAACTACTGGAAAGGGACAGAAGCCAATAGTCCTCAGGAAAATCGATGCCAAGATAAAACAAAGAGGTGGAGAATAGGGAGCAGAATGAAGCCATCAGCTGTTTTTAAAGTCTCTTTCCCCGCCTGCCCCCTTGCCTTAATAAAAGCATAAAGACAGGAGAAGACTGAGAGTTCAGGCTTTCTACGCTTTGAAGTTCCTTTAGTATTCTTGTTTTTGTCTCAAGGTTTCTTTTTGAGCTGATGGCCTTTAAAATAATTTGCTAAATTGATACAGATGAAGATGTTATGTCCATGCTATGGCATCTTTACTTTGGTTAGGATTGAATGAGACAGGGGAGAGAAAAGTCAAACTGGGACCAAGAGAATAGATTGGTTTTGCTTTATCATTTTTTGGGGTCAGCATTTGGTTGTTTATTTTGTCATTAAACAGGATTCAATATTTGCCCAGTGCTTGGGAGAGGCAGCCAAAAATCGCTGACCAGTCTGGCTCCTAAGGAGGGAGGCCTCATTAGGCTCAGAAATAGGCTTGCGCACTCAGCATTTTATGCCAGAAAAGACAAATAGATTTAAAGCATGGTAGTGATGGGGGTTGTTGGGGGGCATCTTCTGCATCCCTGCTGCTGTCTGTGATTTCCAACTCCACCCCCACCACCAAATGGAGATTTTCCTGGAAATTCCTGAAGTTCAGACCCAGAGCAGTGAGCTCCAGAAAGCTTTGGAGCTTGCATTTAGTCAGTCCTTTAATCCCAGCATCCTCCATCCGCATGAGGATTTAGCAAATGTCCTATTGTGGAAGGACGCTGGACCTGGCATCAGGACCTGGGTTTGAATTCTAACTCTGCCAAAGCTGTGTGACTTTTGGCAAGTCAATTCACTTCTCTTTGTCCATCTGTAAAATGAAGGCATTGGACTAGATGATCTCTAAGGTTCCTTCCAACTCTAAATCAAGCATTTTTTTACTACTTTGATTTAATGGCAAATATGATTAAAAGATGATATTTCAGGGGCAACTGTGGCCCAGTGGACTGAGAGCCAGGCCTAGAGATGGGAGATCCTGGGTTCAAATATGGTCTCAAACACTGCCTAGGTGTGTGACCCTAGGCAAGTCATTTAACTCCCATTGCCTAGCCCTTACCACTCTTCTGCTTTAGAACTAGTATACAATATTGATTCTAAGAAGGTAGGGTTAAGAAAAAAAAGATAATGTTTCACCAGGTGGTAGAGGTGGTCCAGAATTCTTGTAGGCTTTGCCAAGAACACATTCTATTAGGCAGCTCAGTGGATAGAGCACTGGGCTTGGAGTCAGGAAGATCTAAGTTCAAATCTTAATCTGTTTGTTTTAGTTTCCTCAACTATAAAATGTAAAAAATAGAACTAAGCTCCCAGAGAAAGTAAATATATTTTCAAGCTCTTCTATGTTATAGAAATGCTATTATTATTATTGTTATTGTTATTACTACTACTACTACTAGCTAGGCTAATGACTTGTTACTGTGGTAGGTATATTGTCTCTCAATCAGAGGTCCTGGGTCAAATCTCACCTCTGATGCTCACTAACCTGTTTGACTTTTAGCAAGTTATTAAACTTTCTCAGCCTCAGTTTCCTCACCTAAAAAATGAAGGGGTGGGGTGATTTAGATGGCCCCTCAAGTTCCTTTCCAGCTCTAAAGCTGTGATCTGATAACTAGAGAGTGGAGAGGTGTATTGTCAATATAGGTGGCTAATTTTTGTGCATAGCAACTTATAATCATAAAAATAGCTAGAATTTAAAAAAAACCCTTATCTTCCATCTTAGAATCAATACTGTGTATTGGTTCCAAGACAGAAGAGCAGCAAGGGCTAGGCAATGGGGGTTAAGTAATTTACTCAGTGTCACAGATCTAATAAGTGACTGAGGTGATATTTGAACCCACTACTTTCTGACTCTCAATTCACTGAACCATCTACTCCCAATAGCATTTATATATTGCTTTAAAGTTTATGAAGCTCTTTACATAGGCTATCTCATTTGTTCCTCACAACAATGGGAGTGCAGGTGCTATTATCTCCATTTTATGGATGAGGAAACTGAGGCTGAGAGAGGTTGTGACTCTCCTAGGATGATGCAGCCAGTAGTAAGACTCTTGAGGTGGCATTTGGCCTCATGAAAGCTTTTTACTAAATTTTAATTGGCTGTGAGGCTGCCTTGATGGAAAGAAAGCCCACAAGTTTGCATGTATTTTTTAATGTTTAAAATAAAAAAATTAATTTCCTTAAATTAAAAAAAATTCTTTGCCCCAAAGTGAGGATTTTAGAGAATTTGTCACAGAAAATCTAGTAGCTCAGTGTGTGTGTGTGTGTGTGTGTGTGTGTGTGTGTGTGTGTGTGTGTGTGTGTGTGTGGTGTGTGCATTTGAGGGCATGCTCCCAGTACCTGTTTGCAGTAGCTTTGGGCTCTGCCTTCCCATGGCCCTCACTTCTGGCACCTGTAAGGTCTGTGCACAGGGAGTGCGGAGGTGGAGAGAATCGCAGGCAGCGCCCAAGGGCTACCACTTCAGAGCCTCGCCATGGAGCCAGAGGGAGGCGGGAAAAACACCCCGCCTCTTTCGGGCCAAGATTCCGAACGCGATCAGCCAGGTCTTCTCTCTCTTACATCTCAGCCCGGTTGAGCCGGTGCTCTAGGGCCCGCCTCTTTCACCCCTTCGGTAACGGAGCCTGACCATATAAGGTGTCAGGGGGTGTGATCAACCTTGAAGAAGCCCAATGAGAGGCGTGGGTAGGCGGGATCAAGCGAGTTACCGCGACCAAAGGGGCTGGGCAGGGTGTGGTTTCCTAGGAAACTGGCTCCGGCTAGCGTGCCGGTAGCTAGTGGGAGCCGGAGCCGGAGCCTCGGAGCCGGAGCCGGAGCCGGAGCCGGAGCCGGAGCCGGAGCCAGAGCCTGAGTGGGACCGTGACCCTGGGTCGGAGCACCAACCACAGCCGCCGCCGCCACCCAAGATGTGGACCACCTCCAGCCGGCGGCGAGAACAACGCCGGAAAATTGGTCTCCTGCTGCTGGTGATCGTAGGCTGCTTGGTGGTCCGCAGGTGAGAGCCCCGCCACCCCAAGGACCCGCACCCGAGACGCCACCGGCTCCCCTCTCCGCGACCTCCCTCTCCTGCCCACGTTGGTATCTCCCCTAGAGCAATATCTCTAGTTTCCACGCGCAGCTCCCACTTACGCCCCAAGCCGAGATCCACCTGTCCCCCTGGATGCTTCCTGCTTTTTTCAAGGACTCACTCTCGGACCCGTGCCCCTCCCCTCCTCCACCCCGTTTCACAACCTCGGCGGAGTATCCATATCATAGGATTCACCTCCTCCCCACACATCCACCCACCCACTCAATCCCCCCCTCCCCTTCTTTTTTTCTACTTGAACGCTTGGAGACCTCGAGGCCTCGGAGTGCCCCTCTTCACCCCAGAAGGCTCTAGCCTTCCTGGAGGACCATATCTGGCAGGGGGGAAAGAGGGATGCTAAGGGCAGCCTATCACTCCTGGTATGAATTTACTCTTCTAAACTCGTAAAACAGCCCTTCCCTAATTCTTTTCACCCCTGCCCCCAACACACACACATTTACTGATTTGAATGGGGCTTAAAGTCTTGGGAGAAATCTTTGGACTTCCTGGAGTCAGGAAAAGCTGAGTTCAGATCCAGCCCCAAACACTTGCTGGTTGGGGTACCCCTGCAAAACCAAGTCACTCCCCCACAGCAGCTCTGGTTCCTCATTTATGACAAGGGGGAGAGTAGGAGAATAAAATGATATCACCTTTGTAAAGCAAAGCCAACTCCCAGAGTCAAAGCTCACATGGCTTGCAGTGAGGCAGAAGGCTAGTTTCCCAGGTCCTGGATTTTTCTGAAGGGCAGCATTGTTTTAAATATGGGCTTATTACTCTTCCATAAGGCAGATGTGGGATGCTGTCCATATGCAAAAAGGCTCACCTGTAGCCTGGGGGAAGTGGCATGAGTTTTGGCTATGAAGGAGTTAATGTTGGAAAGGCAGAAGAAGAGAAATAGTGAGATTTTTGAATTGCCTCTAGAGGTCCAACCAGTATTCCCTAAGCCAGCTCCCCTTTCTATCATGCTCCCCCAAACATATACATACATTCACACACACATATATCTCTCTGTGTTACACCTTCAACAAAATAGCAAAATTCTCAAGGGAGACTAGATTTTTGGTTTTTGTTTGTCCATTTAACATTTTTTTTCCACTCATGGACTCCTATGTTATCAGCACAATCTTTCTGGTAGAAGGCCCAGGCTACCTCTGCTGCATTCCTGGGATCATGGAGGTAATCTCATGATACTAAAAAATAAATAGATTTCTACCTGCCCCTTATACACACACACACTCAATCTCTCTCTCTCTCTCTCTCTCTCTCTCTCTCTCTCTCTCTCTCTCTCTCTCTCTCTCTCTCTCAGCAAACAACAAGGCTGACTAGACTAGTAATTCCCCATTCCTTTGTTTCCTTCTTGTCCCTGACTTGCTTTATTTAAAAAAAATTTAAAAGCCTTTCCCTTCCATCTTATAAGCAATACTGTTTATTGCTTCCAAGGCAGAAGAGCTGTAAGGACTAGGCAGTGGGGATTAAGTGACTTGCCCAGGAGCACACAGCTAGGAAGAATCTGAGATCAGATCTGAACCCAGGACCTCCCATCTCTAAACATGGCTCTCAATCCATTGAACTACTTTGTTTTAATCCAATTCAAGTAGGATGCTTGCTATTCAGGGCCAGTACAAACCCCAGAAACTTTTTTTTTTAAAGAAACCAAGGCAGCAGGAGCTTTCAGTGACTAGCAGGGGGACCAGAGACCTGACGTGGCTAGAAGGGAGAGCTGACCCTTCTTCACACAGTGTACTCTTCCCATGTTAGTTGAGGGTTAAGGGTGCTGTAGGCCCAGTGAAGGACCTGGTGAGAGGTATTTGCAGGGCTGAGAAGTGTTTGCAGGGGCCTGGAGGCTTCTGAATAGCTTCTGTCTTCTCTTCTCCTTTGTGGCCCAGAAGAGTGAAATCAAGAGAGATAAGGCTGAGTTTGTAGGTACCTGGGTGGGAGAGGGAGAAGATGAGGAAGGATGCATGATGAATGCTCTCTTTGTGAGAGATTATGTCGCATGGGCTAGGGCGACGTTCTGAGCTCTTCTTTGCATGCTCCCCTATTAGTGTGAGACATTTTTGGGATGACCTGCACTTATGTTTTTCCTGGGGACATTGGAGAGGGATCAGGAGTGACCTGCGCCCCTGCAAAGTGTTCCCTTTAGGGACTCTTTCCTGTCTGTAAAAGGAGATGGACTGGAAGGGAGACATCATTCCTCAGGACCCACCTGCTGGAATATTACTCTTTTAGGTCCTTGTTCTTCTCTTTTTTGGTGCATAGCCTCCTTCCCTCCCCTGTCCCCACCATAAAAAAGAAATAACTCGGGCCAGACTCATGCAGAACACTTTGTTCCAAGTCCCACGAAGGCCTCACAGATCCTGCTGGAGAGCCCCCGTTCCCCAGCTCTGTGGTGGTGGCAGTGGGGAAGGGAGTGTCTTGAGTTCTTGGATGTCCTCTTAGCTGGGCTGCTGGGCCACCATGGGCCATTTTCCATAGGTCCAGGGGACAAAGCGGCCCCTCGGGCTGATTCAGTCCATTGATCCATGGCTTATACACTGTGCAGGGGTGGGAGTTGGAGATGAGATATAAGGATGGGTAAGAGCCAGGGCCTGCCTACAGAAGAGCTCATGGTCTGAGTGGGGAGACAACATGCAAATATATGGATGCAAACAAACTGTCTCCAGGAGTGAGAGGGAATAAATGACGGAGGGAAGGCCCAGGAGTCAGGCAGGCTTGGTGCAGGCTTCCTCTATGAGATGGGATTTGGGTGGAGGCTTGAAGCCAGGAAGGTGTCCCAGAGACAGAGAGGCTTGGTGGGGCAGCCAGAGGGCAGTGCCGCTGGGTCACAGACTACCTGGTGGGGATGAAGGTGTCAGAGCACTAGGAAGGAAGGAAAGAGCAGGCTCTGAAGGGCTCTGGAGTCCAAGAGGAGGGGGCAGGGAAGGGCTGGAGTTTCCTGGGAGTCCCATGGTTAGGGAGGGATGTGGCAGTTAAGTGGTGAAGGACCTTTCAAGGGCTACAGGACCAGAAGGACCTTTGGGACTGGATTTGAATCTCAGGCTTGAGAGGTAGAAGGATTTACAACTCAGGACTTAAAGCCAATTCCACCTTCCTCCTCCGTGTGCCCCAGGAACGTGTCTCTGATAGGATTGGTCTGTGGCTCTCCCTCGCTTACTTTCTTTCATCTAGATTCATCTCCTGTCTGTCTCGCATCTCTTCCTGTCTCAGCCTCTGATGAGGCCCAGAGCCGAGGGGCAGAACCACCGGGGAGCAGCCAGTATCCGTGCCCCATAACCTGGGACCGGACATCCTCTGGGCTCTCGCCCTTCTCTGGCACGTTCTCAGCGCCCGCCCTGGCTCTGCCTAGAGGAGACGGGCATCCAGGAGGCATTCACATACTCGTGGAAGGCCTGATGTGGCAGGCCTGGAGGGGGACAAAGTGGACCTTGTAACCGGGCACTAGAACAGGTTTTCAGAGAAGAGGCAGGAGGAAAGGAGGAAGGAATGATTTTTCTGAAGCCCATAAAATGATATGATGCCAATAAAACCTAAGAGGGACTTATTAAAGTTTCTCAGATTGAGAAACTGGTTTTTCATTGTTATAAAGCAGAGACCCCTCCACCAGGGGAGAAGGAATAGCAATTAGATTGGCCAGCCTGGTCTTTACAGTCCCAGACTTGGGAAAGGCTGAGTGGGGAAGTGTTTTTTTTTTTTTTTTTTTTTTTTTTTTTTTTTTTTAATTTTAAACCCTTAACTTCTGTGTATTGACTTATAGGTGGAAGAGTGGTAAGGGTAGGCAGTGGGGGTCAAGTGACTTGCCCAGGGTCACACAGCTGGGAAGTGTCTGAGGCCGGATTTGAACCTAGGACCTCCCGTCTCTAGGCCTGATTCTCACTCCACTGAGCTACCCAGCTGCCCCTGGGGAAGTTTTTCTATGGCTCCAGGGAGGAAACCAGGGCTGCAGAGTCTAAAGTCCACAGTTTAACTAGGGAATTGTGCTCCTTGGACGTCTTCTTTTTAGGGTTGGGAATAGGCTCTTTGGCAAGATAAAGTGAAGTATAAAGTGAAGTCTCCAAGTATCTTTAAGGTCCCTTCCTTAGGTTTAATCCTATGATTCTTTAATTAATAATAAAAAATATATATGTGTATGTGTGTATACACACACACACACACATATATATCTATATATAACTATCAATTAGTCTTAGTATCAGTTCTAAAATTCTAAGATAGAAGTTTGCTAAGGACTAGGTTAAGTGACTTGCCCAGGGACACACAGCTTGGATGTATCCGAATCCAGATTTGATTCCTCCAGGTCCTCCCCACTCCATGCCTGTTATTCTATCTACCTACCCGCCCCTGGGATAATATTTGTAAAGTACTTAGCATAGTAAATGGCACAGACTATACACTACTTTGCACCATCCTTGCTTGAAGATCCACGATGCCAGGTTAAGGTCCCCGCGACTTTTAAACATGGAAATTTGACGTTCAGATCTGAGCCCCATGGAATAAAATGGCTCTGGGCATGGGCTCTCTGGGAGAGAAGTAACGACCTATTTGTGTGGTTTGAAAGGGAACTGTGTAGAGGCTTTCAGGCCATTGTCCCTCTGGGGAAGCCAGAGAATTCTCCTGAGGAAGCCCCAGGACACAGAGGCTTTATCGGGGACCCAACCGAGCCCAAATCCCACTGGGATATGCGGTCTTGGAATCCGCAGATTTCAGTTTGTCCCAGCTTTGCCCCTTACTCACTGGATGATCTTGGGCGAGTCAATGTGCTCCCCCCTCTGGTGGCATTCTCTTCCTCAGCAAAATGGGGAGAATAATCTGTGTGCCACTTGTCCTGCAGCGTGGGGAAAGTGTTTCTTAAACCTTGGAGTGTTACAAAAGTAAAGGGTACTCTATAGAATAAGAAAGTAGTATTTCACATTAGATGCATTTTTTTTTTTTGCTTTCAATTTGCCCCAACTCTCCCAAACCTCTCAGATTGGTGTTTTTTAACTCTTTGTGTCCTGGACTGCCCCCGGAAGTTTCATAAAAGTCCATGGACCATAATGGTTTTCAGTGCCTAAAATAAAATTCATAGGATTACAAAGAAAACCAGTTGTATTGAAATAGTATTAATAACATACTTGGGAGGGACAAAAAAAGGCAAAACAGCACCAGGTTCAGGGATTTCAGTTCAGAACCCTTGCCCTAGATTAAAAACGGAAAACAAAAAGCAGGCATGAGGCTTATCATGGGATCGTGAACAAGTCATTCCCTCCACCTCATTTTCCTTTCATATCGAGTGAGGGTTATAGCAGCTACCTTGGTATAAACAGCCATGTGGCCAAAACAAATAGAAGATGCTGTATCCACATTATAGGGCAGTCCCCATGTGACCACTGAGGAGGACCCGGGCCAGACAGAGCTCAGGACTCAAAGCCTGGCTCACTGATGCACCGGTAGGAGGCTTCCACTTAGAACAGAGCTTTGTTTTCTTACTGAAAGAAGGCTAGCGTGGGCCCATTAGCAGGACTTTCTTTCATCCAGTTTTGATATTGCCCAGAGATGTCTTTGGCTAGAGAATGAGCCTTCATCCTTCATCGAGTATTTCAGGTATTTCCCAAGTCCCAGTGTCTGGAAAGACAGACTCTCTAAAGGATACAGAGAAATACAGCACATTGTCCCTGGCCTCAGGCAGTTTATAATCTGGTTGAGGAAACCAGATACTGTAAAAGGTCATAATGAATTATGCAAAGCAGACTGACCAAAGTTTATGTTCTAAAATTTCATCTATAAGTCAGTGGTTTGGAACTTAAGTGTGTTTTGTCTAGGTGTCTCCTTTTCCTCTATTATTCCTTTTTAGTATTAGTTATCTGTGCATAAACTATAACTTTATTAATAGAATATAAGCTTCTTGAAAACATTAATTTATGTTTTATCTTTGTTTTCTGATGCTTGGGACTCTACCTTTTATGTAATAAATGCTTTATACATGTTTATTGAATGACTGAAAGATTATGAAAAATCTGTGATGCATGAATGCTGCATGACATTTTGCCTCAGTTTACCCACAAAAAGAAAAAAAAGAATAGCATATGTAAAATCTAGTACAAAGACCCTTGCCTTCATTTTTTGGTAGATTTCTAGAGCACATTATTAGAGAATAATTAGTGAACATCTAGGAAAGAGCCAATGCTGAATGAATATTCTAGGATAACCTCACTTCCTTATCATTTACCTGAGTTTTAGGAAAGCCTTTGACAATCACTTATGCTTTTCATGTGGAAAACATGGAGAAATTTGGACTAAATAATAGTATAGTTAGGAGGATTTGCAAACATAAATGATCATAGGCAAAGAATTGTCATTAGTGGTTCAATTTTAACTTGGAAGAAAGTCTTTAGTGGAGTGCCCCAGGAGTCTCTCCTTGGCCTACTGCCCATCAGCCTTTTTATTATCAATGACTTAGATGATGGCATAGATAATGTCACCTTAAAATTTTTAAAATTAATTTATTTATTTTAAAATATTTTTCCATGGTTACATGATTCATATTCTCTCCTCCTCTTTCCTCCCCCCTCCTGGAGCTAACAAGCAATTCCACTGGATTATACATGTAATTATTACTTAATACCCATTTCCATATTATTCATTTTTGTAATAGAGTAAACTTTTAAAACCAGAACTCCAAATTTAAGAAATTTTTAAAAAATCTCTTTGGGGTACAAACCCAGCAGTAGTATAGCTGGATCAAAAGGCATGCAATTTTTTAAAGCCCTTTGGGCATAGTTCCAAATTGTCTTCCACAATGATTGGATCAGTTCACAACTCTACCAGCAGTGTATTAGTGTCCCTTTTTTGCCACATCCCCTCCAACATTTATTATTTTCCTTCACTGTCATATTGGCCAATCTGCTAGGTATAAAGTGGTACCTTAGAGTTGTTTTGATTTGCATTTCTTTTATCAGAAGGGATTTAGAACACTTTTTCATGTTTGTATTTCTTCATCTGAAAACTGCCTGTTCATATCCTGTGACCATTTGTTAATTGGGGAATGGCTTGCTTTCTTGTACATTTGTACATTAGTTTTCTACAAATTTCAGAAATTAGACCTTTGTCAGAGATTTTTGTTATAAAAATTCTTTGTAAGTTTGTTACTTCCCTTCTAATTTTGGTTGTCTTGGTTTTGTTTGTACAAAACCTTTTTAATTTAATATAATCAATTATTCATTATATGTCTTGTAATATTCTCTATCTCTTGTTTGGTCTTAAATTTTTTTCTTTCCCTTAGGTCTGACAGGTATACTGTTCTATGTTCCCCCAATTTACTTATAATTTCCCTCTTTATATTTAGGTCATTTACCCATTCTGAATTCTTAATCTAAACCTAAATTTTCCCATACTGTTTTCTAATTTCCCCAGCAGTTTTTGTCAAATAGTGGGTTCTTGTTCCAAAAATTGGGATCTTTGGGTTTATCAAACTTGAGCTTGCTGAGGTCATTTACCTCTAGTCTATCCTACTATCCGCCCTTCTATCTTTTGGCCAGTACCATATTTTTTTTTATGATTACTGTTTAAGATTTGGTACTGCTAGACCACCATCCTTCCCATTTTTTTCATTAGTTCCCTTGATATTCTTAATCTTTTGTTCTTCCAGATGAACTTTGTTATAATTTTTTCTAATTCTATAAAAATTTTTTGGTAGTTTGATAGGTATGACACTGAATAAGTAAGTTAATTTAGGTAGACTGTCATTTTTATTATATTAACTCATCCTTTCCATGAGCAATTAATGTTTTTCAAATTGTTTAGATCTAGTTTTATTTGTGTGAAAAGTGTTTTGTAGTTGTGTTCATATAATTCCTAGTTTGTCTTGTCAAATAGATTCCCAAATATTTTATATCGTGTATAGTGATTTTAAATGGAGTTTCTAATTCTAACACTTGCTACTGAGTTTTGTTGGAAATATATAGAAATGCTGATGATTTACGTGGATTTATTTTATACCCTACAACTTTGCTAAAGTTATTAATTATTCCTATTAGCTTTTTAATTGATTTTCTAGTATTCCTTAAGTATACCATCATATCATTTACAAATAGTGATAGTTTAGTTTCCTCATTGCCTACTTTAATCCCTTTAATTTCTTTTTCTTCTCTAATTGCTACCGCTAACCTTTCTAGTACAATATTAAGTGATAGTGATGATAATGAGCATCCTTGCTTCACTCCTGATCTTATCGGAAAAGATTCTAACTTATCCCCATTGCAGATATGATACATGCTGATGGTTCTAAATAAATACCGTTGTTTATTTTGAGGAAAGGCCCTTTTTGTTCGTATACTTTCTAGTATTTTCAATAGGAATGGGTGTTGTATTTTGTCAAAGGCTTTTTCTGCATCTGTTGCTAATCATGTGATTTCTGTTAGTTTGGTTGTTGATGTAATCAATTATATGGATTGTTTTTCTAATATTAAACCAGCCTTGCATTCCTGGTATAAATCCCACCTAGTTATAACCCTTGTGATAACTTGCTGTAGTCTTTTTGCTAGTATTTTGTCAAATGGTTTTAATATAATAAGCAAAGAAGGAGGCTTACCAAATTCTTTTTTATGACACAAATATAGTACTGATTCCCAAGCCAGGAAGACCAAAAATAGAGAAAGAAAACTATAGACCAATCTCCTTAATGAACATAGATGCAAAAATATGAAATAAAATACTAGCAAAAAACTACAGCAATGGCTTTGGAGTCAGTACCATATTAGTGTTATAAAAAGAATCTGGTAGAATTCTTTCTTTGCTTATATCAAATAGTTTGTATAGTATTGGGATTAGTTGTTCTTTAAATGTTTACTGGAATTCACTTGTGAATCCATTTTGGCCCTGGGAATTTTTTTCTTAGGGAATTCCTTGATGGCTTGTTCAAATTCTTTTTCTGATATGGGATTATTTAAGTATTTTATTTCCTCTTTTTGTTAATCAAGGCAATTTATATTTTTGAAAATATTCATCTATTTCACCTAGATATATAATTGGGCAAAATAGCTCTTAATAATTGCCTTAATTTCCTCTTCATTAGAGGTGAGATTGCCCTTTTCATTCATGATACTATTAATCTGATTCTCTTCTTTCTTTTTTTAAATTTTAACCATTTTATCTACGTTGTCTTCAAAGAACCAGCTCCTAGACTTATTTGTAATTAAAAATTAATAGTTAATTTGTTAATTAGTTCTTTTACTTTTATTAATTTCTCTTTTGGTTTTTAGGATTTCTGATTTGATTTTTATCTGAGGATTTTTAATTTGTTCTTTTTCTAGTTTTTTTAGTTATATGCCCAATTTGTTAATCTCTTTTTTGTTGATATAGACACTCAAGGATATAAATTTTCCCCTGAATACTGCCTCGGCTGTATCCCATAGATGTTGATATGTTCTTTCCTCATTGTTATTCTCGTCAATGAAATCAGTAATTGTTTCAATGATTTGTTCTTTAACCCACCAATTTTGAAGAATTAGATAATTTAATTTCC
This sequence comes from Gracilinanus agilis, assembly GCF_016433145.1. Taxonomy (NCBI): domain Eukaryota; kingdom Metazoa; phylum Chordata; class Mammalia; order Didelphimorphia; family Didelphidae; genus Gracilinanus; species Gracilinanus agilis. The sequence continues at coordinate 151,450,874 of NC_058132.1, read as the reverse complement.
ATTTAATTTTTGCTTTGCCTCTGCATGCATCCTTACTAATTATAATTTTTATCTCATTATGATCAGAAAAGGTTGCATTTATTATTTCTGCTTTTCTGCATTTGTTTGCAATGTTTTTATGCCCTCGTACAGTGATGGGCAAACTTTTTAAAGAGGGGGCCAAAGGAAAGGAAATGCTCATCTGTCAGTCTGTTTCTAAGGCAACCCTTTTGAAGTTTCATTGTATTATATCCTACTCATTGTATTTGTCAGATTAGGAATAATGTCATGAAACTGGGTAGAACATTTCAGGGGGCTGCATCTGGCCCATGGGCCATAGTTTGCCCATCACTGTCCTAGTACATGGTCAATCTTTGTATATATACCATGTACTGCTGAAAAGAAGGTATATTCCTTTTTATCCCTATTCACTTTTCTCAAAATATCTATTAGCTAATGTTTCTAAAATTTCATTCACTTCTCTTCTTTCTTATTTATTTTTTGGTTCAATTTATCTAGAGCTGATATGGCTATGATGGAGAACCTTTTAGAGACAGAGTGCCAGGCACCACCCCACCCCAACCCCCAGACTGAGTGCCATGTTTATCTCCCTGGAGACTACATGCCATGCCCCTCCCCCTCCACTAAGTGCTGGGCATGCTGTGTCCCCCACTTTACTCCTCACAGTAGAGGGAGAAAGCATTCTCATTGGGCTGCTGGGTAGAGGTGTGGGCGATGTGAGGAATGTCCTCAGTGCAGGAAAAGAGAGGAGGGGTGTAGCCTGAGCACTCCCCTTCCCTCTAGCTCTGTTGCTTGTGAGCTGCCCACCTTACCTACCCTCTTTGGGTTCCCATTGGGATGCTGGGCAGAGGGGTTGAGGATGTGAAAAAAATATCATCAGGCACAGTGGAGAGGGGGAGGGGAACAGCTCTGCCCAAGTTCCTCTGCCTTTCTAGTAATGATCCCTGAGTGGAGGGGGTGGTACATGCCTACAGAGAGCCCTTTGTGTGCTATCTTTGGTACCCATGCCACAAGTTCACTATGACTGTGATAATAGGGAAAAGTTGAGGCCCCCACTAGAATAGTTTTACTATTTCCTCCTTAAGCATCAATAGTTTCTCCTTTAAACATCTGAATGCTGTACTATTTGGTGCATATATGTTGAGTACTGATACTTCTTCATTGTTTATGCTGCCTTTTATCAGTATGCAATTACCTTCTTTATCTCTTTTAATCAGATCTTTTTTGCTTTAGCTTTGTCAGAGATCATGATTATGATTGCTGTCTTCTTTTTCTCAGTTGATGCCCAATAAATTCTGTTCCAGACTCTTACCTTTACCCCACATGTGTCTATCTGCCTCATGTGTGTTTCTAGTAAACAACATATGGTAGTATAAAAATATATAAACTGTAAAAATATAAGTATATATTGAAGAGGGTTTGATGTTGGGAAGAGTGACAGACCTGGTGTGAATGTCTGTCAACTCCCCTCTCAATACTCTGCTCCAACTTAACTATCCTCTTCTTATTTAATTAAGGTCTCTCTCCAACCATAACCAGTGGCAAGTGCCGTTCTTGGAAAGGTCAAAGCAAGGAAAGGATCTTCAGGGTGACCCCCTGAAGTTAAGGGATCAGCCCCTTCTCAGCAGTGGTAGTTGTTCATTATTCCTCTAATGGAGGCTCTCAAATAACAGGAACCTTCTTTCTCTTCTGGGCAAGGGAAAATGGAGGCCAGGCTTTTCCACAGGTGGGAATCTAGAGCTCCAGGACTTTGCTTCTCACTCGACAGAGTTCAGAGGGCATAGCCCTTTCAGTTTACTGTTTTCCCATAATCCTCTTCCCCCGCTCCAAATGTCACTGCCCCTCCCGTCACATTCCAACTGCTGTCTGCTTCTTCTCAGTGGGCTGAAAAGCCAAAAGCTTGATTCAGTTTTCCTTTCCACAGTAGGATTCTGGTTTTTAATCCACTCTACTATCTACTTCCATTTTATGGGTGAGTTCATCCCATTCACATTCACAGTTATGATTATCATCTGTGTATTCCCCATCATTAGGATTACTTCTTTTAATCCTGCCCTTTCTGCTTTCACTCTTTCACACCACACCAGTGTTTTGCTTTTAATCAGTGCCCTCTCCCCTCCTCCCTTATTTTACTCCCCTTCCTACCACCTCCCTCCATATTCTCTTCCTACTTCTCTTTAGGATCTTTTAATCATCCCCTAACTTTTCTCTCACTTATATTACTTCCCTCCCCACACCTCCCCTTCCTTATTTGCCTTCTACATCTCTATAGGATAAAATAGGATTTTATATTATACCCCATCTGGCTGTTCTTCCCTCTCTGAACTGATTCTAATGAGAGTAAGGTTTAAATATTACCTGTCACCACCCTCATCCTCTCCTTCTTGTGATAGTATTCTCCCACCCTCCCCATGCACCTCTTTATGTGGTATAATTTACCCCATTTTACTTCCTTTGCATTTCTCTTAGTACATTCCCCTTTTACATATCATCCTAAACAGTTTAATACCATATTCTCTGCCTATGTATATTTCGTCTATCTGCTATGATAATGATAACAATTTTAAGAGTTATAGATTTCATTTTTCATATAGGAATATAATCAGTTTGACCTTGTTGAAACCCTTAAATATTTTTTTGTTTCTTATTTACCTTTTTATGGTTCTCTTGAATTTTGTATTTGGACATCAGATTTCCTGTTTCATTCTGGTCTTTTCTTCAGGAATTCTTGGCAATCTTCTATTTTATTAAATGCCCATACTTTCCCCTGAAAGTATATAGTCAGTTTTGATGGGTAGGTGATTCTTGGTTGTAGACCCAGTTCTTTTGCCTTCAAGAATATCATATTCCAAGCCTTGTGGTTCTTCAGTGTGGAGGCTACCAGATCCTGTGGTCTGGAAGCTCTTAAATTTGACTATAATATTCCTGGGTGTTGTCATTTGGGGATTTAATGTAGGGGGTGATCTATAGATTCTTTCAATATCTATTTTGTCCTCTTGTTCAAGAATCTCAGGGCAGTTTTCTTGGATAATTTCTTGTAATATGGTGTTTAGACTTTTTTTTTTGGCCATGACTTTCAGATAGTCCAGTAATTCTCATATTGTCTCCTTGATCTATTTTCCAGGTTAGTTGTTTTTTTCTATGAGAAATTTCATATTTTCTTCTATTTTTTCATTCTTTTGATTTTGTTTTATTATTTCTTGATGTCTTGTGAAAATTTAAATTTTTAAAGACTAATTTTCATCCATGATCTTTTGATTCCTCCCTTTTCATTTGGCCTATGCTACTTTTCATGGCACTCTTTTCATCACTGGACTTCTTTGCTTGTTCTTCCAGCAGGTCAATTCTGGTTTTTAATCTGCTTATTACTTTATTTGATTTCTGTGACTTTCTTTCCATTTGACCAATTTTGCCTTTTAAGCCTTTATTTTCTTAATGCATTACTTTCATTTCTTTTTCCCACTTTTCTTCCCATTTTTTATCTGTCTTACATAATTCTTGAACTCCTTTTTTAATTTCTCCAGAGCTTTTGACCAGTTTTCATTTTTTGTTTTTTGGAGAGTTTGCATGTGTTTTCTTGTTTTCTCACCCTCTCCTGTTGCTTCTATTTTGTGTTCTTTTTCTCTGTAGAAATTTTCCAGGGTCAGGAGCTTTCTTGGATGATGTTTACCCATTTTCCCATTCAAGGCCTGAAAGTCCTGCATGCTGCTGGTCATTTCTGTCATAACTTCTGGCTCACAGCGTTTTGCCGTGGGGCTATCTTCATTGCTCTGTCAGAGGCCTGAGTGAGCCCAGTGCTATAGAACTCTGAACCTCACTTCCATGGCCTGGGATTTCCAGGAATAAGTCTGTGGTGCTTTTTTGTTGGTGTAGCATACTTTGAAGTGTTTTGCCCTGAGGCTGTCTTTACTGCTACCATAGTGAATCCATTGCTGTTGAGCTCCGAATCTCACTGCTGGACCTGGAGCCTTCATGGGTAGGTCTGCAGTGCTTTTTTTTTTGTTGTTAGTGTTACCTGTGTTCTAGAATCTTGAGGTTGCCCAGGTCCTGGCTCTGCATCTGGCATGGTAGGTGCTAAGCTTTTCCTTGTGGCATTTTAGCACCCTTATATTGTGTAAACCCACTCTCTTTGTCCATCTTTCACACTGTGTTTAGTGGGAGAGTCCCCTTGCTTGTCCTGTTTTGACTTCTGTCCTTTTGGGATACTTTTTAAAGATTGGTTTGTAAGGATATTCAGAGCAGTTTCAGGATTTTCCTGCTACTACACCTCCACCTTGGCTCTGCCCTCTGATAATGTCACCTTTGAGGAGTGATATTGACAAGCTAGCGTGTCCCTGAAGCCATGCCATTAGGGGGCTGGTTGAAGGAATGGAATATTCAGCCTAGACAAGATCAGACTAAGGGGAAGACATGACGGTTGCCTTCCAATATTTGAAAGATTGCAGTGTGGAAATAAGATGAATTTTATTTCCTTGTACAACATCCCAACTTCCAATTGGAGACTTTAGAGAGATTGCTCTTGAATGAGCCAGGCTACAGATTGCTCTTTAGCTCCGGAAGGGAAAACAACTCATTGTTAGTGTATTGGTTAGTCATTAGCAAAGTTTCTAACATAGGCCATTTTCTTTCTATTACCTTTTCTTTGTCTTTTAATCTTCCTTTAGGATTTCCTCTTGATGTCACTTTCCTGAGTGGTTTAGAGAAGAGGTTCTAAAGAAACTCTGCTAACATGTCATCTCTTGCTACATTTTGAATTCAGGATTGCAGTTTTCTTCCTAGAAATCTCCCAAAAGAGCAATAGAAACATTAATGTTGATGCATTAAATAAATGACCCACTTTTGATGAATACAGAATTACCTGATTGATGTAGTTGTAGAGCTGCTTCTCCTCTTAATCCCTGTTTCTGCTCTTGGCACCACTTCTTTGTCACCAGGGCTCTTCAGAGTCATCTCAGACTCTCCCCCTCTTACCTTGAGCATCAGTTGGGTGCTAAGCCTCCCTGACATCCTCTCTCACATCCATTTATTGAATTCTCAGGGCTTTTCAGTCCTTCTTCCTAGGCCCTCTTCTCTTCTTTCCTAGACTGCTGTAAAAACCTTGCATTATAGGCTTCTTTCCTCCTTTACCTTCTCTGTGTCATATCTCTGCTCTAAAAACTGTCATTGATTCTCTGCCACCTACCAAAGTATAAACTGTGGGCCCTACCATGGATACCCCCCATAGGCTGACCCTTACCTACCTTTTAGGTCTCATCTTATAGTATTTCCTTTGTGTAATCTCTATTTCATTCAAATTAGAGAGCTCTTTCTATAGTCTGTGCCTCCATTTCTGTGCCTGTTGTCATCCTCATTTCTCTAAATGCATGTCTTCTATCTCTGTGTGAGGAAGTTCCTCCCTTCCTTCTAGTCCTACCTCAAGTACTGTCTCATTTAGGAAGCCTCCCCATTCCTCCCCATCTGCATTCCATCCCTGCTCCACACACGAGGGAGAAAAGGATCTCTCTTTCCTCTGATCCCTCCTAGCTTTGCATCTCTGTTCCTCCCTTATACACCTGTGGATCATCATGATTTTTATACAAAAGCTTCTTGAACAGAGGGGCTGGGTTTCATGGCTTTGCATCTGCTGGTCTCTAGTGAACTGCCTTGATGTTTGTTGAATGAATAAACAGATGGATAAGGGATAGGGAAAAGGGTCATTTAAAGCTGAAGACAAGAATGCCATATTCATTGTCTTTATTATGGCAAATGGGAATATCCAGATGGTCCTGGATCTAGCTTTCCAAAGCATGCACCATAATTGGAAGCGTGATAGTGAAGCTGGGTTTTAGATGCTGCCTAGAGATGCCTAATTGACGAGTACAGCCTAAGCTGGCTTCCTAGGGTGGGGTGTCCAGCACTGGGTATAAAACATGGCAAAAAAGGAAAGTTTCTTAAAAATTCTGTTTAGTTAGTTTAGAGTTAGTGGAACTGGATTCATTACATGCCAAAAAGCAACAAGAATTGTCATTTTCTGAGATATAGTACAGAATAAAAAAGAAATGGTGCTTAAGGAGATGAAGTTGGGAGAGGCAGCAATCCTGGACCAAGTATACATTAGAGCTGGTCCATCAGAACATCTGTATCTTGGACAGAAACTGCAAACTTGGACAGAGCTGGGCCTGGTCTATGGCAGGAATTCAGAGTGGACTGGGACTATCTTTGGAATATTATACAGCACTTAAAATTTTTTTTGAGTACAAAGAAACCTCATTCCCTCATTAGTAAATCAATAATATTAGTAGTGAGAGTAAAGAAAAATTACTTTCAAAGGAAAGAGAGAGGAGAAGAGAGAGAGATTTGGATTCAGAAGACCTATGCCTATCCTCTGTCATTTAGTAACTTTGTGACATTGGAGACTGTTTTAACATCTGAAGAGGATGAAGGGTTTAGTTTATACTGTTTCTTCTGATTTTAACTCTTTAATCAGAAGAGATTAAAAATAAACTCAAGGTACTAGGTAGTATGAAGAGTAATAGAAGGCAAAGGAGTTGATAGAAGGAAAACAAGAATATATCTTTATGTGGTACTCTTAATGACCCCAAGGCTCTCAAAACAAAGGCCCATTTTCTTTAAAAAATATATTTCCACATAATTACATGTAAAATCAATTTTTTAACATTCATTTTTTAAAAGTATTGATTTTCAACTTCTCTCCCTCCTTCCCAGTCTCCCACCTTTCCCCACTCCCTGAGAGAGGAAACAATCTGACATAGATTTTACAGCCCATTTTCATGAAAACATTATTCTTTTATAAGTGCTTTATGGCTACAAGTCATAGAATAGTATCCAAAAAACTAAAGCTGAATGTTATTCAAAAGGCAACAAGGGTGTGTGGTGGATATAAGCAACCAAAGATGAATTGTGTATAGGAAACATCATTAAAGATGTCATCTATGTTTTAGAATTTAGAAAACAAGCCAGTCTTAAAGCAAGAGCAAGGGGATCACTGATGTTGCTCATGTGTTTCATTGTTATTGAGAAAATATCAAGAGATCTAAGAGAAGGCCATTATTATATTAGGTGGAAAAGCTTGATATAAGAGGAAACCAAGTCACACAGGAGGGACAGATGTGAATGTCTGAAGTCTGGGCTGGAGAGAATGATCACATGGATGAGATCACAGATCCATTGAAGAATCTGTATGGCCATTACTTTGAATATAATCTACTGTTTTTATAATTTCCTTTTTTAATCTAGTTATTATTATTTTTAAACCCTTACCTTCCATCTTAGAATCAATACTGTGTATTGGTTCCAAGGTAGAAGAGTGGTAAGGGCTAGGCAATGGGGGTGAAGTGACTTGCCCAGGATCACATATCTAGGAAGTATCTGATAACACAGTACATGGAATTTGGGAATGATCCCCAAACAAGAATATATCTGAGACAAAACGGAATTGGTAAAATGAGTTCCCCTGTCTGAATAGGTGCTGACAGGCCACAGCGAGGAATACTCTCTTTTAAGAGTACCTTGGCAACAAAAGCTGCTGTTGCTCTGGTGCTAGGAAATGCTTCTGGCCATCTGGTCATCTGATCCACTATGACTAGACAAAATTTATAAGGTCCAGCCTTTGGCATAGTGATAAAATCAATTTGTAGGTGTTCAAAAGGTGTGTAAGCCAGAGGACGCCCACCAAAAGCTTTGCCACAATAGGCATGCTGATTATAAGCTTGACAGGCTGCACACACTTTAGAGGCTATGGTAGTTATATCAGGGGCTATCCATACTCTTTTAATAGAGTCTAAAATGCCCTGGGTGCCAAAGTGACTATTCTCATGAATGGATAAGCATATTTGGTGATAAAAACTTCTAGGGAGCAGGGGTTTTCCTTCAGATCACACCCATACTCCATTTATCTGTTTAGCTTTAAATTTTTGTTTCCATTTTTCCACTTCATTTTCATTATAAGAAAGAGATAAATTTGAGTTGTTACTAGTTGCCAATGTTAAAATTAATTCAAGTCCTTCTAAGGCAGCTAGCTTCACTGCAGTATCTACCCAGTGGTCTAGAGACAGGGTCAGTTCCACCTGTATGGGCAGAGCAAGGAACTATGCCTAGGGCTTCAGGGAGCTAGAAAGTAGAAAGCACTTCTTTAATGATTTCTGTATTTGCAATACATTTCCCAGCTGAAGTTAAAAATCCCCTTTGGAGCCATAGCATACCCACTGCATGACATATTCCCAGGGCATATCTATTGTTGCCTTCTTATCTTTGGCAATTATACAGGCATGTTTTAGAGCTATCAGTTCTGTACCTTGAGCACCTATATTTTAGGGCAGTGAAGCTGACTACACAGTAGCAAATTCTGTGACTACAGCAACTCCAGTGTAGAGTATACCATCCCTCGTGAAAGAAGAACCATCAGTAAATAAGACTTAAGTCTGGGTTTTCTAAAGGAGTGTCCAGGAGATTATCTCGAGGTTTTTCAGCTATGGACACTAAAGATTCACAACTGTGTAATGGTTCTCCTGAAACTGGTAAATCTGGAAGCAAGGTTACAGGATTAAGTATTGTAAAACATTTTAAGGTAATATTTTCATCATCTAAAAAGATTGCCTGTGTTCTATGCCTTAGCAACTATGCTTTGACTTCATGTGAACACATTATGGTTAATGGTCATCCCAAGGCTAAATCAACAGATTTAATTACTAACAAATCTGTGGCAGCTTTACCTCTAAGACAGGGTGGGGCTCCTGAAGCTACTGGGTCCAGCACTCAATCCACTGAGCCACCTAGTTGCCTCTTATCTAGTTATTATTTACTATATTTTTTCATTTCTAAAACTATATTTATTGCTTCATTATTCTCTAGTCCCTTTCATTGCATTACGGCCTATAATTATAGCATAAATAATTTCTGCTTTTTATATTTGCTTATATCATTTTTTGGGCTCAGTTCTCTTATTATTTTTTTGTTACATGAACATTGGGGAAAAGTGTATGGTCTTTTCTTTTTTGATTAAGCCCTTACACACATTCATTAAATTTAATTTAATACTCTAATTTTTTTTGTTGGACTGTTCTGATAGTTGGATTTTAAATTTTTTAATTCATATTTGTTTTAATTTCTTCTGTTAGGGTGGAAGGTTTTGCTTATTGAATTTTGCTGCAGAATTAGAGTGCATATTTATTTAAGATTGATACATAAAACCTTTTGGCATAATAGTATAACATCCTTGCTTGTCTCTTTTGATATCTTCTCTTTGAATGAGTGAAAAAGCATTTATTAAGCATTTTTTATTTACTGTGTATTTATTGCCTGGTCCTGTGGTAAGTGCTGGTGAAAGAAATACAAGCAAACAAGATAGCCCCTGCACTCAAGGAGCTTATGTTTTAAAAAAGGAAGACACATGGGAGAGCTAAAGTTGGAAGAGAGATGCAAAGGGTATGAGCATTTGTTATGATTTTCAGATAACTAGAAAGTGTCATGGTTCCAGAAAAGAAAAAATGAAGAAAGATCTCCAATTAGAGCCCATGGTCAGGAATCTAAGTGGAATTCAACTTGGTCCAGAATCATTAATACAATTCCCACTTTTCAAGATGTAGCAACAATTTCAGATTATCTATTCATTTTGAATCTATTTAGATCTTTGTCTATTTCTATTAGTATGGTTTAATCTGTTCTATTACTCTTTTTTTAAAGTTGAATATTTAATATAAATGTTTCTGGTTATCATTAGAATTCTTAGATTTGTCTTCTTCAGTCATTCTATTGGATAGAAATAATCCCCAACATTTATTTTTTAAAATTTAGAATATTTTTCCATGGATACATGATTCATGTTTTTTCCCTCCCCTCTCCTGGAGCCAATGAGTAATTCGACTGGGTTTTACATTGTACATTTTACATTACATGTATCATTGATCAAAACCTTTTTCCATATTATTAATATTTGCAATAGAGTGATCATTTAAAGTCAACATCCCCAATCAAATAACCATTGAACCATTTGATCAATCATAAGTTTTTCTTCTGCTAAACCTCTACTTTAAAAAATTATCTTATTAATTAATTAATTCTATTAAAAATTCTATCATTAAGTCAAACTTAATAAAATTCTCTAAACAAAAGTTATCATATATTATTAACTATTATGAAGGTTTCTTTCACTTGAATTCCCCTTTCATCAGTGAGAGGAGCTTTGCATTGGTATTCTCCTGCCCTCTTCCTTCTTAGTTTCTAAAATACGGTTTTCAAGAGTTTGTGCTCTGAAGGCTCTAATGTAAAGAGTTTTTCTTGACTTGTAAAGTGTGAGTTATTTTAAATACTAATTTTTGGGCTATAAGGCTTGTTTGTTGCCAAAAGACTTTTTTGAAGTGAATATCTCTGATCATTTTTACAGTAATCTACTTCTCATGTATATGGTTTCATAGTGCATACTCTCTTTTCCTGGGTAGATAGATCCAGGTTGATGGCTTCAGGCTTTTAAGCTTGGTAAATGTTATATTCCAATTTCTCTAGCCATTTCTTTAAAAGTTTTCTGTGATCCTATTTTAACTTGGTGCTTGTCAAAATACTAATATGAGGTAGCATGTATATAGTACCTACTATGTATCAGACTTTGTGTGAAGTGCTTTACAAATATTTACTCATTTGATCCTTATAATAACACTAGGAAATAGGTGCTTTTATTGTTTCTATTTTACAGTTGAGGAAACTGAGTCAAATAAAGGTTAAATGACTTGCCCAGAATCACACAGCTAGTAATTGTCTGAGGTCACATTTGAACTCAGGTTTCCCTGACTCTACTTCAAAAAGTAATAGGAGGAAAGTAAGAATTGAGAGAGAGAGAGAGAGAGAGAGAGAGAGAGAGAGAGAGAGAGAGAAAGAGAGAGAGAGAGAGTGTCAGTCAGTCAGTCAGTCAGTTTTTATACATTTTCTGCCATATCAGTAATCCTAAGATTGCTATTGTAAGCTGAAGACCTTCAGGTCTAACTTATGGATAATTATTACTATTATTATTTTGAGAGGTAATATTTTTTTTACTATGCTTCATATATGTAAAATTCTGTTTTCTGTTGTTGTATATTGGTTATTTCTATAGATTAAAAAAACCTGACCAACCCTTATCTTCTTTTAGAATCAATACCAAGTATTGATTCCAAGGCAGGAGAGCAGTAAGAGTTAGGTATTTGGAGTTTAAATGACTTGCCCAGGGTCATACAGCTAGGAAGTGTTCGAGACCATATTTGAACCCAGGACCTCCTATCTCTAGGATTGGCTCTTTATTTATAGAGCCACCTCTGCTGTCCCTCTATAGATTTTTGATTGCAGTTTCAATTTTGTTGTAGTTTCAATATTGTCCTTTCCCCATAATTTTCTAGGTATAATTTTTAGCACCTTTTAATTCTAGCTTTTTTTCTTTCAATGATTTTAAAAAGCCTTCATTTTATTTTAGTCTTATGATAATTTCCTTTTAGTATCATTAATAGCTTAATTTCTTTAAATGTGTCAGCCATTTGAAGATATCTCTTGGTAGACAATACATTGTTTATTTTTCCATCTGCTTTGCTTCTGATTCTTTAGCTGATTAATTTACTCAATTGTATTTTCACACTTTTCATTTATTTATTTATTAATAAACTCTTAACTTCTGTCTTAGTATCCATTCTAAGACAGAAGAGTGTCAAGTGCTCAACAAGTGGGGTTAAGTGACTTGCCCAGGGCTACACAGCCAGGAAGTATCTGAGGTCACATTTGAACCCAGGACCTGTTGATTCTAGGCCTGGTATTCTATCCACTCTGCTACCTAATTGCCCCTGTCAATTGTATCTTTAAAAACTGTATCTGTTCTTTGTTTTGCTCATTAAAATTTTTTTGATGATTTTTTTTTATTGTAGGAGGTTTCAACCGTGTGTGTGTGTGTGTGTGTGTGTGTGTGTGTGTGTGTGTGTATTTCTACTGTCTTTTTCAGAAGGATATGTTAGGCATTTTTGTGCCCCTTTAATCCTTTCACTCACCATTTTGAATTATCTGCTATAGAAATTTAGCAGTGGGAACTGAAGTGATCAGAAAACATTTGATGGAGGTGAAATTTGAACTTAGAGATTTTTTGATAACCTAAAAAGAGAATAGAAGACATTCCAGACAAAGGGGGCGGCGTGGGCAGAAGTGTGGATGTCTACGTGCTTATTAACGTTTGTCTGATGAAGGGTGGGTGACCGAGTCTGGTGGCAGGAGAGAGGCTTGCTAGAAGGCCGGCGTGGCGGAGAAGAACTGGAATCCTTCTTAGCAGCGACCTTTCATAGCTGTTTGACATTAAAAAAGTCACCTAACGTCTCTGAGCCTTGCTTTTATTTTCATTGGTAAAATGGAGATAACATTTGCTCTCTCCACTTCAGAAGCTTAACTAGGATCTAGTGAGATAGTCTACAAAATGCTTTATTACTCTGAAATATTCAATAGCGGTTAAGTTATTTATAAATCAACAGAGCCAAGTACGAAAAGGCCCAGACCAGCAGGCTGCATGGCAATGCCCTGTGAGCCGCGATGGTGGCTCAGCGGCTGGCGGGGCTGCACTCTGTATGGTCCTGTGAGTCCCCATGAAGGACACCCCAGATGGCTGAAGCTGGCACGGAGTCACGGCAGGACTGGAGAGGTGACCCCTCTTTTTCAGTCCGAGAGATTACGGGGCAGTGATTTCAGCGGAGGGCGCGTGGAGGCCATCCTGCCCTTCAGACCAGGCCTCTCGGCCTCCTCTCCTCGCCATGGGTCTCCATCTTAGGCAGTTTCTTGGCCCACGCTTGATCTGTGAAAGCAGAGCAGGAGGAGCCGCGCACGCGGAGCCCGAGTGACAGGCGCACTTTCTAACCCGGCTGCCCTCTTCCAGGTACCTGCCTCTCAAGCTGGACAGCTGTGGGAGTCGGGCGGCCCCGAGGTACGGTATGTACTGAGCGGTAGCCTAGAGGCCCAGCTAGAGGCCCAGCTAGAGGCCCACCGACCGGGCAGGCCCTGCGGCCTGCTTCCTCCATCCCCTCTAGATGCAGCCTCGGCGCACCACCGCTTCCAGCCTTTTCCCTTTAGCACAGCGGCCTCCCTGTGAGAACCCCACCGCGCTCGTCTCTCCTGCCTTCGGCCTTGTTAGCTGCGTTTCTGTCACCACCACGGGGAGAGGGGTGGGGAAAGGGGTGGGGGTGGCGCCGGACGGGGCCTCCGGTTCAGGCCTCCCGTCCAGCCTGCCTGCAGGAAGGGCAGGCCCCGCATCCGCCCCATCAGGGATGCTCAGAGCTTTCTGAGGAGAGGCAGAGAGCGCCTCTCTAGCTCGCTGCTTTGCCTGTGACTGGAGTTGAATTCAGAAGATTCACAAGCTCCCTTTTCCCTTTGCCTGGAGGTTTAACTGGAGCGATATGGTCCCTCTTCAGCGCTGGAACCGGCATTTGGGCCTGGAGGCCAAGGACTCGGAATTCCTGCTGGAAGGCTCCCGCTTCCGGATTTTGGGGGGCTCTATACACTACTTTCGAGTGCCCAGAGAGTACTGGAAAGATCGGTTGCTGAAGCTGAAGGCCTGCGGCTTAAACACCCTCACCACGTGAGTATTGAGGCTTCCCTCCCCAATCCTGTCCCCTAGAACCCCTGGCCACAGCGCCGAGCCCCCTGCTCCCTGTGGTCCGACTCGGTGGCGGCTCTTTCCTGTTTACTGCCCACCTATCTGCAGAGAGGGGGAGAGGATGGAAGGCTGGTCTGGGGAGGCAGCGCTGGGCATGGAGACAGGAGGGAGGCTGAGAGGAGGGAAGAGCTCCGTCCTTCCCCACGTCCGCCCCCCTGGAAACACCAGGCTTTGGGGGAGGACGTCTCGCTCCCAGGAAGCTTTCAGGCCAGAGGGGAAGACAAGGTTGTGGTGGAATGATGTTTGCAATGTTTTGGACAGACTGATCCCATGAAATCAAAACAAAGGTAGAACCCCCTGGGAGCCTGGGGGCTTGCTGGGCAGTGTTAGCAGAGCCTGGAGAGAATCCCTGGGGCATATCGCTGAAGGTTTTAACAGAAGTGGAGCTTCCCCAGGAGCTAAGGGTAGGAAAGACCACCTGGACAGGGGTGCCACGAGATGAGAAGGTGCTGGTGTGACTCTTCCCCTTTTGGTTGCAGGTATATTCCCTGGAATCTCCATGAGCCTGAAAGAGGAAAGTTTAACTTCAGCGGGAACTTGGACGTAGAGTATGTCTTAAGGGTCAATTTGTTCCATGGTGGGGAGGTCTGGGATGACCAGTGTAAATGGAGAGTGGGAAAAGTAGAAGGGGAAATCTGACCTTTATTTTTGGAAACAAAGCTCTGGGGTCTAGGGTCTAAAACGCTGAGGACTCTGTCCCCTGGACCCGAAGCCAGGCCCTTTCCATGAGATAATCTGATTTCTCCCAGCTGGGCTATGACCTAGCTTCCTTAGACCTGTCCTGCTGTAATCTAGAGAAGCTGCTTAAAATTAAGCCCAGGGTTTTGCAGGTTTAGTCAGCAGTATGGAACCTGCCACCTGTGCTATGTCAAGGGACTTCTAAGCTCTGGGTGAGCAAAGCCTGTAAGACGAGGCAGAAGTGGGGTGAACTCCCTCCCTGGGGGGGGCCTCCTTCTCCGTGCCCCCAGAGAACGTCTGTTTATTGACCTAGGCAGACAGGAAACCTCTGACATTGTGTGGGGGATAGGGAGTAGGAAGGGAAGAGCTTTTGCATCTTAGGGCAGGAGGAATTCCCTAACCTTCTGAGTAACAGCTGCTCCAGCGTCAGCATTAGTCAGAGCTAAGCGCTCTCCTCTTCCCCGATTTCCCAAATGAGAGAAAAAGACTTCAGTCTGGAAAGCACCTGAGCAGTGCAGCGGTCCAGACTCTCTAATGAAGGCTTCCTGTTTGTCTTTGCTTTTGGCTCTATTGTGTGGCACTGACATCGTCTTCCTCTCTAGGGCCTTTGTCCAGATGGCGGCAGATATTGGGCTGTGGGTGATTCTGCGCCCTGGGCCCTACATCTGCAGCGAGTGGGACCTCGGGGGCTTGCCCAGGTAAGGACAATATGAGTGGTATAGGCCAGTGATAGTGGATGTTCCATAAGCTTGTTTAAAATGTCAGCCATGGAAAGGTGTGCTTCGTTTTAAAGTTTATTTTCCTCTTTATGTGAAAAGTCAACAATACAAACCCTTAAATTTGTCGACACAGTAAAGAGTATCATTGCCCAGGCAGAATTCCCAAGAGATTTTTTTTTAAATTCAAAGATTTTTTTATTTTCCCAATTGTAATGTAATAATAAATTTCAGGTTTCAATTACATAATAACGTAATAATAATTTCCAACACACATTTTCCAAAATTATAAGATCCAAACCATGTTCCTCTCTCCCTTCCCTCCCCTCACTAAGCAATTTGATCTGGCCCATACATATGTTATCATGCAAAACACACTTCCCCTTGTAAGAGCATGCCCATACAAGACCCAAACCCCCAAATAAAACTGTAAATACACTGATGTGAAAGACAGTATGCTTTGATCCACATCCATCTGACTCCAACAGTTCTTTCCCAAGAGGTTTTTATGTAGGGTGCCTAGTAAGAGCTAGCAGGATTTTTTGCCTCAGCAAAGTACTTCCAACTAGATGCCACTATATTTCCCTTCTTTGCATCTCACTTTCCCTGGAGTTTAGGATAAAATAGAAGAGAAAATGTATAAGTGTTTTCAAAGGCAAAAAGTGCATCATAAATATGAGGGACTTTTGTTTTTTATATATCTTAGATCTTCCTTCGTTGCCACAGTATGGGCAATATTGGTTTGGTGGGAAGGAGTACATGAAGAAAGGAGGGATGATCCATGAGTGGGATAAAACTGCTGATTATTTTATGCTTATTTTACTTCTCACTTCCATTTTTTTTTAAAAACCCTTACCTTCTGTCTTAGAATCAGTACTAAGTATTGATCCCAAGGCAGAAGCTAGGCACTGGGGGTTAAGTGACTTGCCCAGGGTCACACAGCTAGGACAAGTCTGAGGCCTGGCTCCCAGTCCACTGAGTCACCTGGCTGCCCCTCACTTTTAAGAATGCTTGCTTGTTCACCGGAGCAGTGGCCACACTTTTCTCCCTCCCCTGTTCCCTGAAGGGTGAGGACCCCTTCCTCATGGCAGGCCTCATTCTTATGCAGAATCCTATGCAGAGCCATCCTACCCGAAGCAGAACAGAAACAGGCACACAGTGTCTGCTGGTAACTCTCTGCCTGTGGTTCCCTCGATTGTTTTGTTTCGTATTTTCTCAGCCGTGACGGCTGTCCCCAGAGAAGGCTGCCAGCACAGAGTGTTGGCGATTTTGCTCTCCTCTTCTTCCATCCTTCTGGTGCTCAAGTGGCTGAAAGATCCGAGCAAACTTCTCAGAGTTCATCAGGTTGAACTGAGCTGGAGTCAGAGCAACAGGCGGGCATTTGGGCAGATTAAGACAGTGGCATTGAGATCTCTGTGTGCTCTCATCGGCTTATGCTGGGATGGGCCATCCATTAGGAAAGGCAGCTTAACACACCCGCACACACAGCCCCAAAGAGGGTTTTAGGATGGGGCATAGGGCCATGAGACAGAGTCTTGCAATGAAGGAAAGCAGGACTTTTCCGGAAGCTGGAGATGAAGGGTATGATACAAGTCTAGCTAAGAACGGTGCCACCTTCTATGTGCCTTTGTTATGTGTTGGCAGATCTCTCTGGGGTTCTGCTTGGCAGTTCCATACTGCATCGGGACTGTAGAAACCTAAACCACACTGCTAGAACGAGTGTCATTGCCCTGGATTTGTAAGCGGTGGGGGAGGTGTTCAGTTCAATGATTTAGACTCTCTCTCTCTCTCACCCTGGGTTCCATGGCTGTGGAGTCTGTGATCATCGAGTGCAAGGTGTGAAAGATGAGCCCATCTTGTACCCTCACAGGCTGCCTAGGCTGATGGAGCACCCAGAGCCTCCACAGCCTCCATCTAGGGGTCAGTGGCTGTTTGGAGTCAGCAGGATGGGCTGCTTGTTCCATCTGATTTCAAGCTCATTTTCAGAACGATGGTGGAAGGAGACACAGGCTGAGGCCTGCTAGGTTTTCTCCTCCCAAGAGATCCTTGAACCATTGGGTTTGGGCCCCTTATAAACTGAGAGAATGTAGGTAGAGGTTCCCAGGAGGCTGATCCTGTCCTGGTGAGACACTTTTCTGCCTCTGGCCGGCCTCCTGAGCCACAGCCTCTGTGGGGAGCCTGTGCTGAATTCCTGTGGATGCCCTCTAACAGGGAGCAGTCATGGATGAAGGGCTTGGGCTGTTTGTTGTCTGAGCTCTGGTGGCTTGTGCTTCTGGAATTGGCTGCTCTTTGGGAACTAGGTGAATTTGGGTCAGCTCTGGTCTTTAGCTTCATCCCTTAATCCCTCCCCATTCTCTGCCCCTGAGCCTCTCCTCTTTTCACTTCTAGCTGGTTACTCCAAGACTCCAACATGGAGCTGAGAACAACCTACATGGGCTTCGTTAAAGCCGTGGACCTTTATTTTAATCATCTGATACCCAAGGTGGTTCCCCTGCAGGTAAAACCAACCCCTCCTCCATCCCCTTGGCCACCCTTCATTCCCAGGCCTATATCCAGGTCAGTTCTAGTAATATCCCAGGCCCCAGTTAGGCTCCACTTCTTCCTCTTTGGGGCAATAGGTTTCTGACCTGTCCTGCTCCTCCTTCTGATTCCCGGCAGTCTTCACACACCCTCGTGGAAGGCCCTCGTCCTTTTGCCTGGGTGGGGTTTGAGCCAAGGCTTCGGAGAGTCTGCATCCCATGATGAGATGCTGAGGTCAGGGCCCGTGCGTTTATGGACTTTATGATCAATAATTGCCTTCATGATCTACAGAAAACCTTTATTTGGCTTCTAATTGCACACCACTAAGTCCTATATAGAAAAAGCAGAGGGTGTCACACACGATTGCGCGCAAACACACACACACACACACACACACACACACACGTTTCCCATCTTTTTGTTGTGACATCGTTACTCACCCTACGACCTTCCACCATAAGGCTCGAATGGTGTCTGTTCTGTTTAAATCCAAGTGAACTAGAATGAGCTTTCTTTTGAGAATGTCCCAGCATCTCTTGGTAATTTAAGGTGTTCCCCAACCAAGGGCTAGGAGGCTTCCCCTCTAAGTTTCACAGTAGTGGCAGTGGTGATCAGGAACCCGAGGTGCAGACAGTGCTGAAGAGCCCTGTCCTCGGGGCTATCTCGCTGGGTCCTGAGTGAGCGCGACAGTGGGAGCACAGATGAGAGAAATGGCACCCATTTCTGTAGTTTGGTTTCACTCCCAGCCACCGTGGGGAGGACGGGTTCTCATCTCACGGTCTCTGAGGCATGACTGATGGATGGCTGGCATCTGGCTGCACCTCGATTGCTGGGATCACAGACCAGGAGGTTGCCGGGCCCAGACAGAGCCGGATGAGGGGGGATTTGAGGGCAGGCTTAGTGGTACTCGCCGAGATATGGGAATGGACCTGCAGGGGCCTCAGCCCTGACTCACATCTCCTCTCTCAGTACACACAGGGAGGGCCCATCATCGCTGTGCAGGTGGAGAATGAATATGGCTCCTATGACAAGGACCCAAACTACATGCCCTACATCAAGACGGTAAGAGCTGTGGCGTCCCACCTTCTGTCCCCTCAGCCTCCACATTCACTGAGGTTTCTGCTGCTTCTCAGACATGGTCAGCCCCTCAGGCTCATCTGAAGAGAATGGGCTCAGACTTTAGTCTCAGGCTGACCCTGACCTTGGGCCCTTGTCCCACTCGTATCCAAACTGGAATAGAAAGTCCAGGAACTGTCTGCCCCTTCGTAGTAGTTATAGCGATGGGAGGGGAGAGATAGAAGAGAGATTGAAAAGGCTGCCCCAGCCCGTCCTTGCACACAGTTAGTGCCCCTGTGCGTGGGTCATTCTGTGGTCAAGTTTAGATAAGACTTCCGGGGACCCGGCCTTAACAGGTCCAGCTGGTGCCTGGCCTTCCTCAGTTCCAGACAGAGCTCTTTACACTCTGCGGGGAGCAGGATAGTGCTGAGGGATAACTAGAGCAGTTTTGGGGGTGCTGAGGTCTGAGGGAGAACACTTCGCTCGTCCCCGACAGGAGTAGGAAGGGGCCTTTGGGCTGGTCTTTAAAGGAGGTTTAGAGCTTTAGGAGGTGAGAGGGGGATGGAGGAGAGGCTGCAGCCTCCCATTTCAGGGGAAAAAGCCAGGAATTTGAGGGCTCAAGTCTCCTGATCTCCTGGGTGACCTGGAGTAAGCCATTGTCTTGGCCTCAGTTTCCTCATGTGTAAAATGAGGATTGGATTAGCTGACCCAGGGTTCCTTCGGCTCTAAATCTATGAACCTGTGATATTTTAGGACTAGGAGAGGATGTGATCAAAGGCACAGGAGTGGGAAAAGCCCTAGGCTTGTCCTGGGGACAGAGAGGAATCCCGTTTTACTGTAGCCTGGGACATGTGGTGGGGGGAGTAGGCGGAGATGGGGCTGGAAAGAGAGTTGGGGGCCACCTTGTAGAGAGGACTTGGTCAATGAAAGCAATTGGAATTTCACTCAGGAGGCAGAAGATTTCTTTTTCAATAGAGGAGGGACCTGAGCGGGTGTTTGAGATGCTTATACTCTAGCCAGGGAGTGGGACAGGCCCAAAGCCAACATTGAGAAGGCTCCCCAGCAGCCTACAGACAAGGGGAAGATCCTTTCCTGAGTCAAACTGAACAAAGACTGAGTAAACAGGATTGAGTTGGATTAACTGGGGGCAGGCTGGAGGGAAGACTCCCTTCCCCCAGCACTGACTGTGCAGGACGAGCAGGGCCTCACTTTGAAGGCCTCAGACGCCCTGCTGGGCAGATCTTGGGGTCTGACCCAGAGAAGCATCCCTATTTAATTCCCCGTCTTGAGATGGGCAGGCTGGTCCCCACCTAGACACTTCTTTGCAGGCAGGCAAAAGCTTGGGAGCCCACAGCCCCCATTTTAGCTCATTCCTCCTTCCATCCCTCTGTCCTCTCCCTGTAGGGACTGTGTAGCCAAGGGGCCAATTTGGGGAGGGAGGCCACTTTTCTGATGGCTAAGCCAAGTGCAGAGAGGTTCTCTCCAGCCCCTGGCCCCCTCCCTCTCCCCTTCTCCGGGTTCCTTGTTTGTGGATGTGGAATGGGTGCCCGTGAGGCGGCAGGCAGCACGACGGCAGAGGGTCCAGTGACCGTCCCCAGCCTCTCCCACGGCTTTCTCTCGGAGCTGGCCTCTGGGGCCTTGTGATTGCAGGGAGTTGTTTATCTCGTTTCTCTGCTGTAGGGAAGGAGAGGCCTCTCCTGGGGCTGCTTCAGACACCTCCCCTGCTTACCCTCAGTTCCCCTGGCTCTGGGGAGATGGGGAGGGGCGTGGAGGAGAAGAGGTAACAGCCACAGGAAACCTTCCCTGAAGCCGCTCTCTGAGCCTGAGGTTTATACATTCAGAGGTGACAGGTTTCTCCCGCGCTTCCCTGCAGCAGAGGCGCTGATCCTTGCTAACTGTGGCCCGCTGCATTCTTAGCCAAGGCGCAGCAAGGCCTGAGGGTGTAGGTACAGCGTCTGGGGAGTCTTCATCCTCGTTAGGCCAGTCCTTGGCCCTATGGGGCTGGGAGGGGGCTGGTCACCCAGGTGCACAGAGCCGGGAAGAAAGTCGGAGTGCGTGCAAGCATATGCAGATCTGTGACAGACTCCCCTGGCGAGTGGATGGCCATGCATGGTCACCATTGTGTCTGGACAGAGGAATTATTGATCTAAGCCAAATGGGCAAAGACCTGCAGTTGGCCAGGGAGCTCAGGCCCCCTTTACAGCCGAGGCCCAGGGTGGTAAAGTGACTCAGCCCCGATCACACATCGGGGAAAGGTCAGAGGCAGTTTGAACCTGGGTCCTCTGTAGCTTCAGGTAAGATTGTAGAGGAATCAGTCCAGGATCAGGACATCTCTGGTTTGTCCTAAACGGCAAACGTCCTTCACTCATTTGTCAAGCTGTAGCCTTAGTGAGCCGTGCGTCCCTTGTGCATGGCGGATTCCTCATCCGAGTTGGGGACTGAGTGAGGGCATCTTTGCCCATCTTTCTCTCAGTGACAGAGCTGCGTCTTCATTTCTGGGTGAATCTAATTCTTTGTTTTTTTTCTCTCTCATTAAAACGTGTTGTCATTTCCCTCTCTGTGGCTGCCCTTGCCTCAGAGTTAAGCCACTCAGAAAGGCCACCTATGGCCACTAGCGAACAAGGGGGTCTCCTCTCCTAGACCAGCTCCCAATGCTTCGGCCTTTCATTGGCTAAGCTCCAGATAAACTTGAAGCCAGGACCAGGTGGCTGCTTCCTCTTGGCCTAGTGGAAAGAGTCCTGGAGCCAGAGGACCTGGCTCTGATACTTACTAGCAGTTTATGGGGAACTACTGTAACTTCCTTCAGCCTCGGTTTCCTCTTTGTTAAAATAAGAACCATAATACTTGTGTTACCTATCTCACCGAGTTGTGGTGAGGAAAGTGTCTTGTAGACCTTGAAGTAAGGCCTACAGTCACGAAGTAATTTTTCCAGATGTTTGGCTTTTCGTGGTGTCTTAGAGCCGAAAGATTTCTTCCAACTTTAAAATTCTGTTTCTTAAAATATCGCTTCATTGAACAGGTGAGCAAATTGACATCCGGAGAAACTGGTCATGTGGCTAAGGAGTGATGGAGCTTGAATGTAGACCTTTGAACTCGGGTCCTCCCACCAGAGCAGTCCTAATGCCAGCGAGGAGACCATGTGGGAGGTGGGCTGGCTTGGTTAATATAGGTTAAGAGAGGAGTTCCTCGAGCCATGTGAGAGGCAGAGGTGGATTTTAAATAAGAATCAGTGCATCCATGCAGAAAATCTGTGATGTGAGGATCCATTAGTATGAACTGACTCATTGTTTGGAACTTGGAGTCCTGGAGATGAAGGTTGTTGCTGCCCTCTCCTTGCCCTAATGTGACCCCAAAGCTGATCTTTTTTTTTTTTTAATTTTAATTTTTCTAAAACCCTAACCTTCTGCCTAATCAGTACTGTGTACCGGTTCCGAGGCAGAAGAGAGGTAAGGGCTAGGCAATGGGGGTTAAATGACTCATCCAGGGTCACACATAGCTAGGTCACACTGAGGCCAGATTTGAGCCTGGAACCTCCCATCTCTAGGCCTGACTCAATCCTCCAAGCCACTTAACTGTCCCTGTCCCTCCGAGGCTGCATCTTCTTAGTCTAATTGAGACCATCCCTGTTAATTTTTTTTTGGTAATATTTAATATGCATTGTTTCAGTAGGTAGGACCTGATGAAAGTGGATAGGGGTGTTAGTGATTAGATGCTTGGCACTGTTTTTTTTTTTTTAACTACTTCTTATTTGTATCTTTACTTTTCTCCCCAAACATTCCCCCAGGAACCATAATCTGCCTTTTTCTAATGGGGGAATTTTTTTTTAAGATTTTAATATTCAAATATTTAATTTTTTTAGAAAAATTTTCCATGGTTACATGATTCATGTTTTTACTTTCCCCTTCACCCTCCCCCCCCATATCCAATGCACATTTCCACTGGTTTTAACATGTGTCATCGATCAAGACTTATTTACATATTACTGATAGTTGCATTGGTGTGGTCTACGTCCCCAGTTAGGTCCACATCAACCTCTAATGGGTTAATTTCTTGATGAAAACATCTATTGACATTTGTACTTCTTTGAACCCTTTCCCTGTGGAGGGCCCTGATTGAGAAAGTCCCTGGGAACCATTTTTCCTGAGGCTCCCACAACCACAGATTTAGCGTCCTCCCCTCAAATACAAGCAGCACGTCTCTTGGGGGATCTCCTCTTTTATGTATGATCTTTGGGGGACCATTTCCCATCAGGTCTACCATCTCCCATAACTTCATCTGGGCCTCTGCTTAGTAGAGCCTTCCAGAGGAAAATTTCAGCTTGGAGAATGTCAGGCAACAGCCATGATTTGGAGGAGCTGCCCTCTGTGGGCGACCGAAGAGGCTTATGTGTGTAGGATTGTTTGATTTTGCTAGGAATGCATCTTGGCAGGATAGTCTCATCTCCTTGAAGACAGCGGAGTGTATTTTTCAAGTGTATGGAATCAAACTATGCATTGATCACTTTGGGGAAATTTTGGCTCAAAGATAAATATGCAAATCAGTGCTCATTAAAATGGGACATTACCTCAGATAATTATTTTGCATGGGAAACTGCTTTAATCAGGCCTAATAATCATTCTCACACAATCTTAACAGCTGTTTTGTTTTGTTTTTGATCCAGACCTGTGATTTCACTGGTGTAGGGAACTTCCCGATAAGGAAACCCCCTCCCACCAGAGTGTTAGAGAGTGACCTGAGACTGTGAGGCATTAAGTGACTTACCCAGGGTCACACGGCCAAGACGTGTCTGAGGTGGGTCTCAAACCCAAGCTTTTATGAAGCCATCCTGGAAATCTAGAGCAAGATCCTTTCACATTAGGTGGGCCTTAGCAGACATGTGTGGGAGATGATTTGTAATTGTAGAAGAGGCTGAGAGCCCACAAGGCTGAGATCACCGATCGATCTCCTCAAGTTCTCTAGTTTGGTCTTCCAGACTACAGGAAGCGTTGGCATTATTGGTGTTAGCCCAGCGAGACTCGGTGTGGCTGCCTGCGTCAGTGGGGGAGGCAGGAGGCTGATGTATAGAATCTTAGGGCTGGAAGGAAGCTCACAGACCACCTGGTCCAACTTAAAACTGAGCAGGCCCTTCAAGACCTCTCTGAAAAGTGGCTGTCCAGCTTCTGCTCCAATACTTCCAAGTCAAGGCAACTAACAGTTATTAAGTACTTACAAGTCTAATTTTTAGGAAACTTTGTTTTACTTTGTTTTTTCTTACCATGAGACAAACTCTGCCTCCTTTCAGCACTGGCCTTTTTTCTGCTCTCCCAGGTCAAGCAAAATAACAATTTCTTTTCCACTGGACAATGTGCTTAATGTGCTTAAAAAAAAAATAACAAAAAAACCCAAACACCCTTACTTTCTGTCTTAGTAACAATTTTAGGACAGAAGGACAAGGGCTAGGCAAATGGGGCTAAGTGACTTGCTTAGGATCACACCACTAGTAAGTGTCCTAGGCCAGATTTGAACCCAAGTCCTCCCAATTCCAGGTTTACTGTCCACTGTGCTATGTAGCTGCCCCCACACAGTAGGTGCTTAATAAATGTTGATTGATTCATCATCCCACAGAATGATTTTGAGTGCCTGAACCATCCTGGACCTCCTACTGCAGGAGGCTTCTCCAGCTTATCAGTATTCATCCTGGTTTTCCCCTGCACAGAGCCTGCCAATGTGGGCATAGAGGAGGGGCGGCGTTCTCGCTCCGTCTAAGCTTTGGAGGATTTATGTGTCAGGAGTGAGAGTGACGGTCCTGATGGGCTTGGTGTGCAGCTGGAAGGCGTCGCTGGGATCGTTCTCTCTGTTCATGGGGCTTGTGTTCAGGGCCTCAGACAAGACGACTGGCCTCTTGGCGCCCGTGGCTTGGGGGTGTAAGGGGATTTGCTTGGCTATTTCTTTCTTGACCCTCGCCAGATTCTTTTCTACGTATACAAGGAGTTAGCTGCATAAAAGATTTTCCAGTGTATTCTAAGGGCCAGGAGGACCTAGATGGAAAAATAAAGATTTTTATCCGTTAGGGCAGTGATGGGCAAACTTTTTAAAGAGGGGATCAAAGGAAAGGAAATGCTCATCTGTCAGTCTGTTTCTAAGGCAACTATTTCAAAGTTTCATTGTATTGTATCCTACTCATTGTAATCGTCAGATTAGGAATAATGTCAGGCCAGATAGAACATTTCAGGGGGCTACATCTGGCCCGCAGGCCATACTTTGCCCATCACTGCTTTAGATGATACTCAGTAGACTATGTTCTGCCAAACTGATCTGTAACATACAGGTTGACCTTATATAGTTTGGTTTTTTTTGGTGTAGTTTGTTTTAATTCTGGGCAGAATGCTCTCCTACCATTGCCATCTTATCTCCATTGCATTTTTTTAAACCTCTGTCAGTCAGACCTGTGGTCAAAGGTGATGGGAATTGTGGGGGTGGACATTGCCTTTCCCAAGGGAGGGAACCAGTGGGCTTTTAGAAAAAATGTTTTATCGCCTTCCTAAGATCACTTCCTGAATCCTGCTTTCTGATTCTGACCACTCCTAGGGATCAGGATACAAACCAATCCTCTCTCTGCCCCTACCCCAATCCTGGCCTCAATGAGTCCTTCATGAGTGCCCCTAATTAAGAATGTGCTAACAAAATGCTCTTCTCTTTCTAAGTAAGTGGGTAGACTGGACTGAGGCTCATCTCTCCCTGGTGCTGGCAAAGGGAAACGCGTCAGCCAAAGTATACAGCATTTAGCATGTTTGCAAATATATTGGACTGCCAGGAGTGGCCACACATATGTGTAATCCTTGCCACTGAAGAGGCTGAGGCTGGTGGATCCCTTGAGCGTGGGAGCTCTGAGCTGAAGCAGGGCTGAAGGCGATCAGGTGTCCACACTGAGTCCAGAGCTAGGATGGTGAGCCCCTCGGGCAAGGGGGATGTCTGGCCTAAGTCAGAAATGGGGTAGGTTGAAGCTTCCATGCTGTCACAAGTGAGATGAGCAGCTTGAGTGAGACCCAGGCTCAGAAAAAGAAAAAGAAGTACTGACCTGCTCCGGGGAGCTCTCCAGAGACATATTTACAAGCTTCTTTGGGGCTCAGAAGAAGGCTGTTTCCCATGAATTGGGCAACCAGGCTGCTGGAGGTTTGGACTTGGGGTGCCTTTGCTCCTAGCTCCAGAATAACCCCAGAGGGACATGTTCAGGTGAGACCAAAGGCAGGCAATCAGAATCCTCACCTCGGGGTGACTGATGGATGCTAAGAACGCCAAGCTGGCCAAGGGAAGCCGGCCACTCTGACCCAGATTGGGAGTGAGGCCAGGTCTTTACCGCAGCACCCCCAGCTGTGATTCCTACAAAAACAATTTGGGCCCTTAATTACCCCCTTGGCACCGCTGAGTGAGGCTAATGCCGAGGTAGCAATTTCTCCCACTTTCTGTGTTGTGGGAATATGGATGCTTAATATTATCCCCTTTGCCTCTCCTCTTTATCCTGCCCATCGTGCTCACAGTTTTGTTTGTGATTCTCGCTGCTTTTTCTAATGGAGGGAAACCCAGAGGGAAGGAGGGAGGAGGGGAAGTGGGTGGTTTATCCTGCTTTGTTTCTCTTCAGGCCCTGCTGAAAAGAGGGATTGTGGAGCTGCTTATGACTTCAGACAACAAGGACGGCCTGAGTGGAGGCTACGTGGAAGGAGGTACAGGCACGGTGGGACTGTGAGGGAGAAAAAGGGGCAAGCGGTCACTTGGGTCCAGAAGAACTCTACTTGTCTGAGGAGAGCCCTTGTTTTCTGGGACGTGCTCCTCCTCCCTAGGCTCGTGATTTCCATCTTCCAGAGGGCTCCAGGTTCCCCTGAGTCTAGGGATCATGTGCACATCTGCTTCTTTGTCCTGGCTGCCTCACTTCATTGAGGCAGACCAACAGGATCCTACAGGCCGCAGGCCACATTTTCCCATCCTTCCCCATTTCCCATTGACTCACAGCTAGTTCTCCTTTTGGGCCCACAGCAGAGTTGGGAACTATCAGAATTATTGAAAAGCTGTTGATCCCGTGGGTGCCAGCTACATGAAGGGCATGTGGTGGGCAGGAGCCGGGCAACTTGAAAGGATTACAGGGGGGAAGCTAAGTAGCACAGGCGT
The DNA here is from genome assembly GCF_016433145.1 of Gracilinanus agilis. Taxonomy (NCBI): domain Eukaryota; kingdom Metazoa; phylum Chordata; class Mammalia; order Didelphimorphia; family Didelphidae; genus Gracilinanus; species Gracilinanus agilis. The sequence continues at coordinate 151,424,117 of NC_058132.1, read as the reverse complement.
GGTGTTGGGAGGAGTTGGACTTCAAGTCTGGCCTCAGACACTTCCTAGCTCTGTGACCCTGGGCAAGTCACTTATTCCCAGTTGTTCCTGTCATAGAATTTGATGCTAAGGCAGAAGGGAAGGGCTTAAAAAAAGGATGAGTTATCATGGAAATGACTCAGCATGGGAAGGGAAGCACTCCATTACCTTCAGGGATTGACTTCTGGACCTTTTCCTTTGGCCCAAGAGGAGAAAACTTTCTTCTGCAGGCCCCAGGTTTCCGAGGCTTTCCCAAGGCAGCAGTAGCTTCCTGCTTCCTCCGCCAGGTGTCACTGTCTCCCCATCATTGCTTCCATCTCTGGGCTCTGGAAAAATGGAGCTGGTGGCCCAGCCTTGCCCAAAGGCCATGCAGCCTAGTGCTGTTCTGTCAGGATTCAGAATGAAGATTCCCTCTGGTCTTTGCCCTCTAGGAGCCTGACTCTGAGGAGTCCAGATGAGCAAGTACATAACAGAAATAAAATGGTAGCGAGGGAAATGACACGTATGTGGAAAGACAGTGATGGTGGGTTTGGGTCTCTTATCCCTTGGATGTGGCTAATGGTGGGTTCTCGAGCTAAGGCCAGGGATTTTCAGGAAAATGCCACCTTTCTTCCCCTTAAATCTGGCCTTGGATGCCTCAGGGGCTGGAGCCTAGATCTCCTGGCTGAGGCCCCCTGGGCCATTTTGACCTCTTGTCGATATAGATGTTATTCCTTCTCCCATGGCCCCAGTGGTGATACACCATGTTTAGGAATGTGGCACAGTAGATAGAACAATGGACTTGGAGTCAAGTCTTCCTGATTTCAAATCCTGTCTCAAGTATCTGTTTGGCTGTATGACTGTGGGCAAGCCATTTAATCATTCTGTGCCTCAGTTTCTTTGTCCGTAAAAATGGGGATAGCACCTATCTCATAGGGAGGGATATTGTGAGAATCAAGCAAGATAAAATGTAAGCATGCTTTACTAACCTTAAAGCCTATATAGATTCTAGTGATTATTAACATTGTTATTATAGTATTTCTCCTGTTCTTCCACAGTACTGGCTACCATCAATTTAAAGAATGTGGATTCCATGATTTTCAACTATCTCCAGTCATTCCAGGTAAGGATATTGGGTAGAGATGAGTGGGGCCAGAATCTTTCTTGTCTTAGGCATCTTGATTCTCAGTGGTCGTAAGCAGAGCCAAGTTAGGGAGTTTTTCCAGGAAGATGGAAATTCCCTCCACTTCCTCATAGGTAACCTGGATTTCAAAAGGCTTTCTGGGGATAAGATCAGAGACTTGAAAAGGTCCTGGATTCTTTCCCTCCCTGACCCTGGGCCCCCTACAACTTGTTCTTTCAAGTCCCCGATGTCCCACACCCTTCTTTTCACTGTCTGTTCTGGGGAAAGCAGACATAAGAGCCACCTTGTGCTCCTGCAGGGGAAGAATATTCCAAGATTTTAAAGTCTTCGAGAGAAATTGAGCATGAGTTTTCACACTTTTTCAGACCCAGAGAGCCATATTACTAGGCTCCATGTGGGGTTCACTGGGGCCTGAAGGACCAGGATTTAAGAACCTTGAAGAACTCAACTGCAGTAATTGCAGTAGTGGATGGAGTCTCTCTCTCTCTCTCTCTCTCTCTCTCTCTCTCTCTCTCTCTCTCTCTCTCTCTCTGTATATATATATATATATGTATATATATATATATTTTAATCCACGAGGCAAAGAAAATAGAGGTAGCAGAATGAAAGAAATTATTTCAAATTAAAATTTTAATATTTACTTATAATCTAAGGTGCATTTGCACAGATAGGAGAGATAAATTATAAAAAGTAAGCATACCCCACCCCAAATTATAGCATTTGGTACATCTGGTTTTTCTAATGTTGGGTAGTTTGAAGATCTGTTGTGTCTGTTTTTTTTTAACATTTTCCTTCTATCTTAGCATCAATTCTGAGAGAAAAGAGTGGCAAGGGCTAGGCAATTGGGGTTAAGTGACTTGTTCAGGGTCAGAGTTAGGAAGTATCTGAAGCAAGATTTGAACCCAGGTCTTTTGGACTTGAGGCATGGTTTTCTACCCTCTGCTCCCTAGATGCCCTTTGATCCTCTTGTGTCTTGGCAGGTCATGGAGATCATGAGAGTAAAACCATTATTTGGAATCTATTCATTTTGAGCTTGCATTTCCACTCTTCCATCACTCTAGATATGACCTGAGCTGCCTTAGGGTTTGGCAGATTTGAGTTATTGTTCATACAGAGGATGATTGTAGGAGTCCATAGATCTAGAGCTGAGAGGGATCTCAGAGGCCAAATAGTCCAACCTTATTTTACAGATGAGGAAACTGAGGCATGTAAAAGTCACACAGACAGGTGAGAAGTGATATTTAAGCCTAATTCCTCTGACTTCAGATCTAGGGCTGTTTCACTAGACACTGGGTTCATGTTTTTTGCCGAGAGTCACAGGTGGCACAAAGCAGTTAGAAGAGGGGATGATACTGCTAAAAAGTACCCCAAGTGCTCATCATATACTAAGAGTCAGCATGAAAAGCCACAAAGCCTGCCTGACAGCAAGATCCTCGTCCCCTGTCACTTCCCCTTCAGTCTGTTTCTTGTCCTCCTGGAATACTTCATCTCCTTTGGGCCTGCCCTGGATGTTCCTTAGAGTCTCACTTTACCCATGAACAAATGCTAGGGATCGGGCACCCTGCAGTCACGCACCTTGGAACTCATCTCCTGCAGAGGCTGGTTATCTTTGAGAACCCCCTTGGGCCATCGAGCCTCTGTACCATCATCTGTCGCTGCCAGCTCTCTCCCAAGTCCTGAGAAAGTGTATCAACATCAGGAAGACAGCTAATCTGATTTCAGAGAAGCCGGCAGGAAAAGGAAAAGAGCTTTCTTTACTCAGGATGCAATGGATTAAGGAGATTTCACTGCAGAGCCCTCCGCCCATTGATTTTTCAGTGCCCATGTCTGTGCACCTGGGCTCTGCTAAGGCACCGGCCCCACAGGAAGCAAGTGTCCATCCTCCGCCCGGGCCAAGCTGTTCTCAAGAGCCCTGGCCAGCTCTGCCCAGGCCTGGCCAGAAGAACTGAGGCGTTGCTCCTGCTTGCACTGGCTTTGGCTCGAGGGCACGGGACGCTCAACTTGGTTCCCAGGCAGTGTTGCAGGAGGAAATTCAGGAGGAGCCTGACCATGAGGTGTGAAAGGGTGTATTGCCACCAGACATGTCTCCAGGGAGGATCTCGTCCCCTAGTCCTTAGGTTCACACTCACACAGTCTCTTCCCTCAGGAATGTCTGTGCCTGTGAGACACGGCACACGCACATACAAGACCAGTACCTAGAATGGCGGTGGCAGGGCTGCTATCAAGGAATCATCGGTGCCACAGCAGTGGGAAGGAAGGGATATGGGTGCTCAGAAGTGGGGAGAGAAGGCCTTCTGGAGCATCGGAGTTTGGCCCTGACCCTGGAGGATGCCCAGGATTTCAGGAGCAGAATTATTCATCTCCTCTCCCTCTCTGCAGTCCTGTGGATCCTCTGAGGCTGGGTGAAGATCACTGAATAAGCATTGTGCTTCACAGGGGGATGAATGGGTGCTCATTCCCTTTAACTAACTTGGGAGTGTCTCTCCGTGATCTATTGTCAGAATTTCCTATCTTTCAGGGAGTCTACAATCTTTGACTCCCCTAAAAGCCACGATAAAACCCTCAACATCCTGAATAATCCAAGGTCCTGCTTGTCAGTCCCCTTGGCGGTTATGTTTTGACCTGCCCTGGCGGTGGCTGTGAACCTGCTTTCCTTTAGAGTTACACTCTGTCAAATGCAATTATGCCATCCAGGGAAAAGATCTGTTTTCTGTGGGAGCTATGTTTAAGGCTCAGCTTGTCCCTCTTTCTGGACTGATTTTTAGGGACTGGGCAGGTCTATATGAGGCATCTAGATGGTCCAGTGAATTTCTTGGAGTCAGGGAATTTTGAGTTCAAATCCAGCTTCAGGCACGAGCTATGTGACCCTGGACAAGTCACATAGTCTTTTGGGGCTCAGTTTCCTTATCTGTAAAATAAGGATAATAATAGCACCTACTTCCTAGGGTTGTGGTGAGGATCAAATGAGACAATATGTGCAAAGGGCTTTACAAACTTTAGAGCATCATACAAATTCTAGTTTTATTATTCTCTTTTCTTGAAATTTGGGTTTCTAGCTCTGGATACTTTTCCCAGGCCTGGGAGGAATCTCAGCTGGTACCATTCAGAGAAGCCCCTCTAGACGTGCTCTGATTAGAACTTCCTCCCCATGGTCTCCAGGTCTGGCACACACTGCTTTTATGAGCCACAGAGTTGCTGGAGTTAGGATCCCAGGCCAGTTTTGAACAAGCCCCCTCATCTCAGGGATGCCATAAGGAGGAATGCCCTAGGCCCCAGCATCATCAGTATCCCCTGGCATGGCGTCCAGTGTCCATCTGCTCTCTTTCTTGTCGGCTACCATGCTATAGGACTGGGTCCCTCTCTGCTTTCTCCGTCCTGGGGACTCAAAGCTGAACACAAGGGCTGCCTGTCCCACAGCCCAGTGTGGGAGGGTTGGAATCTCCTGCAAGCTTCTTGTCTCTCTTGGCCCAGTGACCCATCTTGCTTGTGACATTGACCATTCCAAGGAACCAGGGTCAAAGGGAAGCTGTGATGCCCCCAGATCTCCCTGACTAGGAGAGATCTTGCCTGAGGGATGCCCTTTGCTCAGTGGTGCCCTTTACCCTCCTAAGAGCCAGATGGATAGTGGCACGGCCTTCCTTTCCCTCTGGAAGAGGGGGGTGTCTGACAGCTCCCTAGGAGCCACAGTTGATTCTGCCTCCCCAGGGAGAGTGTCCGAGTCCAGACTAGTGTGTGGGACTGTGGCAGTGAGTGTGGGGAGTCAGAGCTTTCTGGAGGGCTGCTGCCTGTCTGTCTGCTGGGGAGGACTGTATGGGATGATGAACAAGAGCAGAAAGCCCCAGGGGCTTCGTTAGTGCCTCCTCTTGAGGACGCAGCTTCCTCTTGTCTGGGACGTGGGAGCTCTCTTACAGCACGCCTTTCTTTCTTTGTGAGGTACACGGTCATCTCCTTCCCTGTGCATGTCCTGTCTGACTCTTCCTGACCCCATTTGGGGTTTTCTTGGCAAAGACATGGGAACAGCCTGCCATTTCCTTCTTCAGGTTATTTACTGAGGAGGAACTGAGGCAAGCAGGGTTAAGGGACTTGCCCAGGGTCCCATAGCTAGGAAGTGTCTGAGGCTAGATTTTGGCTTGGGTCTTCCCAAGTCCAGGTCCAGTGCCTTATCTGCTGTGCCCCCTGCTGCCCCCATTGCACCACCACCCCAAATTCTGCCACTGATATGGTACTTTTTTTTTTCTGTGCAAAGAAATGCTACATGGAGGGCCTGCCTGTTCCTCAGAGGACTCCTCCATCTGACCTCTTTAGACAGACCAGCTGATGCCCCAGTTTTGGCACGCATCTTTGGGGGTTCTCTAGATCACCCCCATTTCCCCTTTGTGTGTCACAAGACTGGACACAGGGAAAGGAAGAGTCCGAAGCGATCCCAGTGTCTCTCCTGCTCTCCATCTTTCACCAGATGCCTAGCAGACCAAGTATGAGACACAGAGAATGTCCCAGCACCTCTCTTCATGATGCCAGCCTTGCTTTCCCCTTGCTTTTGCTTCATTGACTCTTCAACAAGTATTTGGGAAGACCAGAGTTGAAACCCAGCCTCAGGCACTTAGTGGCAATGTGACCCTGGTAAAAGCTCCTGACTGCTATTTGCCTCAGTTTCCCCATCTCTAGAATAAGTATAGCAGCATCTGCTTCCCAGGTTGCTTGTGAGGATATAATGAGACAAAAATGGAAAAGCACTTAGCAAGGTCCCTGGCCTATAGTAATGTGAAGGGGTGAAGGGAGGAAGGGAGGAAGGTTGGAGGAATGGGAGAAAGGAGAAAGGAAGGTAGAGGAAGGGAAAGGAAGGTAGTGTCCCCAACCCCAGGAGGGGGAAATTGACAAGAGCCCTTCTGGGCTCAAATAAAAGATCAGAGAGCAACATTGGGTTTAGAATAGCTAGGTTTTATTTAGATTAGGAAAGGGAAGGTCTAGGGAAAAATAGGAGGGGAAAAAGGCATGGAGAGAGAGCTTAGGATCTGAGAGCCTCTGGGCTTGGGAGAGCAGAGACTCCAGGGTAGTGAGCACTCAAAAAGGCCCCAAACTCTCTCTTTTATACTTTCTCCAACACCTCCCACAAAGGAAGTGGGAGTTGTTGGGGGAAGTTGTAGCAGCGATACCTTGGAGACGTAGTCTTCCAGGTCTTAGAGTAATTATAAATTGCACATTCCCCTCTGTGATCCTTTGGGAGACCAGTCTCCCCAATGGATCATAACAAACATAAATAAATTAACAATTACAATAAAATAAAGGGTATATACATCAATACAATGGGAGAGTGGTAACAATTTTTTTTACAATATAAGGAAATCAAATACTTGGCTCTTCTTTTACAAAAAAATTCAGGGGGCAGTCCCCTTCTTTCACAACAAAACATATATCGATACAAAAAAAATGCATTTAAACAAAACTGGCGAATTTAACAAAACAAATGAATTTTAAACCAGACAAATGAATTTAAAAGTTCAAAATTTTTTGCACATCTGGTTGTTCACTTAGGCTCCTGGATCAGCATGCTTTCTCCATGTGGTCTCCATGGGCATCTCCATTTGGATTCCAGGAGGCAGTAAACTTCTTTTCCTAAAATAATCTAAATTCTCCATATGAAATAAAAACACATTCCCCCCTGAGGAGGATAAAAAGACACATTGAAATCACAGAGGGATATATGGTTGAGGCAGGAGGCATATGAATCACTGCCAGTCAAATTCATAAAAAAAATTAGCACAAAAAAGGCCAAATAACGAGTGGATGAAAAATTCTAAACATCCAATTCTAAAATTTCATATGAAAAAAGTTCTAAATAAGAAAAAAAAATCACAGTAGGTCTTTGAATAATACCCAATCAAAGCAATCCATGTCCAATATAATGCACTTACCCACTTAGCAGCCAAGACCACAGTCAACCACCATAGTAAGAAATTTAGAAAAAAAGGACTAGATTTGTATCTATTGGTCTGATATTATGTCATTTTTTCTTTTCTTCTTTCGTCATTTCTTCTCAGGGATAGAATATGGAGCCAGAACAGCCAATTGTTAGGTACTTGACATATAAATTTTCACAAGGAGTGTGGTTCGAGATGTCCTACATCTTAACGTATATTAAGTATCGCAACCTCGATTCTCACACTAGGTTCAAGTCCTTTTTATTGGCATAGAAGTCTCAGCAATCCTAGTAGGATTGGTTTCTCTTTTTGACCTGTGTGCTCTTTTGGCATCATGCAGTTTAGGTACAAACTTCTTTGGCACCGTGTAGGTGTCTGTGCTTCTTTGGCTGTATAGATAAAATCTGTGATCCTTTGTCTATCCCGTTTCTTCAAATTAGACATATGTGAAAAGTCCCATATTAGTTAAATACCAATGGCAGTTTCAGTAGTTTAAGGCTTTTGGGTAGGCAGTTACAGTTAGAACAAATGGATATACTAAACCTACACTAATCTAATAATCAAAAACTCTTTCAATTTAGATAGATGACATGTGCTTGGGAAAAATCAAATTGCACATGCAATTATAAAAAATGTGCTAAAATTTCAAAAATATGTCTCCTATAATCAGTGATGAGAGAAAAAATATATATTTATTACATATTGTGTCACTTAAGGAGGGGTAGAATATAGAGTTTCTTACCCAAGGATTTAGATGCATTTCCTCTTAGCTTAGCTATGGTCCACAACATGAGTGCAAATGAGGTAAAACAATGGAGTATAAAAACAATAATACATTGAAGAAAATACAAAAGTTTCACAAAAAGGACAAAATGCATATCCAGTCAAATTCAATACAAGTCTCCTAATATAGGTAATTGATCAAATACAGTTAAATAACAACAATAACAAAATGAAAGAAAAAAATACAAAGTAGTGATGTAACAAGTCCCAAATACAATCAATAGTCAATTTCAATACAGGTCAATTATTCAGTATCAACAGAAGGTACTCGTTTTACATGGCTACCATGAATCCATGAGTCTTTCTCCCCAATTTTAACAGCTGTTGGTGTAGTCAATAGGATCTGGAATGGTCCATCATAATAAGCAGGTTCAGTTGACCAAGTACGTTTGCAGTTCTTTATGTACACGCTATCATCTGGGTTTAGATCGTGAAGTGAGAAGTCTATGGGGCTTGCCAGAACAGCAGCTCCAGAATTATGGAGCTCTCGCAATTCAGTTTGTAATTGTTTGATGTACGTGGCAATGGTTGTGTTCCCTCCTAACAATGAAGTATAGACAGGGGTAAATGGTTGAGCCTGAATAGGTGGATGTCTGAATAGCATCTCAAATGGCAAGATGTGCAAATCACCCCTGGGTCAGCTTCTGAGATAAAATAGAGCCAGAGGGAGATCATTTTAGATAAGTCTCTATGCACAATTTGCCAGTCATAGTTTTAAGGTCTTTATTCATTTGTTCAACTTGGCCAGAGCTCTGGGGATGATAAGGTGTATGAAATTTAGGAGTTATCCCCCAAAATGAATAAATGTGTAATAAGACCAAATCCATAAAATGGTTTCCTCTATCCGAATCAATCCATGCTGGTAGTCCAAAATGAGGAATAATTTTGTTTAGTAGGACTTTGACAACAAAAGTGCTACAAAGGTTTTGTGATTTCCCCATAGCAAGGGATCCACTGCCAACAGAATCCCGTTGCTCCAAGAATTGCCCATAACTGCTTTTTTGTGGTAGGAGCACTTAATTTTTGGATATTTTCTATACGTTTTGGAGAAATAAGATGGGACCCAGCAGTTAAAATGAAACCTAAATATTGGATGTTGGGGAGATACCACTGAACTTTGTCTTTTGAGACCTTATGGCCTCTCTTATATAGTTCCAAAAGAAGGTGTTTGCTATCCTCCTGACATGCTTCAGCACTTGGTGAAGCCAAGAGCAAATTGTCTATATATTGGATTAAATGGCTGTGTTTTAATTTGATGGCATCTGTATCTGCTTTTAAGAATTGTGTAAATAATGTAGAGCTGTCCACGAATCTTTGAGGAAGTCGAGTCCAGGTCTACTGAGAACCTTTCTAGGTGAAAGCAAAGATATACCTGGAATCTCACAGAAGTCTGTGTCTCTTAACCTGCCCTCTAAACCCTACTCAGTAAGGGAAAGAGGCCTATAAAACATGGGTCAGGGAGAGGCTGTGTCCAGGGAAACCTCTGTGCCTGGCTCACTCGTTTTGGTAGGGTGAGCGAAGATATGGTGGAGGGAAAGCACGAGGCAAGTTCAGGGAAGCGTGAGTAGACCAGTTTGGAGAAAGGGATATTTTGCCTAAAGGAAGAGGTAGATTGGGCCCAGCATCTGGGCAGGCTCGAATTCCAGGCCAAGAAGTTTGGATTTTGTCCTGGAGGCATTGGGGTCTCATAGAAGGTTTTGGATCAAGGGACAGAGATGATGAAAAGTGATTTGGTGGTGGCAAATATTTAACAATTGGCTCGCCACAAAAAAAAAATGTGGATCATACTTTAAAATTTAGTATGCATTATTAACATTTTCTCCATCACTTTCTTAACTCTGGTCAATGAAACAATAAATCAAGCCCTGATTCATAGTGTTTGCCTATTTCTGAGGTGTGAGTGATCACACTGACAATGTAACAGTCGGCTTTTGTGAGCCAGTATGAGCTGATCTAGCACAACCCAGAAGGGAATGATGATAATGAGGAAAGAAAGGAAGAGAGACAAGCTTGATGCATGCAGAGGGAGGGCATGACGGGTGAATGATGGGAAAGAGACAAGAAGCTCAGAGATGAGAGTTAGGGCTCTTGTTTCCAGGAATCCATAGTCCTGGGGCCCAGGCATCTGTCCTGTTCATTCCTACACAGTGCTTTCTCTGCCACCCCAGAGTCAGATAGCCTCCCTCAAAGACAGGAGACAGATCCCTATGTTGAAAAAAATTACTAATTAGATTTTTCTGAGACTTATTAACAGGCACTCTTTACTTTCCCCTTTTCAGTGTTGGAAAAGTGAAGAAAGGTTGTGTTATTCCAGGGCCAAATAGAAAAATATCTAACTGGAACAGTTTGCTCTATTAAAATAAATTTTTTGAATGTCTTTTTTTAAAAAAAAATCCTTATTTCTGTCTTAGAATTAATGCTCTGTATTGATTCCAAGGCAGAAGTGGGGTAAGGGCTAGGCAGTGAGGGTCACATGACTTGTCAGGGTCATGTGACTCCCTGAGGGTCACACAGCCAGGAAATATCTGAGGTTAGATTTGAACCCAGGACCTCCTGTCTCTAGGTCTGGCTCTCAAGAAATAAAAGACCCCCTTGGGCTATTCCCAGCTGATATTTTCTAAGCCAATACAGTAGTTGTTGGAGATTCTTGAGGGCCCTCCTAGAGCTGCTGCAAAGAAACAAGAGGTGCACTGTTGCCCTGGGCTAGGTGGCTCAGGCTGGTAGAAGCAGGCAGGGCCAGATGAAGCTGGGTGCAATCAAGGCAAAGGCACCCAAGGCAAGGCCCCTGGAGGAAGAGAGCCAGGTGGTATAGTGGATAGAGTGCTGGAAGAATTGATAGAACCAGCAGGCCCAGAGCTCACCTCCTCCTTCAGGGACTTCACCAGCTGTGCCGCTCTGGGCAAATCTCACCTCTATCGGCTTCCCTTTCCTTATCTGTGAAATGGAGAGGCTGGAATAGCACCTGTGGGCAGCAAGGGGATGCAGTTGAGAGGGTCAGGCCTAGCGGATGTGGCCTCAGACACAGACCTGCTGGGTGACCCTGGAGGAGTCATTAACCCTGCTTGCCTCAATTTCCTCATCTGTCAAATGAGCCTGAGAAGGAGATGGCAAACCTCCCCAGTATCTCTGCAAAGAAAACCCTAAATGGGGCCACAAAGAGTTGGACGTGACTGAAAAACAACATGAAGAGAGATTAAGGGAGAGAGTGCAGGAGAGGCTTCTGCACACCTCAACAGCACTAGACTAACACTAGCAGCGATGAGGAAGGCGCCTTCCAAGGAAGGCCCTCGAGTGTGGGCAGTGTCTCTGGGCCCTTCTGCTTTGTGTTTGGGACTGAGAAATGGGGGGCAGGCTGGGGGGCTGGCCTTGAGGAGGAGGGGCTCGTGCTGCGGGCAGAATAGGCTGGGTGGTGACGAGGATGGGGTGGCTCTGCGGCTTCTGACTCGCCGAGGGGCTCAGCTCCAACTTACGGTCTCATTTGTTCCAGGACAATAAGCCCACGATGGTGACAGAGTTTTGGACGGGATGGTTTGACACGTGGGGTGGTCCCCACCACATTGTGGACGCCGATGGTGAGTAGTCTGCCGTGCGGAGCGTGGGCACGGCCAAGGCATTCGCCGGCATTTGCCGGCCGCTGAGCGCGCACACGTGGCATCCGTGTATGCGGTGCTTAGGTGCCCTCTCACTTGTCCCTGGCAGAGGAGGGTGGGTGCATACAAGGGGCCGTTGTGATTCAGCTGTGAAAGGGGCGTTTGTTTTTTTTAAAACCCTTACTTTGTGTCTTACAATCAGTCCTAAGTATCTGTTTCAAGGCAGGGGAGCGGTCAGGGCTAGGCAATGGGGCTTAAGTGACTTGTCCAGCGTCACCCAGCTAGGAAGGGTCTGAAGTCAAATTTGAACCCAGGACCTCTCCATCTCCAGGACTGGCACTCTATCCACTGAGTTACCAAGCTGCTCCTGGTCATTTACTTTCTTAAAAAACAAGTTTATCTTTCTAATGATACTTGTTGAGATGCAGAGCATTTGACTGGAAACTTGGGTTTCAAACCCAGTTTTGCGGCTGCTACCACTAAAAACTGATCTGTAGATTGTACTTTCAGGTTTGTCAGGCACTTTGCATGCATTATCTCATTTGATCCTCCACAACCCAGGGTAGAGGAGGGGAGTGCGAGGGACTTGCCTGTGGTCACTGCTGTGAGGTGTCCTGGGGGGAGTTTGAATAAAGGATTCTCCTGGCCAGCAGTTAGCTAGTAATCTTTCCCTGACAGCAACGATGCCTTTTCTAGCCACAGACCAGAGCTGGACGGAGAACTTTGGACCCGTCGTCTACTTCTTCAGGACTTGGTTTTCTCATTTGTAAATTGTTGTGACCAAACTCGATCCTAAGTTCCCTTCCAGCTCTCTCATTTTAACACAGTTCAGTGATTAACCCTTCTGAGGAGATGAATTTAATTTATCATATTACCTGACTTCTTTATGATGTGGCTATTTCTTGACCTCACCCGTTCATTCTATTAGTATTAATTGGATGGCTAATAGATGAAAACAGTACTTGAATTTGAAGGATTTGTAGAGATAAACATTTGCACCCTCAAAGAGCTACCAGCTTAGTAGGAGAGAAACACTACAAATACACCCACGCACTATAGATAGTTGGCATTGTTCTTCAGTCATGTCCAATTCTTCATGACCCAGTGGACCACAGCCCACCGAAACCGTCTATGGGTTTTTCTTGGCAAAGGTATTGGAGAGGCTTGCCATTTTTCCTTCCTCAGTGGACTGACAAACAGGGTTTAAGTGACTTTCCAAGGGCTACACAGCTAGGAAGTATCTGAGGCTGGATTTAAACTCAGGTCTTCCTGGCTCCAAATCCGGTGCTCTCTAGACAGTGAATCACCTAGCTGGCTATCTTCTGTCTCTGTCTCTGTCTCCTCCCCTCTCTCTGCCTTTTTCTCAATGTAGATATAAATATCTATAGTTACAGAGACATATGAATATATCTAATTATAATTATATATATGCATAGAATTATATATAAATACATATATAATTATATGATGATATATACTTATATAGCATATAAAATACTACTTTTTATTTACCATATGCTATACTATTTTGTATTTTACAAGGTTTATATACTATAGTATGCATAAATATTTTTATAAACTATAGTATACAAATATACATATTTATTATAATATACATATATATACAACATATAGTATACAAATATACATATAATATACATATTATAGTATATAAATATACATATAGTATATAATATACAAAACAAGATATGATGATCACACAAAAAGAGATAAAAATGAAAAACACCAAAGGTTCAAAGGAAAACCATTTCTGGGTGGGAGGATCAAAGAAGCTTCGTGGAGGAGGAAAGGAAATGGCTGAGAAGGACTTTAGTAGGTGGAGATGTGGGAAGGGGTTCTAATCTCTGACCATTTTCTAACTTCAGAACCTGGTGGATTCTGGGCGATAGAGCTGTTAAGTTGAATTTGGGATGATTCTGGAAGAAGGAAGACCTTCAGGGGTTTAAAACTCTTGTTCCCCTTATCTTCTGTAGATGTGATGGTCTCTGTTTCCTCAATCATCCAGATGGGTGCCTCCCTCAACCTTTATATGTTTCATGGAGGAACCAACTTTGGTTTCATGAACGGGGCTCAGCATTTTACTGATTACCAGGCTGATGTCACGAGCTATGGTAAGTGCATCCTGAGGTTGCTGCAGCCTCAGCATTTGTGACTTTGGAGCTCTCCCAGAAGGGGTCCTCAAAGACACCTGCTGGAGCCATTCGCTTATTGGCTTGTGAAGTTCCCTGAGGCTTGGGATTAGGGAAGTATTCACATCCCCTTCCCTTTCTTTCAATCCAGGGTACAGAGTTTGGTCACGGACCATTGCTGTAGTTTGCAACAGGTTGAACTTTAGAGGCCAAAGAATAAATGCTTCTGTCTGATTAATTGACTGCCTAGATTCCTAGACACAAAAGGTCATTGCAAATTATCAGGCACTTTTTACCTCCTGGCAAGGGCAGGTCAGAAATACGGATAGGGGAGTCTGTCTGCCTTGTAATTGTTATTTTTAGGTTTAAGAAGAAACAGCATCAGACAAGGAGAGAAATAGCAATTAGATGGGAAAGGGAGGTCCTCTTGGGACAGAGCCTCCTCGGTTCTTTACCAGGGGACATGTTATTTCCCCTGCCCAGCCCCCCACGGCTGGAACGGTATCTTCTACATTGTGCTGTGGTTCCCAGAAGCCTGGGAAAGTGTCCCTTCCATCTCTCAGCCTCCTAAAGTGGGTAGTAGGGGGCTTAGCATGCCGGGGTGTTTCTTTCCAGGTTGCTGACAAACAGCGACTCGCAGGAAGCTGGCCAATTGGGTTTTTCGGTGGGTTGCCCTGGGGACCTTCCCAATTAAGGTTCCTGTGATTTCTTGCAGACTACGATGCCATACTGACTGAAGCTGGGGATTACACACCAAAGTTCTTCAAGTTGCGGGAGTACTTCAGCACCCTCATAGGTATCCATCACCTCCCTGATTGTGAAGCTGGGTGACACCCCGATATACCTCAGAAGCATAATCCCAGTGGACTCTCAGCTTCCCAGAAAATTCCTGTTTGGCGATAGGAAGGACTGGTAGTTATTACCCTATAATATTATTGATGGTATTCGCCAAGAAAGTATGGTATGATACAGTATTATAGTATTACCATATATAGATAGATTAATGTCAGGCTCTTCATCAACTGTGTCTTGTATCCTGCCTATAAGGCTCCCTTCTGAGGGTAGCAGGCAAAGACTAAGTGAACCCTACCCAGAGAATATGTAAAAGGACAGTTTTTCTTTCTTTTGAGTCCCTCAGGCTTGTTCTAGGTCTAGCCCCACCGTTCTCTGACACTCAGATAAAGAAATACCATATGTGCCCTGAGCAGAGTGAAAGGGGGAAGAGAGGAGTCCGAGACTGTGCCCTGAGATTCTGGGATTTCTTATTCTTTATTTGCATTACAGATAATCCACTGCCCCACTTGCCTGCCTTAAAACCAAAGGCCTCCTACCATGCTGTGAGGCCCTCTCACTACATTTCACTATGGGATGCCTTGGAGCACACGGGCAAGGTGGGTACTTCTTAGATGAGATTAAAAGAGAAAGGAGAAGGCAGAGACTTAGATTCACAAGCCAGGGGAGAGGAAAGTCCGTTTTTTTAAGCTCTTGGACATGTTTCCATGTTTTAGAATCCAGAGAAGATAGCCTCAACTCAGGCCAGGGAAGAATGAACTTGAAGAAGTTGGCTAACTGAGCAGGACGTGAGGCACATTCTCCTTTTTAGACCTGGTCAGACTCTGGTGCTCTCCTCCAGATAAGCAGCAGTCAAGAGCCTGAGGTCTGGGATTCTAGGCTTGGCTCTACCCTGGCATGTTGGGTGACCTGTAACCAACCACGGAGCTTTCCAGCCTCCTCATGACAACCTTGTGTCAGATTAGTTTGAAATAGTCAAATTGTTATAGATGGGCATGGGATAGTCATGATCATCATTGCACATGACATTTTTTTTATTTTTTAAATCCTTTTATTTTAAATTACATGTCGACAAAAATTTTAACATGTTTTTTTAAGGTTTCAAGTTCCAAATTCTCTCCCTCCCTTTGCTCCTCCTTGAGAAGGCAAGAATTTGATACAGATTATACATGAACACATGCCATTTCTTAACAAATCTCTTGTGCTCCGAATGGACCCTGGGGGACCATTACCATGCCGTAATGGAAAGCATTGTGCTAGAGTCAGCTACTAGCTCTGGAGATTTAGGAGCAAGTCACTTCATTCCTTTTAATTTGTTTCCTCACCTACAAAATTGGAATGATAATAATGCTCGTACCACCTACCTTTCAGAGCTGTTGGCATGTAAGCCATAAAGCACTATGGAAGTGTGAACTATGATGATTATGGTTATTATATTGAGAGGTGCCAGAGGACTTAAGTAGAGAGATTTCATAAGCTTCTCGATTCATTTCAGTGAATAACTTTTGAGTCACATTGTCTTTTCTAAGTCCTCATTCTCCTTGAGCTTTCCGAAGCTTTTGATACTTCTCTTGATCCTTCCACCACCCCAGATGCTCTCTTCTCTTTTAACTTTCTTTGGTTTCTTTCTCCACAGGTTCTCTTCTTTGCCTGTCTGACCACTCCTCTTTCTTCTTTGGCGGACCATTCTCTCTCTCTCTCTCCCATCTTGTTATTGAGTTTCATGAAGGCTTGGCCCTAGGCCTTCTCTTGTCTCTGTAATCTCATGCCTCCTTCCCTCTCTTCCTCCCTTCCTTTTTCCCTTCCTTCCTCCTCCCCCTCCCCCCATCTTGGAACCAATACTGTGTATTTGTTCTAAGGCAGAAGAGTGGTAAGGGCTAGGTAATGGGGGTTAAGTGATTTGCCCAGGGTCACACAGCTGGGAACTATCTGAGGTCAGATTTGAACCCAGGACCTCCCATCGATGGGCCTGGCTTTCAAGCCACTGGACCACTCTAGTTGCCCACCTGAGCCCCTTATCTTTCTAATCCTGTATCTTTGTCCATGACCCAGTGAGAACAGAGTTCTTGCTGCTCCTTTCCACAAGACTCCCTAACTCTCTGCTCTAGGCATTTTCTCTGGCTGTGTCCCTGATGCTTAGAATTTTCTACATCCTTATCTCTGCCTCTTGCTATCTCTTATGTCTAGCTTCCTCAAAGCCTCAGCTAGAATCCCACCTTTTACCAGAAGCCTTCCCTAATCCCCTTAATTCTAGTACCTTCCCTCTGGTGATTATTT
Source organism: Gracilinanus agilis (assembly GCF_016433145.1). Lineage (NCBI taxonomy): Eukaryota > Metazoa > Chordata > Mammalia > Didelphimorphia > Didelphidae > Gracilinanus > Gracilinanus agilis. The sequence continues at coordinate 151,407,466 of NC_058132.1, read as the reverse complement.
GTAGTCTCTCTGGAGCTTGTTTGGCCTGGTTGTTGGCTTGCTCTCTTCCCCATTAGATTGTGAGCTCCTTGAGGGCAGGGACTCTACCTTTCCTTCTGTGCCTGGGGCTTACTTAGCATAGTGCCTAGAATATGTCAGGCTCTTAGTAAATATTTATGACAATTAGCTATTCTCCCAAACTCATCATTCCTTCTCTTTGAATTTGTACAAGTTGTCCTGCATTTCCGGATGCACTCCCTCCTTTACATTTCCTATCCCATTCTCCCAACTCTGCATTTTAGAATCTGCTCAGCTCAGGATCCTCTTCCTCTGTGAAGCTTTCCTGGTTGTTAGTTAAATTCTTCCTCAGATTGCTTTACTGGGTTGTGCTCCCTCATAGAATATAATTATGCTCTTGGAGATTATTATTATTATTTTTTCTGTCTTTGCACAGAATAAGCACTTTAGTATTTTCTGAGTAAACAAACTTCAACCTCCTTTGTGCTTTTTTTTCACAGCCAGTTGAGACCGAGAAGCCAGTCAATATGGAGAATCTGTCAGTGAACCAAGGCAACGGCCAGTCCTATGGGTACATACTCTATGAGACATCCATCTATGAGGGAGGCACCCTTTTCTCCAAGGACCACATTCGGGACCGGGCCCAGGTATGGGCCAGGAGACTGGCAAGGGAAGCAACTGCTGCCCCCTGAGAGCCTCTCTCTACACCTGGGGTGGGTTTATACATTGGTGGTGTTTCTCTTCAATTTCCTTTCAGCCAATCCAAATAATGACTCTCTTTTCCCTTCAGCATTTGTTCTTTCAACTCATCCTTTGATTGTTTGTTCCTTCATTCTTTCGTTTCATTTTCCATGGCCCCTTTTTGGGAGTGGACTCTAGAATTAGACTCATTAGTGTCTGACCAGGGCTGAGTCAAGTGGTGAGGGTGACCTCAAACATCCCAGCATTATGTTTGTCTGAAAAAGGGACCAGTCCACTTTTCAGCCGCCCTTCAGTCTCTTCTGACCTCTCCTTTGTTCTCAGCTTCTACATTGTGCCTTGATGCTTGTTTCCTTTTGTAAGCCTCTAATCCCTTTTGGGGGAACTCGTCAGGGCTTTTGCTCTCTCCCCCACAGGTGTTTGTGAACAAGATGTACATCGGATACATAGACTACCTAGTTGAAGGACTGCCTATCCCCAGAGGTCAGGTTGGTAATTCTGGAGTTCACTTCTGAATGTTTTTCAGTTCTAATTGTTTCCTCAGGCACAAAGCCCTTTCCAGAGCCCTCCCAGCCCCCCAAACCTCCACTATTGTGTAGTTCTCTTCTCCAGTTGTGCTCAGATTGCACCGTATCCTAGGGAGTCAGTATGATAGGCTCCTTGGATGAGGGCATTGGGCAGCTGGGGCTTGTGCTGATATGGTTTCCCCATGTTGTGGCTCCCCAGCAAACACAGCTTCAGGAGGAGCTGGGAGGGCCCCAGAGGAAGCCCAGGCAGAGCCTGGGGTCATGGTGGCTTTGTGCCTCTCTTATAGGGCCATCGTAAGCTGAGTATCCTGGTGGAGAATCGTGGTCGAGTCAACTATGGTTTGATGCTGAATAAGCAGCGGAAAGGTGGGTGCTGGGAGATGCCAGGTCCGGGCTGGGTGGGATGGAGCTCCTCCTGGCTAAAGCCAGCATCTTCTTGGAAGGTAGGGGAGGGAGCTAGGGCCAGGCCTACGAGCGTTCCCTCCTGGGTCTGAATGGCATTCATTTTCGTTTGGTGCCACCTGGCAGATGTCTAGCGTATGAGGCCTAACCCTTGGCCCTGTCCTTGCAGCTTCATGTGTGACCAGGCACATGTCACCCAGAACTTGTCCAGTTTCTCTAGACTACTTATCTGGACTCTACTGCTGGAAGGCTTTTCCAGGTTCTTGGGAGCTAGTGGGGAACAGAGAAAAGATGAGGACATTTCTCCAGTGGGATTGGGCAAAACCGAGATATGGAAAGGAGCCAAATTTCTCACCAAATGGAGAATTCTCTGGGAACAGAGAAAGACGACCTTGGCTGCTCTCCTCTCCCTAAAAGTCCAGGCTTTACAGGCCAAGAGGAGAGTGTAAGCAAGGTTGGAGAACTCCCTCTCCACCTTGGACCTTATTTTCTAAAGGAAGATATAACTTTGGCTTCAGACACTTCCTAGCTGGGTGACTCTGGGCAAGTCACTTAATCCCCATTGCCCAGCCCTCACCTGTCTTCTGCCTTGTAACCCATATACAGTATTGATTATAAGACAGAAGTCAAGGGCTATTAAAAAATAATAAAATAAAGTAGCAACTTCTTCAAGTGAATTCAACCAAAACAAATCATACCAAGTTAACCTCATTTCTGTTTTTTTTTTTTAATGACAGTGGTGTTGGTGTTGGTGGGAGAGTTGGCACTGCTAGTTTGGTACCGAGGAAAGTGCCTTAAAAGAGTGTTTCTTGTTTGCTTATGGGGATTGCGCCCCCAGTTACAGGAGGAGCCAGACAGAAAGAAAGGCTCTTGTATTTTCCCTTTTCCCTCCATCCTTTCTTCTTTCACTCCCTAGGTGTCTAGTGGCCCTTCTTTCTTTAAGTGAGATATCCTCCAAAATGCTCACCTTCCTCTAAATATTCTGCCAAAACAATATTATTAAGCTAACTCCTATGAAAGATGAATGTCTCATAGACAGTCCCTACCATTTCTCTCTCCTCTTTTCCCCTTTCCAAAGGTATTTGCATTTTAAAAAGAAGATGCTTATTAGCCCAAGTGATCTTCTGGTTACTGGATCAGGCATTGTACCACTTTGGGTAGCACATGTCTTGATACATTGCTGGAGAAGTGAGGAATCTCAGCTGCCTTGACCCACTCTGGTACTGTGATCCAGGAACTTCCAACAGTTTTCTACATTCCAAGCAGGCCTGTCCTTCCCTCTCTCCCCTTTCCAATCTCTTTCCCCAGCTAACTTCCATGATGTTCTCAGGAATCCCAGCTCCTGGAGGCTCCTTCACCAGGCCCGCCTGTCACCCTGCTCCCTTTGTTCCCTGGGAGAATCTAAGCTCCTGGAGCTGGAGGCTGTTTAATTCTGACTTTGCATCCACAGCGCCTGGTAGATAACAGATGCTTAATGAATGATTATTGAATTGTCTTTTGCTACGAGGCGACCCAGGGACCCTGCACACAAGTGTCTGCTTTTTACAGTGAGCCCCAGATCCTCCCTGAAGACCCAGGCTTCGGAAGCTGTCCCCACAGACCTCCAGCTCTGTCCCCCACTCTCTCCCCAGCTGCCCACTAGAAGCATGCTCACCTGTCCCATCCTCAGAAGACCCTTGCTTGCACCATCCCCATCAATTGTCCTTTTGTGGCTAAACCCGAGAACGCTTTCTGCAATATATGTTTCCATTCCCTCTCCTTTCAGTCTCCTCCTAGCTCCTATAAATTTGCTTTTGACCTCATCATTCAGCGGAATCTGCTCTCTCCAAAGTTACCACTGATCTTTTAATTGCTAGATCTAATGGCTTTTTCTCAATCTTCATCTTTTTTTTTCCTAACCCTTACTTTCCTTCTTAGAATCAATACTAAGTTTCTGTTCCATGGCAGAAGAACCGTAAGGGCTGGGCAATGGGGGTTAAGTGACTTGCCCAGGGTCACCCAGCTAGGAAATATCTGAGGCCAGATTTGAACTCAGGACCTCCCATCTCTAGGCCTGGCTCTCAATCCACTGAGCCCCCCAGCTGCCTCTATTTCCATCTTTCTTGGTCTCTTTGCAGCCATCGACACCGTGATCACCCTCTTCTCCTGGCTGCATCTGTCTAGACTTCAGGGCTCTATTCTAGTCTGGTTCTCTTCCTCCTTCTCAGGCTTCTCTGCTGGAGCTTTGTCCGGGCCACAGCCACCAGCATGGGTACCCCCAGGGCTCTGCCCCGGGCCTCTTCTCTTGTGCCATTTCACTGGGTTAGCTCATTTCTGTGCTGATGATTCTCAGATCTCCTGATCCGGGCCCAGCTTCTGCTGATCTCCAGTTTCATGTCTCCATCTGCCTGTTAGACACTTTGAACTTAATGTACTGTAGACATCTTCAGCTCAGCATGTCCAAAAGCCATTATTTTTCCTCCAAAACCCCTCGTCCTCCCATTTCCAGACTTACCTATCGCCATCCTGCCAGTCTCCCAGGATTAAAGCTCAGGTGCCATCTTGGACTCCTCTTGATTGCCCACCCCCATATTCAAGCCATTGCAGAGGTTTTTTGACCTTGTCTTGATATCAACCATAGCCCTCCCGTCCTCTGCCCCATCCCCACTCCAGTGCAGGCCCTCAGCAGCTCACACCGGAACTCCCACAGTAGCCTGAAGTGCGGTGCCCATGACACCCTCCCTTGTCCCGCCTCCCCTGCCCTACTTGGTAAACTCCAGGGATTCCCTGTCGCTTCCAGGATCAAGTGTAAATCACCTGTTTGACAGTCAAAGCCTTTCATAAGCTGCCCTCTTGGCTTTTACGGTCTTCTGACACCTTCCCTCCCTCCAGCCCCCCACTACTCTCTGATCCAGCGAGGCTGGTCTCCTTGCTTTCCTGTTCCCTGTCTCCGGCTGTCCCTCTGGCCTGGAATGCTCTTCCTCTTTCAAGTCCCATCTAAAATCCCATCTTCTGCAAGAAGCCTTTCCCAGCCCCTCCGAATTCTAAATCGTTCCTTCTGCTAGTATTTTGTATTTATTTTCCACATATGGCTTGTTTGTGCATGGCCGTTTGCATGTTGTCTCCCCTATTAGATTGTGAGCTCCCCGAGGACAGGAATTTTCTTTTGTCCTTTGTGGCCCCAGCACTTAGCACAGTGTAGATACTAGTAAATACTTATGGAATGGCTTACTTGTTGGAATGAAGGGATGATTTGATTTTTTTTTAGAATTTTATGAATTTTATTTTATTATTTTATTTTTTAAATGAATTTTAGAATTTAGGATAAAAAGCAAAAACTTACTGAGCTTCTGCCGTGAGCAGGGCACTGTCCTAATATTGGTCAGCATAACCCACATTTTTTTGTGAACTACTCACTGAACTCTGTTCACTCATTTTCAATAATGACTCATTTGGCATGGCTGTCTACTCACGCAGTATGGTCAACTGCTCACAGACTGATAGATTTGCAGTGGAAACTAGTCCGTAACATAGTGTCCTACTAACCAAAGGCCCTGCATAGGACCTTAGAGAGGATCTAGGCCAATTCTGTCATTTTACAGATGAGGCGCAAAGTCATAAGGTGGTAATTATCAGACCACTTGGAACCAAGGTTTTTTTCTGGAGTTGTCCTGAGCACTGACATTGAAAGTGGGCAAGTGACCAAGGCAAACACCCAGCCCCCTGGCACTGCCTCCCTGCCAGAGGGAAGTAGAGAGGCATTTGTACTGTCCCCCAGTTGCGAAGGTTTTCTAGCTTTCTAAGAGGCAGGCTCACCTTGGGCTCTTCCCTGAGTTTTGGCTTGGCTATAATTGGCAGAGATCAGAGATATTTCTCTGGGATTTGTTAGAAAGGGTTTATGTCCACAGGAAATCCTGCTGGGTCTGCACTCAGAAGGAAAACCCACCCGACTAGTCTGCAGAAACCTATTCAGTGAGGATTCCCTATTAAAGAAAACTTCTTAGCCTTGCCTGGCTGCAACAAGTGGCCCATCTTTATTCCTGCCTTTGCTGGGGCTCTTAGAAGCCGTGCCACTCCTGTTCATGCCCTCTCATTTCCCTGGCTCCTGTAGGATTAATTGGCGATATCTTTCTGAATGATTCTCCACTCCGGAATTTCAAAATCTACAGCCTGGAGATGAAAGCAGACTTCTTTCAGAGGTATGTGCCTGCTTTGACCCCCAAGGCCTCCAAAGCCTATGGGACTGGTGAAAGCTGAGGACAAAGACCACAGACTTTAACAATAAGTTTGTCCAGAGCAGTCATTTTACAGATTAAGGTATTAGGACTAGAGAAAAGACAAAGTGATTAAGGTCACCTGGCTGGTTAGTTTCAAAAGTAGGACTAGAAGCTTTCCTGATTCTGAACTCAGGGCTCTTTCCTTTATACCAACTGAATTCTATTTCTATGTTCATGCTATTTAGCTGAGACTAGAGAGGGGAAGAAACTTGCCATAGAGACCAGGGCTTTCCCTTCCCCTCACCTCTGGGTTTCTCTCACAGTCTCTCCCCCAAGTGGGGTCCAGTTCCAGAGGAAGCCATAGGTCCGGCCTTTTTCCGGGGGACTCTTCATGTTGGCTTCATAGTCCTGGACACCTTCCTGAAGCTAGAGGTAGGTGAACTGTTCTCCCCAGTGTGGCTGCCCTTCCCCAAGGGGTCCTTTCATCCCTGATGTCTTTGCTCTTATGGCCATTATTCTGTGCACAGTTCAGTGAGGCTCTAACCCTGAAAGGCTCCCAACAGCAGAGGTTCTTTGGGGTTGACTGGTCAAGCTGCAGAAACTAGGGTCTTCATCCATAAGTCTCCATATTAATAAAATATTTTAATAACTCTCTCAGTAGTTATTAATATTGGTTTCTTTTATAATCCTAAATGTTTTATTTTTACGCATTTAAAAATACAATTCTGAGAAGGGATCCATAGGTTTTACCAGATTGCCATAGGGTGTTTGGACATAAGAAACGATAAGAACTGTTCTCTAGAGGGCTGAGAAGGTTAAGAGAGAGGGAAACCACAAGTCGGCAGAGGTGGCTGCCATAGCATCTGCTGCCAGAACCAGGCCTCCCTCCGTGGGGGCATGGGAGATTTGGTGTATACTGTGCTGATGCCAACACCTGGATGCTGGAGGTAGGCTGGGAGCACCAGCCCTGCAGGGGGCAGGATGGAGAAGGATGCTCTGAATCAAGCGGTGCTGTGTCTGTGTCACGATGGGATCACCACAGAGTCCTGGTAAGGGCTTGCCCAGTCCATGCCCTTCTCTACTATTCTCAGGCCTGAGAGCAGTAGGGCAGAGTTTCCCAGAGATATCCTGAATTTGGCTCCTCACACCTGCCAGGGCTCTGGGGGGACATAAGGGCACTTAAGCCCTTGTAACTGTCCTTTTCTCTGCTTCTTTGTCCTCTCTAACCCTCTCTCCCGTGACCCTTTGGCCTGCCTCCTTCAGGGCTGGGTAAAGGGAGTGGTGTTCATCAATGGCCAGAACCTTGGGCGCTTTTGGAGCATCGGTCCTCAGGAAACTCTCTACCTCCCAGGCCCTTGGCTGCACCCTGGAGAAAATGAGGTGAGACCCTCTCTCAGCTTCCCATCCCTTTGCTTCAACTGTTCCCTGCCTTAGCCTTCTCTCAGAGGTAGACCATAATTCTAGAATAACAGCCAGCAAGTAAGGGGAGCAACTCGGAGCGGCCTCAGTTCAATTAGTCCATTCTTTTGGTCCTGCTGCAGAGACCTAAACTCTAGTAGAGGAAATGCCCTCCTAAGAGGGGTTGAGGGGTGGGCAATCTTCAGCAGAGGAACAGAAAGGCCAAATTTCCCTTGTTTTTTGGGTTTGAATGTGTAACATCGGTTTGTTCTAGGTCTTGTGTGGGCATTTGTTCTTCCTGATTAACCCTCACCCCAAAATCTCCCCATTAAGCCTCAGCTATGCAAACTCAAACATTTCTGAGTTCTGCGGCCCTTCCCACCCCAAAGGTACCTGGGCTGAGGCCAGGGGTGACTTGGTCACTTCTCTCTGCTTTCCACCCAGTCCTCCAGACTCTCACCAACACTCCCCTCTCCACTTTAGTCCAAGACTTAGGCTCATCCCCAGGCCCCTTCTCCCATCTGGTCAGCTGAAAAGAAGGGTGAGGGGGACAAGGGAGGGAACAAGCATTAAGTGTCTTCCGTGTTCGAGAAGCACTTTACAGATGTTAGCTCCCACCAGGACTGGCTGTTGCCAGTGTCAGGCCCCAGCCCCTCTCCTTCTTTGCCAGATCATCGTGTTTGAGGAACAGAAGTCGGGCATGATCATTCAGTCCATGGACACCCCGTATCTAGGCAGGAGCCACTATGTCGACTGAGCGCCGAGCTTCCTTTTGCTCAGAAATTTCCAGTTGGGGCCGGGTGAGGGCAGTGGAGATCCTCTCTCTCTCCAGAGCCCCTTCCTGAATGCCTGTTCAGTCATCCTTCTCCAGTGACTGCATCTTCTTCGGGACCAGCTCTGCGAAGGACCCACTGTCACCCACCACCTGAGGGCCTCTGGCCCAGCTAACAGGAACATAGAGGGAAGGGAGAACTGTCTTAGCTGCTGTTGTAGACATGGACCCTCTCTTGGGATGTTTTTGGGGCTGGGGTGGAGGTTCCTGCCTGCCCTGCTGGATCATAGGCGAAGGGGAGAAATGGTCCAGCAGAGTGGAGACAGGGAATCCAGTCATTGGGAGTGAGCCGCCCTGGGTCTCTAGGCTAGATACTGAAACTGGTAGGTAAGAAAGCATTTAGTGAATCTGTTCTCATTCTGACTGATCAGTTGGGATATAAATATCACTCCTTGTTTTAGCCCCTGTAGCAAGTTAATTGGAACACTTCTGAAGGCAGAGCCCATGGCTGTCCAGCAGGGAGCATTATGTCCAAGTATTCTGCAGCTGCTGAAGAAGCCAAGTTGATGCCAGTCACGGATGAATTGGGGTTTGGGGAATGGTGGGGAGTCTGAGGGACATTCTGGCCTTCCCTCTCCTTCCTTTGCCCTTTAAATGCCTAGAGTCCTGGTATAGAGCAGAAAAATCTCTGTCTGTAAGACATGGCATTCTCTTCTCCCCACCTCCCCCCTCAGACCCCTAGAATAGGAGTGTAATGTAATGTGAGTAATGTAGAGAGGCCAAAGAAAGGGGTGGCCCCTCTCCCCCTCTTTAAAAAATGGATACACCTATTTCCAGTTTTATTGAAGCAGTGAAGAAAGCATTTATGGAAAGGGAAGGCATGTGGCCTGAGGTACCACTCCTTACCTGCAGGAAGAGGTCTTCACTTTGAATCACTTAAGCACTCAGGGACTATGGGACTACAGAGGGGTCTTTGCTAGATCCCTACTACCTCCCCTCCCACAAATCACCTTTATAACTCTCCTGTCTTCTCTTCCCAAATCCAAACAGCAGCAGAGGCCTTGGGGGAAGAGGCCAGCCCTAGCCCCTTTCCTTTGGGAATTATTTCCTTTTTCCACAGTTGAGGTGTTGCTGTTTTGGGAGTGACGCCCAATGGGTTGGTTCAGTTGTGTCTGAATTTCAATAAAGCCATTGCTTAAAGTTTTGCCTGAACTCTACTAATAAAAGCTCATTTGTGACAGGAGACAAAATAGGGTGAGGGTGGGCTGAAAGATGGAGATCTTGGGTGCTTCTAGGGTTGAAATAGTCCAGCCTACAGGTTATTCAGGGTCCTCACTTCTCTTAGTCTGGTTCCTTCATTGCCTGGGCTCTCCTGGAGTTTATACCACTCACTGGCAGCTCTCCCCAGAAGGGAGTGGGCAGGATCACCAAGGAAGGGAGAGAAAAGTCCACCAGCAGTTATGTCCTTCCAGATAGAGGAGGCAGATGAAGCCTTTGGCTAGAGAGAAGTCTCTGTGTTTAATTCTCTGCCATCACCCTGCTGTGTATCAGCCTGAATGGCCAAGGACTCTGATTAGAGCAAAATCCCTCCAAGCAGCAAGAAAAGCAGGGAGAACCTATTGGGAGGCCCTGAGGTAAACTGTCAGCTTGGTTTTGATAAGGTTGTGCCTGGAAAATGAAGACCCACAGCCCTAAGGATGGGGTGTGCTGGACAGCTGAGGAAGCAGTTACATTTTCATTGAGGATTTATACCTCAGAAATAGAAAGCTACAAACCAGAACATTTCGTTCTGTTGGCTTTTTTAGACCAGTGACTTCAAACTCAAATAGAAATGGGGGCCACTAATCCTGACAGAAGGTCACGTATTGACTTAGTGATGTAATCTCTGTTTTATCGTATCTTTATTTATTTTGTTAAACACTTCCCCATTACATTTTATTCTGGTTCTGCCAACATGGGAATGTTTGGCACCTCTGGCCTAGAGACTCAAGAAAGTGTTGATGATGCAGATAAAACTTTTAAGTGTGCCATGTATCCATTTTTTTCCTAGAAAGGGCACTTAAACATTCATCAGCACACCCCTGCCTAAGGGTGGGAAGAAGGGCTTGTGGATCCCATCTGTTCTCACTCATGGAGAGGGTTTCCACTCTACCTCTTGTGCTCAGCAGTGGGGATGGAGAACAGCCATCTCTCAACCATATACCTTATGGATTATCTCTGGTTATACCTGCCTTTCCCTCTCAGGCTGCCTCCCCTGTTGTTAGCTAAGGCAAATGAGGCTCACTGCCAGCCAAGGTAAGAGTGATTATGAAAATAGCCCTGCTGCAAAAGCAGCCTCCCACCGTGCCAGCCATGGGCGGGTGGGGGGGGGCCTGTGGGCACTCAGTGCCCAGCCAGCGCGCCCCCGAACCTCATGTGAACGATTTGGGGGTTCTGCTACCCTTATTCCTCAGTACAAGGTAACGGAGAGTCGACTGTGCTTGGAAGAGCTGTTTGGAAGAGCTGGGGAAGGAAGCTCGTGGCAAGTAGGATGGGTTGTTTAGTGGCGTTCCATGGTTTTTCAGTCTCATCCGACTCCTCGTGACCTCGCTTGGGGTTTTCGTAGCAGAGATACTGCAGTGGTCTGCCATTTCCTTCTCCAGCTCCTTTTACAGGTGAGGAAACGGAGGCAAACAAGGTTCAGTGACTTGCCCAGGGTCTCCCAGCTAGTGAGCTAGCTTTGAACTCTTCCCGATGCCAGGCTCGGCCCTCCAGCTGCCCCTCTGTCACAGGGACACAGACCCCAATGCCGAATCGTCTTACTGCTCTACCGAAAGCACTGACCACGTTTCCCAGCCGCCAGCCGGTGCTGAGGAGGGCAGTAAGCAGAGGGAACTCTGGTGGAGGGGAGGCTACATCACGGCGCGTGTATATTGAGTCCTGTTGCGATTATGCCAGGAGAGCTGGCCATTCCTCGAAATCCTATGGAGAATCCTTTTTGGGAAGCAGAAAATGACTCCTCTGGATTTCTCTTTTTAGACAATTTCCAAAGATGGATTTGCTTGCAATGCTGTATACCAGCATCCGCCAGGCCACACTTCTATTTAAAAGCAAAAACCTGGAGTCTCCAGTGTTTTTTTCCCCAATCATTTTACATTTCCATATATTATAAGAGAGGAGGTGGCAAGTGGCTAACAGCACTAGGCTTGGAGTTGTAAAGTCCCGAGTTAAAATCTGACTTCATACACTTGTTAGCTGTTCAAGCCCCTGGGCAAGCCAATGAGTGAGCCTCAGTTTCCTTATCTGCAAAATAGGAATAATAATGGCACCTACCTCCCGGAGTGGTTGTATCAAATGAGATCATAATGGTAGAGTGCTGAACACAGCACCTGGCACATAGTAGGCACTATGTAAGTGGTATTGTAATAATAATTATTCTATGTAGCCTCAGGGAAATAGTGGACAACAATAAGCCCCCCCCCCCCCATATGCTGAAGGAGATTGCTTTGACATTCAGTCTGAAGCCTCCCACGTTCCCAGTCAGCTCTCTGGGTTTTCCTGTTTGGTCTTCAATGCAAACACATTTCAACAAAACCAGGCGGGCTGAGGGGGATTATGACTGTTAAAAACCATATTTGACTTTTAATTTTTAAAACAAATTAAATACAGTTCAATTAAAACTGAGAAGAGAAGGTGAAGCAGAAGGAGGCTCCCTCCTCTAGCTCAGTCTGTGTTTCTGGGACCTCCCAGGCCCACTGGCATCACTCCCCCTGGGGTGGGGGTCCCCAGGCGAGGGAAGGGACTAGGTTTGGATCCGAAGTGTATAGTCAGGGACATAGTCCTTCTGTTCTACAACAAGCTCATTCCCGAGCAAAGATGAAAGCTGCAATCCACTGGGATTATGATTCTAAATAAATATACATGCAGCTAAAAGAGGACTTTTGGTGAGAACAATGAGACTAGCATCTGGAAATTTTGGAGTGATTTTTTTCAATGTTCTCCCTCCCCCTTTTCAGTTGACTTTTATTTTGCCTGAAAAGGAGGCCTGGGTTTCTGACCAGGTAGGAGATCTGCTTTTGTTACAACCAGCCCAAGCCCAGCCTGAATTGGATTCCTGGGGCTGGTCCCCAGAAAGGGGTGAAATGGTTGTCTCTTGTCCTATCCCAGGCTAAGGCTCGGGCAAACTGTAGTTCAGTCTATCCTGAAGTTTCCTGCTCTTCCTACCCCACCTTCACCCAACAGGAATTATTTCTAAAAGGACTCTCCCCCCACCACAAAAACAAAAAGAAAACCCTAAATTTAAAGAAAAATTTAAATAAAAGCTGTTGGGAAAAGCTCTGATTCATGCTTAGCCCAGTTGCTCCTGTCTCCTGGTTTCCATCTGAAGTGACTTTATATTGAGAGACATTAAAAGTACACCTCAAAATTGGCAGTCATCGCTATTACTTTTAAAATAATAGGAAAATACTGCAAGGCTGTCCCCTTCCCAAATCCCCTCCCAACCCAGGAGTGGGTTATCCATGCCCCTTAGTCCTCAAGAGACACTCAACGGGTTTAAATATGATGTCGGCTGTTAAGGGTTAAGAAAAGTTAGTCTTTTCAAGTAGGATCCCTTCTTTTTCCTTCACTGGGGAGGAAAATTGTGCTTCCAGCTTTCAAGGAGGAGAGGGAAGGAGAGAATGGGAGAGAGAATTTATGGGTGAAAAAGAGATCGGCAGCCAGGAGGACGGGAAGGAAGAAGGAGCAGTTTGGGACGGGGTCCTAACGGAGCAGTCCAGTGGGAGATCCTTTAAGTTCTCCAGACTAAAAACCACAAGCCTAAGGGATGGAAGTTTAATGGAACTGGAGAGGATAAAAAGAGAGCGGGGAGAGTTTTGTTTTTCCTCTGCTAATGAGGGGGCCAGTGAATTTTGGAGATTGGGGGAGCTTAATCCTGCTGCTCCTGGCTCAGTGAGAAGATACATTTTTCTCTCCATTTCATTAAAAAAAATAATCTCCAGCCTATCCTATGTGCTCAGCTCCTCTCTCCCTGTTCACCATCCAGATTATCTTGGCCACTTTCCTTCAGTCCCTGCTATTACTCTGAAGCCCAGAAAATGAAAGGGGCAGGCAATGGTTACAGAGCCACCCATCCTCTAGGCTCAGCCAGAGGGGATCTCAGTTTCATTCTCTGCCACCTTCCTACCCCCAACCCTATTGCCTCCCCACCTTTAGGCACGTATTCCTGATGGATGACTGACTAGTCTCAGGGACTTATAGGGAGAAGGATTCCATGATCTGCTCTAGTCTCCAGCCTTAATGGACCGTCTGTACCCCCTTCCTCTTCCACATCCCTTTCTCCAGCCCAGCTCACGAGGAGGGGCTTGTTGTAGCCCAAGTTCAGCATTTTAGAAGGGTTCCTTGATTTCGTCCTAGTGCAAGAGGAGGCGCCTCCATTGATGCTGGTTCTGAGAAGGGAGAGAAGGTGAGAAGCTAGTCCCATTGCAGCACCCTGAGATAGGTGCCCACCACAGGCTCGGGCCCCCACACAGGGTGAGTCAGGTGCCAAGGTTAAACACAGCCCCAAGTTCTGTAAACATGAACCAAAGAAAAGCCCCCCAGTCCAGAGAGGTATGTCTGATTTTGGAGCAACTTTCAGGTAAGGAGGAGGCAATGGAGAGGTTTCACACTTTCTCTTGGTCATTTCTGGGGTTTTCAAATGCTCTGGCGGTCCTGTGTTGTTGTGCAATGTTATAAATTCCAGCTGCAGTGTAAGGACCCAAGGGAAAGAGAGCACTTCTCCCCTCTGGGTGCCTCCTATTGCTCCCACTAGCTCCCATGCCGAGTGTCATTCAAGTGCTCAGAGTCACAAGCCCGGTGCCAGGATTTTCCCTTTTCTTAGGCCCGTGTGTTGGCTGGGAGATTCTTCCAGGGAATGAATGCTGGGGACCTTGGGCCGTCTCCCCAGGGCTCCTGCTCGGCATCAGCTGAACTCCCCAATTCCCAGGATCTCCCACTCAGGCTCTTGGTCATCTTGGGCAGAAGAGAACGACAGGCCTGGGATTTCTGTGCTTTCGATGATTTTTCTTTCTTCCTTGTGTCCCACCAGGCTTTCTCTGTAGCCTCCAGGATGGAAGGACAAGTGACAGGGATTGCTCAGGAGTCTGCCATGAGGGCCCCCACGGCCAGGGGGAGAGAGAGGCTCTGAGGCCAAGAGCAGGGTCTGTGAGAGGGAGTCTCCTGCAAAGGAGGGAGGAGGAGGAAGTATCTTAGGTGAGTCTGAGTGAGTACCTGCACCCCAATTCTCAAAGCCCAGCCCTTGATTCTCCGAAGTGCTGCCCCATATGGGAAAGGGATCAAAGTTCCAATGAGCTTGGAGGAAGGCCTTTTGTGGCTCTGTGGCTGATATCAATGCACTGTATTATTTAATAATAGTCATGAGAGCTAGAATTTATAGAGCACTTTAAGATCTGCAAAACGCTTTATTAATATCCTATTTCAGTCTGTACAACCACCATGGGAGGTAGGTACTCTCATTATCCTCATTTTACAGATGGGGAAACTGAGGCAAAGAACAATCACATGTCATGGATCACAGAGTCTGAGACAAGCTCTGATCTCAGGTCCTCCCAACTCAAGGTCTAACACTCTCTCTGAGTTGACTTCATTTCCTAGATTCAGAGGCTGACTATGCTAAGGGACAGCTGAGCTTTCTTATGAACGAGGGAGAGAAGAAAGGAAAAGAGAAAGAAGGAGCTTCCTCAAACCTGGACTAGAAAAAGGAGCCCTAAGGTAATCATTCCAAGGAGCTCCTCTCTGGGCTGCAATTCTGCCTCTTGAACGTAGGCCGGATTGGAAGTGAGAGAGAAGGGCAGAGAAAACCCAGGGAAAGTAAGACTATGAGCACACAACCAGAGGACCAGGAGTGGGGGGTCAGGCTCACGGATGAAGATTATTAAGGGGTGCTTAAAGGGTTCAGAGAAGGGGTATCTGCTGAGATGCTGACCTCGGGAGACTAGGCTGTATGGGCTAAGTTCTTCCTGGGGTGAAGTCGGGTGTATGATCTGGCTAAATCCCTTTCCTCTTGACTAACCTCCCTTATTTCAACTTCACTTCCAGTGTAAAGGGCCCCATAGAGAAGGCAGCCCAGATCTGGGGATCTTTGTACTTAGTCCAACCAACCCCCAATCCATTGTACTCCAGCACTCCCTTTCCCTCCCCATTTCCACCTTATTCCCTCATACCTGGGTCCCTTGTGTCAGATCTCCACATTGGGATCAGTGAAGCCTTTTCTCCCCTCGTTCACCAGCACTGGCTTCTCTGTTCGTGTGTGCCAGACGAGGATCTGTGCCAGGAGATGTCATGAGATGGAGACAGGACCAGACATCCTCATTCATCTTCTTACTCATCCCCTACCTCCTGCTATGCCTTCCATCTCAGATGCCTTACTATTATTTCTCCAGTTCCCTTTGTCCTCTTTCTGCTCTGCTCTTCTCTCCCTTCCCCTTCTGACATGTTTTTTCAGGCCCTCCCACCTCTATCCTTACTTCCTTGATTCCCCTTTGCTGACATGTTTGTTTATAACATTAAATGGACATATTAACCTGCTCAGGGCCTCAGAAACAATAAAGCAAAAAGAACCTCCAAGGTCTCTTGTGTGACATGACCCCTCCCCACCCCCAATTCCTCTTGGGATCTGGTTGAGGCATTTTCCAATTCCAGTTCTCAGGAGCAGAAAGTTTTAGGGAAGGGAAATTCTGTAGGCTTCCCAGTCTTAGTCATGAGCCCATTCCAGCTAGAGCAGTTAATAGACTGGAACTTTTCGTATCTTGAGGTGTAGGTGAGTTTGCTAGAGGGGTCACTCCTATCCTTCTCCCTAGGTTTACCCTTTTTCTCTACTTGAATATAGAAGTTGGGTTGTAAGCCATGGACCAGTTTCAGCAACTAGAGCAAGTAATACTGTTTCTTTGTTAGCTCAAAGGATATATATATATGTATATATATATATTTGTATGTTATGTAATAATATCATGTTATATAAAATATGTCAGAGATATGTAATTATATAGGATAATATAGCATATAGCATATATAATATAAATATAATATAAATAATATAATAAACCAATATGTAATATATAATGAAAATAATATATTAATATATGATAAATAATATATATGATAAATAAAATAACAACATGATAAATAATATATATTACTATATCAGTTAAGAGACCTTAGAAGTTCTCAAGTCCAATGCTCCTTTAACTGATGTCAAGTGATTGGCCCAGGGTCACCCAGCTAGTAAGTGGCCGAAGCAGGATTCAAACCCAGGTCTTCCTGAGTCCAAGTTCAGGGCTCAGTTCATTCACTCCGTCACCCTTCCTCTCAGGCCATAGCTCTAGACTACAGCTATTTTATAGGACAATGCCCCAGGATGACAAGTGCCCCCTACCTTGGTGCAGTTGGCAGCCTTGGGCTCCAGGTCATTGAGGGTGACGAGCTCCCGGAGAAGGCTGCTCTCTTGGTAGCCACCTTTGACCCCTCGAAGCTTGAAGTAGGCTTGATTCCGCTGCAGGATGAGCCGAAGGTTGACTGCAAAGCCAGCCATGTCAATGGCAAATGGCCGGTGGGGGTCAAAAACTGTCTTCCAGCCAATTACTTTCCCTGCCCCATTCACCCGAGGTGATTCATACCGAAGGCCTCCCACGAAAGCCACTGGCCACACGGACACCCTTCTTGTGCTTCGCATCTACAATTGGGGAATGAAGGAAAGAGGTGGGGATGGAGTGGAGGATGTAGGGAGGATGCCCCAGTTCTCTGTCCCCTGGTAGGCTCCCCAGCCTAGTGTAACTCACCACCCAATGGCTGTTTATAGGGTCATGGAACTTCAAATGGCCTCAGAAGGTGGTCTGGCTTCCTGCTTCCTTGCCTTGTTCTACAGCCAGCTGGACAGCTGAGGAAGCCTTTGCCCTCTTGGCCTACCCACTAGGTGGCAGAACAGCTAGAGTGCTGGGCTTGGGGTCAGGAAGACTGGAGTTTGAATCCTGCTGCAGACACTGTATGACTGGACAAGCTGCTTAAGCTCTCCCAGCCTCAGTTTCTCTATTTGCAAAATGAGGAAGTTGTACTCAAAGGCCCCAACCATTCCTTTTAGCCCTAAATCTAAGATCCTTTGGGCAAGGACCCCTTTGCTCCCTCTCTCTCTTGTTCTAGCGATCTTGGGATCTTATCTCAACTTAGAGAGGTGGGATGGGGGGATGGGAAGGATTGCAGGGGGGCGGGGGTGGAGCCTCCTCTACAAAGAGCACTGGTCTTCCCAGGCCCAGGAGCATGGGATTAGGGTCCCAGATAAGAATCTCCTGGGAAATGTTCCAGCTTCTAGTTCAAAGCCCAGGCTAGGAGACTCTATCCGAGGTGGGGCAGGGGACCGCAGATGCACTAATTTTCTTCCCCACAACCATAGAGATCTTTTCCTCTCCCACCTCGTTCCTTTGTCTGTTAGCATCCCACCGTACCCTTCCTCATTCCTCACAGTCGGAAAGCAAACGTCCACCGCTCAGCTCCCCTCGGACCCAGGCCACGTCCACTCGCTCCTGGTGGCCCCTACCTTCTTGACTCTTCCTCCACGTCTGGGAAGAATTCCGGGACTCTCTACAACCCCAGCAGAGCCAGCCTCCCATCTTCCTTCCCCCCTCGCTTCTCGCCCGTTCCCCTCCCCCTCCCCTCCCCCTTCCCCTTCCCCCAGAGCCACGCCAGGGGTAGGGGTGGGGTGGCTGTCCCCACCTCCTCAAAGAGTTCCAGGCTGTAGGTGTTGTCGTCGTCAGCAAAGTAGACTACGCCGGGCTGACTGGCATTGCGGGGGAAGGTCTCCCGGAGCCAGCGCAAAGCGAGGTTGCGCTGCATGGTGCCCCGGGGGATGCGGGGGTCCCTGGCGTCCCCTCGCAGCTTGTAGTTCCGGGGCGTCTCCACATGCAGGTGTGTGTAGTTGAGGCCGGTGTCCCGGAGGAGGCGGGCAGTCAGGGGCGTCCGACGCGGCGCGTCCTCCACCACCAGCCAGTGGAGATTTTGTACGTGGAGCAGCGTATTGGCAAGCCGGGTCAGCTCGGCCTTCTGCACTGGGCGGCTGTAGGTAGGGGTGACCACGTGGATGGTGGGCAGGGTGTCCGACCAGGGCGGGGGGCGCGTGTACACGTACTCCGTCCTCACCACCTCCACGATGTCCCGATCAGACATGCAGTACTCCCTGGAGTCCACGCTGGGGTCCCGCCTAGAATCACTCCCATCATCTGAGGAGGAAGGGATAAGAGAAGGGTCATGGAGACCGCAGCTTGTCAGGAAGAGAACTCCAGCGGCAGTCCTGGGGACTTTGGGATGTCAGTCCTCCCTCAGACCGTTAGCACAGATTGTCTTCGGGTCTCCATTGCCTAGTGCTGTGCGGGAGCTCAACAGATGTCTGTAGATTGATCACAGCTTTACCTACATTATCTCACAACAACCTTGTGGGGAAAGCACGAGTGCTATTGTCATCCCCATTTTCCAGGTGAAGAAAACTGAGAGTCAGAGGTTAAGAGCTGGTAAATGTCAGAGGCAGGTCTTAACCTCAGCATTCTTAACTCCATGCCAACAGGCTAGTCCAAACTCCCCACCAATTGCAAGAATCCTTTTTACAGAGTCCCTGATAGATACAACAACAATTTTCCTTTCTCTCTGTCTCTGTTTCTCTGCCTCTGGCTTCTCCCCTTTCTGTCTTTGGCCCCGCCCCCTTTGTCTCCCTCCCTCCTCTCTCTTTTCTTCCTTCCCTCCCTCCTCTCCTCTCCTCTCCTCTTTTTTCCTTCCTTCCTTCCTTCCTTCCTTCCTTCCTTCCTTCCTTCCTTCCTTCCTTCCTTCCTTCCTTCCTTCCTTCCTTCCTTCCTTCCTTCCTTTATTGTGCATTGTTTCCAAGGCAAGAAGAGCAGTAAGGGCCAAGCAGTGGAGGCCAAGTAACTTGCCCAAGGTCACACAGCTAGGAAGTATTTGGGGTCCTGACTCTAGGTTTGGCTCTCAATCCACTAAGACACTTAGCTGCCTCTTCTCTACCTCTAGTAGTGGTGACTGAGCTCATTAGTTATTGGGCAGCGCTGCTTATAAGACAGTTATGCCTTATAAGGAGGGAAATTCTACTCCTATGGACCCTGGTCCTACCCTCTGGAACAATACAGAATATGTTTACTTGCTGCTTCCACGTGGAAGCCGTCTGGTCCTTTCTGTGTTTCCTCATCTCGTTCTCATATAACCATACTGTGATCATTTGATAACCAAATGATAATAACAATGATGCCAGCTAGCATTTATACAGAGGTTATAGTTTGCAAAGCACTTGACAAATATTATGTTTTTATCCTCACAACAATTCTAGAAGGCAGGGACTACTATTATCCCCATTTTATAGATGATGAAACTGAGGCAGAAAGAGGTAAAATGACTTGCTCATGGTCACACAGACAGTAACTATCTGAGGCTAGATTTGAGCTCAGCCCTTCCCGATTCCAGTCTAGCTCTCTACCCACTGCACCAAATTCTCAATGACAAATGATACATGTGTAAAGTAATATGTAAACTTTAAATGATGACATATCAGCCAATAATAAGACAGCTCGTTATACCATTGTACAATCCATATCTTGACCAAAAGGACAGATAATACAAGAGACCTTTGTCAAATGCCTCATTAAATTCCAGATATGTTATGTTTACTGCATTTTTCTAGCAACCCCTTTGAAAGAGGAAATAAAGTTTAGGTGACATCTTAGTGAATCTGCTGAGTCTTAGTCTTTATCATGTTCTTTTCTAAATGTTCCGAGTTTGTCCAAGATTGAGCCTTTGAGGCCCAGAAAAATGAAATCATATGACTTGGGTCACTCAGAAATGGCAGTCAGTATTTAAACTCTCATTCTGTGACTGTCA
Organism: Gracilinanus agilis; assembly: GCF_016433145.1. Taxonomy (NCBI): domain Eukaryota; kingdom Metazoa; phylum Chordata; class Mammalia; order Didelphimorphia; family Didelphidae; genus Gracilinanus; species Gracilinanus agilis. The sequence goes on along the minus strand of NC_058132.1, from coordinate 151,387,571 downwards.
TTACCCTTTCTGGTACACCTCACTACTGCACAATGGGGCTGAGAGAAGGGAGGAGAGCATTCCGATTAAGGGCTTTGGGGTACTTAGAAGGCAAAGGGGTCATTGTTATGAACCTTCTCGGTTATCAAGAATGAGTCATACAAAACTACCTGATTTGATATGGCAGCTTGGTAGCTCGAATAAGCCTGGAATCAGAAAGGCTAGGAGTCAAGGCTGTGTGATCCTGGGTAAGTCACTTAAATCTGCCTCAGTTTCCTCAACTGTAAAATGTCACCTCCCAGGGTCACAAAGTGATGATTAATGGATCAATGCTCCCAGGGAGAGGTTTTACTGAAGTGCCATTGGACTCTGTCTTTAGCCATGCTCTCTCTGTTCAACATTTTTATCAAGGACTAAGATAAAAATATTGAGAGAATGTATCTTAGATGTGCAGGTCATCAACTAAGAAATCAATCCACAGGCATGTATTAAACCCCATACCAGACACCATGTGCCCAATATGTGCCAGGCTCTGTTAGAATCTGGGGTCACACATTCAAAAATGAGACATCTTATGTCCTAGATCAGTGATGGGCAAACTTTTTAAAGAGGGGGCCAAAGGAAAGGAAATGCTCATCTGTCAGTCTGTTTCTAAGGCAACTCTTTCAAATTTTCATTGTATTGTATCCTACTCATTGTATTCTTCAGATTAGGAATAATGTTGTGCCCCAGGGATAGAACATTTCAGGCTCCCCCCCACATCTGGCCCGTGGGCCGTAGTTTGCCCTTCACTGTCCTAGTTGATACACTGGGTAGTAGAACTGGAATGCAGACATGTCTACAGGCTACAATGGTGGGCAGAAGCTAAAGATAAGCAATTTTATAGATAAAAGTATAGGTTTCATTTGGGTTCAAAAGGCTACTTCCCAAATACAGGGCGTGGGGGAGGGCATGATTTGAAAGCATTTCATGTGAGAAGCAGAGGGCCTTTCTTGGATTACTGGCTGCATATGAGTCAGCAGATTGATGTGGTGGCCCAAAAGCTAATTCAGTCTTAAACTGCTGTATTAATATAAGGGTAGTGCCCTGAACAAAGAAGACAATAATATTCTGCCCTGGTTAGGCTGCATCTGGCATTGTCTAGCAATCTGGGCATTATGTTTTAGATTAACTGGAGCATGAAAAGGGGAGCCACATTATGAAGGAACTGGACACCTTATCCCACTTTGCGTGGATGGTTTGGGTGTGTTTATCCTAGAAAAGAGAAGATTGAGGGGGGCACCTGAAAGCCATCGAAATACTTGAAGAGTAATCAAGTGGAAGGTGTCTACTTGTTCTTTGAATTACAAGAAGGTGTAATTAAGAGCCATGGGTGGATTTTTTAGGGAAATGGATTTCGGCTCAAAATTAGGAAAGCTTCCCAACAGTTAGAGCTATGGAAAAGTCGAAGGGGCAATCTCAGGAAAAGAAGTTAAGTTCCTTATCTCTGGAGGCATTCAGGCAGAGACTGGATGACTTTTTGTTGGCAGAGTTGGGGGGAATTAGTGGATAGAGTGCAGATCTGGAGTCAGGAAGCCCTGAGTTCAAATGTGGCTTTAGACTTTTACTAGCTCTGGGACCCTGGGAAGTCACTTAACCTTGTTTGCCTCAGTTTCCTTGTCTCTAAATGAGATGGAGAAGAAAATGGCAAACCATTCCAGTATCTTTATCAAGAAAATCTCAAATGAGGTCATGAAGAGTTAGGCATGATGAAAAATAACTGACCAATAATGAACAAATGGAGAATCATGATTTGAACACAGGTTGGGGTCTCCTTCCAATTCTAAGGAAGTCTCTGAGACTCCAGGTCTTTGTATGTACATATGTATGGGAGGGAAGAGGAAAACAGTTACAAACACATGTGGAAAGATTGCTTTGGGATGCTCAATGGATAAAATAAAAAGTATTAAAAATGTCCCTCATCCCTGGGGGTGATGGACTAAGTACTTAGCTTGGGGTTCAATAGAACTCATCTTTCCCAGCCAACTAGCCCACTTTACCAGACTCCCTTATTTCAGTTCATGGCTCTATCCTTCTCTTAGTAACTGTTTTACACTCTGCTGGAGTGCATCTTATATCCCCAACTAGAATGGCAAGTTCCTTCCGGACTGGGACTTTCTCTCTTTTGTAGCCCAAGCTCCTTAGCCTAGTGCCAATGGAATGAAGGGATTGTCCTTTGCAATTTTTTTTTAAACCCTTGTACTTCGGTGTATTGTCTCATAGGTGGAAGATTGGTAAGGGTGGGCAATGGGGGTCAAGTGACTTGCCCAGGGTCACACAGCTGGGAAGTGGCTGAGGCTGGGTTTGAACCTAGGATCTCCTGTCTCTAGGCCTGACTCTCACTCCACTGAGCTACCCAGCTGCCCCCTTTGCAAATTTTGAAGGTGAAAGGGGTCTCAGATGGAATTATTTTATCCTTAGGGTAATGTGGTGGGTGACTTGGGTGACTCGTAATATTCTCTATATCCTCCTTCGTTCGGTTGAAGGACATGAAAGATATCTAATGAGCTAAATGCTTTTGTGTACCTCTGAAAGCTGTCAGCAATATGAAGTCTTCTTAACTGGTTGAGAGTGAGATTGGGATTGTAAACTGATGTATCCAGGCAATTCATCGTGCTTATCTGGATGATTCCCTAGTCAGCAATATTATTCTGGGGCATAATTACATTCCCTTTTGGGGTAAGAAGGGAGATGAACTCCTGATGTGGATTCAAAACCTATAGCAATCATGAGGGGCTGGACAGAGTGGTTTTATCTCTTCATGACCATATTTACTTGGGCTATGGATCTTTAGCATGTACTTAAAAAACCTCTTAACTTCTGTCTTAATATTAATTCTAAGACAAAAGAGTGGTAAGGGCTAGGCAACTGGGGTTAAGTACCTGAGGCCAGATTTGAACCCAGGTCCTCCTGGGATTGGCACTCTATTCACTGTGCCACCCAGCTATCCTAGCATGTACTTCTAATGACCTTTGGTGAATTATTTCTGATCTGGTATTTTCTTTTCCCTCATAAATCAATCTCTTTGTTTTGACACCAAGATAGTCAGTGCAATGTGCCATAGAGAGTAGAGTACTGAATGTGAAGGCAAGAAGATTGTCTAGGGGCAACTTTAACCTCTGTATGTCTTGGACAACTCCCTAGGATTACCTTCTAAGTCACAGACTGCTAGTGGTTAGCATTACTGGGGGGCAGCTGGGTAGCTCAGTGGATTGAGAGCCAGGCCTTGAGACGAGAGGTCCTAGGTTCAAATCCGGCCTCAGACACTTCCCAGACTAGGCAAGTCACTTGACCCCCATTGCCCACCCTTACCACTCTTCCACCTAGGAGCCAATACACAGAAGTTAAGGGTTTAAAATAAAAAAAATAAAAATAAAAAAAAGCATTACTGGAGGGAGCTCATACCCTGGGAGCTCCTTACATTGTCGAAATTACAGGTCATGGGGTCCATTTCCCTCATTTTACAGATAAGGAAGCTGAGGCCCAGAGGATCTTTCCAAAAGTCACACAGATGGTAGCAAAGCTGGGATTTTAACCAATTTGACTCGAAAGCCAGGATTCTTTCTATGATACCATGCTGCTTCAAGCCATTTAGTAAACTGCAGGATGTGGTATGGCAAGGAAAGAGCTAGCACTAGAATCAGTTATTTAGTTATGGAGGCAGGAATGGAAGAAGGGCTGCATGGCCATTAGGTGTTGAGCAAGACTAAAGGTAGGAAATTTAACAGCATAAAGAGTAGAGCAGGTTAGCAGGGCTTGATACCTTGAGCTGCAGGTTAGAGACAATTGAGGTTTAGAAATTAGTGAAGGAGAAAACCCCTAGGGCTGGAGGCATGGAGGCTCTAGATCAGTGATTCCCAAACTTTTTTGGCCTACCACCCCCTTTCCAGAAAAAATATTACTTAGCCCCCTGGAAATTAATTTTTAAAAAATGTTAATAGCAATTAATAGGAAAGATAAATGCACCTGTGGCCATCGCTGCTCCCATGGATCGCTGCAGCACCCACCAGGGGGTGGTAGCGCCCACTTTGGGAATCACTGATCTAGATGCATCCCAAGGAAGAATAGATGCCCCAATGTCAGCTGATGCCGACCAGGGTGAGTGAAGCCCGAGGTCCAGTGATGTATCCTTCCCAGATATGTAGAGAGCTTTATTGTTGGCACAACCATTTAATAAGTGTTTTTTAATTAAATTTTAAAATTAAATTTAAAAGTGAAGCTAAGGACCTTCAAGGGGGCAGTGATGGCCCTGGGGACTGGCGTAACTGATCCTTAATAAGGGACATGGCATTTGGCCTGAGTGGGTGAGTTGGAGTGGATCAATATAAAGGGTTGCAATTGGGAATGAGGAAAGATTGGAAGAGGAAGGCTATGAAGGGAGGGGGGGCATGTTATTGGAGTTGAGAAGGTTGCATACACATATATACAGACATATGTAATATATATTTATATATAAGTATATATATATATATGGGTGTAATAGCTTCACTCACCCTTGTGCATGGTGAGCAATGGCGCAATGGTGCTCTGATGCCATACGGTGATGAGTAGGGTCCAGGGCAGCACAATGAGCACGATGGCAAGGATGTCCCGTCTCTTCGGCATCTCCAAGGCTGACTGGACCCACAGCTCCTCATTACCTGGGTGGTGGCAAGTCCAGGAGGGAGGAAGTGGTAGCAGCAGAAAGCAGAGAAGGGAGAAGAGAACATGAATGGGCCAAGGAGCCCCAGGATAGAGAGAGACAGAGAAGGGGAAATGTCGGTTTACAGGTCTTACCAGCACTTACAACCCACCCATTGCAGAAGCAGGTTTAGGAAGTCTGGTCAAGCTCGAGTCCAGGGAGAGGGCAGCTGTCCAGGGGGTGAGCTCAGGGCCTCAGGGGGACGGAGGCCTGCAATACAAAGCAAAGGGCCATAGCCAGAGAGCTGTGGAGAAGTCGAGGCCCAGAAAGGAGCGGAGACTTTTTTAGGATACACAGCAATTAGACCAAGCTAACACCAGACCAAAGAGTCTCTCATTGTAGATTTAAGACACTGCAGTGTCTGAGAAGCCTCATTTCCAGGAAGTGCTCTCGTGGGAGAATGACGCAGGCCTGGAAAAGATCGTCAGAGCAGGCTCTCTAGTGTCTTCAATACTAATGTCCAAATATTCCCTGTTGTCCTGAGCAGAGGTCTATACCAGACCAGGACACCAGGCGTCTTCTTGCCAGAAAAGAGTCAGGAGACCCTAAAAACTAGGAACCAAACACAGAGGTTCGGTGGAGGGGAAGCAGTGTGGACGAGTCTTTGAAGAAGCATCTGGAGTTCCCTCCTCTTTGTGATCATCCTCATTCAGATCAATTTAATTCAATATTCGATAAGGCACAAATATTCTCCAGGCCATAGTGCTTGAGGATGTTTAGTTCTTACTTTCAAGGAGCTTACATTCAAATGGAGAAGGTAAGACACAAATTCAAATAACCATAACACAAATGAGAAAATAGATGCCTAGGAAATGGGCAAATAAGTACTGTGGGAGTGCCGAGGAAGGAGAGATGATTGATTTCAAAGAAGGATCAAGGAAGTGGCAGCTGAAAAAACAAATCTGGTTTCGGGGGTACAGGAGATGCAGGGAATAAAAACAGGTATAAGACACAGTCCCTCACCTTGAGAGAGTTACATCTAGATGACAGGACGTGTCAAGGAGGTGCAGAATGATTGAGAAGCGTTCATCAGGTTGTCTGTAATGCTAAAGAAACTTACCTTTTCCCTTTGGCTTTTATGGGCAGGAGAGGTAGGATGGATGTCCCACCTTTCAAGAAGAAGAGGGACAGAAAAAGCCTTCTGCACAGAATCTCAGAGGCCTGAGAATAAGGGACCTTTGAGGTCATGTACTCTAACCCATATCTGAATGAGAAGCTTCTCTACTGGATCCTTGGTCAATAGCTATCTTGTTTCTGCTTGAAGACCTTGAGTGAGGGGGAATCCTCCTGAGACAATGTATTATGCTTTTGAGAAGTTCTAATAATGAGGAGGGTTTTTTTTCCCCTTCTTCTTTGATTAAGCTTTTTGGTTGCAGTAACTTCACCCATTGTTCCTCGTTCAGCCTCCTGAGGCTGACATAATACTATAATAACAAATCAGAGCATAACAAATCCAAACTCTGGTCCACATTATAGTCCTAATTCTGGAGACAGCAATGGTGTCCTCTACCTACCCTCACTCCCATTTCAATTGATCAACTATTTACTCAAGCCTACTATTATATATAAAGCAGAGGTGGTTTGGCATAATCAATAGGTTATGCAGTTTTATTTTCTTATTAAGCATAAATAGCAGAAAAAGATTCCTAGGGATCAGGGAAACATCAAGTCAGGAGTATTCCCAAAGCTCTTAGGGTCAGGAAGACCTTGATATAAATAGATATCAGGTTTGATATATCCTAGCTCTTGAACAAGACCCTTAACACCAGATAACTCTCTAAAACCAGAAGTTGCAGAATAGTTGTTGATCTTTATTAGATGGTATTTCCTCAATGGACAGTTCTTTAGTACCCCTAATGAAATCATAGGTCGAATGATCCCCAAATATATAAGGTATTGTATTAGGCACTGGAGTTACAAAGACAAGGAAGGGATAGTTCCTGGCCTCAGGGACCTTACATTCTACTAGGGCATACAACATATAATTGTTGTTGTTGTTCAGTTGTTTCAGTGATGTCTGACTCTTTGTGACCCCATCTGGGGTTTTCTTGACAAAGATACTGGAGTGTCTTTGCCATTTCCTTCTCCAGCCCATTTTATAGATGAAGAAACAGAGGCAATCAGGGTTAAATGGCTTGCTCAGGATCACCCAGGCTGTAAGTGTCTGAGACCAGATTTGAACTCAGGAAGAAGAGTCTTCCTGACTTCCAGTGCTCTATCCACTGCTCCACCTAGCTGGCTCCATAAAATATAAGCATCTAAGTGAATACAAAGTCCTAAGGGACATCATATTAGAGTCAATAGAAGGCTAGCCAGAGACTCAGAAAGCTGAGTTCTTCAGACACAAATTAAATGTGTGACCATGCATGATTCCATTAGACTATGAGCTCCTTGACAGCAGGGATTTACTTTATGCTTTCTTTGTATCCCTCATACTTAGCATGATGGCCAGTAGAACATAGTAGGCACTTAGTAAATGCTTATTGATAAGTCACTCACTTAACTGTTTAGTGCCTCAAACAACCCTTTAAAATTAAAAATTGCTGGGGAATCACTGATCTGCACTGAATAGAAGAAGTCTCTCCTCTCCTCTTCTTTCCTCTCTTCTCCTCTCTTCTCCTTCCTTCCTTCCTTCCTTACTTCTTTCTATCCTTTCTCCCTCCCTCCCTCCTTCTTTTTATCCTTTCTCCCTCCCTTCTTTCTATCCTTTTTCCCTCCCTCCTTCCTTCTTTCTATCCTTTCTCTCTCCCTCCCTTCTTTCCTTCCTTCTTTCCTGAATTCAGGAGAACCAGGGCAAGTTCTCAATATCTGATCTCATGGCAGCTTTAAATCTTAATTTCAAGAATGATCATTCCTGTCTCAGCCCTTCTCCTTTGTTTTCCCCATTCATTCCCATCCCAAGCAATATTAATGCCAAGCCCTAGTCAAGGTTTGCATTGACTTTCCTCCACTCTGCCTCCAACTTAGCCTAGGAAAGGATTGAATTTCATTAAAATGTGGATAACAGAGGTTATAATTGTATTTTGGTTGCCTTGCACATAGGTAGTTGCTTAATAAATACTAATTGATTGATTGTGTGAATTTAGTAATGGCTATCAGCCCCAGGGAGGAAGGGTAGAAAAGGGGAGAAACTAGAACAAGAGGGGAGAGGTAGACAAAAGAGCCATTGGCTTATGGATTGTACTTCCAAAGTTTTGTCAGTTATGGGCAGCAGAAAACGTAGGACCATATGAATGACCACCACTGTGTCTCTTCTAGTACCAACAGCCAGCAACGAACATTTTTCAGTGACCTAGAGATGGGACTAATGACCTACATCCTCCATAGTTTGTTTATTCATTATATATTTTATTATTATTATTATTATTATTATTTTTTAGGGAAGAAGCACCTTTGGCCTGAGCCCTTAGAATCCTAGGGTCCAACCCTAAGCCCCACACCATCCTACCAGTCCTATCTACATACCAATTTCATAGAACTTCTAGGTATTATATTAGTGGCTGGTGGTTCAAACATTAAGGATATGTTTGTAAGAGCCCATTTTTTTTATTTCTGGGCCTCACCTGGCAGCCCTTTAAAAGATAGAGAAATTGAGGGGAGTCCCATCAATTGGGGAATGATAAACAAGTTGTGGCATATGATTGTGATGGAACACTACTATGCCAAAGAGAATGACAAGCAGGTTAATTAAAACAAACAAACAGATATGGGAAAACCTTCGTTAAAATGACAAAGAGTGAAATGAACAAAGCCAAGAGAACATTATATACAGCAACAGAAATATTGTTTGAAGAATGACTTGTGTATGGCCACCTTCAGAAAAAGAACTGAAAAACAGAAACAAGCAAGAAATAGTTTTATATGTCCATTTTTGGTGTTATATGGTGCCTTCTCTAGTGTGGAGAGGGGAGGGAGAGAGATCCAAAGGATTTATGATGTAACAAAAAATAAATTTTAAAATAAAAAAAAGAAAACCTGATTAAATGGAAAGAGTACTGGATTTGGAATCAGAGTAAGTGGGTTTACATCCTTTCTCTGCCCCTTGCCACCTGTGTGACCTTGGATGAATCACATCACTTTTCTGGTCCCCATTTCCTTCATTGAGAAATGAGGTTGTTGGATTGGGTGACTTCTGACTTTGGGTCTGAGAACCCACGATCCATCCTCAAAAAGCAGAACAAATCTAGGACCTGGTTGTTTCCATGTGTAGACTGGGGAGGCAGAGGAGAGGAAGCATAAGTATTAAAAGGCCAGCAGGCACAAGGAGGGGGTGAGGAGAAGCAGGGGGTACAACGAGGTCACGGAGAGATGATTCACATCCAATCTGTTCTTTTTGGCCAAAGCAACTGATAAGAGGAAGTGGAGGGAGAGAATAGTTCTAAAAATAAACTTAGCAATAAACCCAGTTGTGTATTAATTACTCTGGAAGCCATTACTGCTTGAAAACCCCATAACTTTAATGGAGGCTATTATAAGTATAGTAGCAAAATCGTGGAGCTAATTACCAGGCTGTTATTAAGCTGAAACGAAAGAACTACCTTGCCTGTCAGGCAGCCAGTGCCAGCAAGGAGCCAAGGTCTGGTAAACCACTTTCTGAGACAAATATCTGAGCCCTTAATGCCCCTCCTCAGAAGGTGTGAAGTTCTGGAAACCCAGGACAGGTCAGAGGGTTTAGGTAAAGAATGGAGTGACCCAATCTGTCCTAAGACTTGGGTTTTTCAGTCAGCCAAGCAATCATTTATTAAAAGTGCCTACGGGGCAGCTGGGTAGCTCAGTGGATTGAGAGTCAGGCCTAGAGACGGGAGGTCCTAGGTTCAAACCCGGCCTCAGCCACTTCCCAGCTGTGTGACCCTGGGCAAGTCACTTGACCCCCATTGCCCACCCTTACCAATCTTCCACCTATGAGACAATACACCAAAGTACAAGGGTTTAAAAAAATGCCTACTATGTGCCAAGCCCTGGATATGCCAAGAAAGGTAAAAAGTTCCTGTTTTCAAGAAGCTTACAATCTAATAGAGGAGACACCAGGCAAATGGCTATGTTTGGTATGTACAAGATAAGTGGCTGAGGGAAGTTACTGACATTAAGGAGGACTGGGAAAGGCTTCTCAGAGAAGGTGGGATTTTAGTTGGGACTTGAAGGAAGCCAAGGAAATTAGGAAGCTGAGATGAAAAGAGAGAGTTCCAGGCTGCCTGTGACCTGACCTTATTTGGTGGGGGTCAGGGGGAGATGGGTGGTCTTTCCTAGAGTAGTGTCTCTTAGTTCAGGTCATCTCTCCATCTTGTGGGCTCAGGTTTGTCTTCCTGAGGATTGTGGCTCATCCCAAAGGTTCAACATAGGAACAAATGGTAAGCTTGGGAACAAGAAACTTTTATGATAAATGCAAAGGTTTTTTTCTCAGTCCTTAGTTAAAAACATTTAAAACTTCTTTCATGAAAAGCACTGAAGGCCATCTTCAGTCTTATCTGCTCCCTTAGCATTTGGGTTATTCCTCTATTAGGGATTCTAAGGGTAGCTTGGTTTCCAGAAGAAGCCTCCGAGTCTTCCAGAGGCAAAGGAATGGGCAGAATGAGAAAGGATGTAGGGGCCACTGGGATGTTCAGAAAGAGCTAAGCTGGGGCAAGGAAGGTGGTCTTGGAAGGCACTGTGCTTCATTCATTCAGTAATCATTAAATACTTATTATGTGGGGGCAGCAGATTATATTGTAGTGTCTGTAGATAGACATTTGGAAGAGAAGTTGGGGAAGAATCAAGTTTTTCTTGGCTTGTTTTGTGTAAATGGAAGTGCATTGGTATGGGCTCAACAGTTACAGGGGTGAGGAGAAGGAATACTCCCCCAGCACCCTTAGAGAGTTTGAGGATAGCCATGTACTAGTATTCCTTCTCTGGGAAACCAGAATTGCTAGGAGGAGGGCAGGTTTCAGTAACTGACCTCACCCAGAGAATGAGTAAGTAACCTGAACTCTGTGTGAGGTATTATAGTGTGGGGGGTCCATACCAAAGAAATTCTGTGCATCTGTGTATTATAAAGGAGTTCCCTATGTGTCCACTTGGGTCTCTAAATAGCCTCTCCTCCCTACCGTAATTTTTTTTTCTACTTGTTAGAATTGTCTTCATGTTGGAATTTAGTCCTTGAAAGCTTTCTCTTCCTCTTGGGCATCCTTTTTTCTGGAGATCATAGGAGCCTGCCTATCTTTTCTCCGAACCCTTTGAAATCTGATCTTCCTCCAACTAGAATGATTCTTGGGCTGTAGCCAGCTTTCTTTGCCTCATCTAATACTAACCGTAAGATGGCCGGATTACTTCCTCTCAAGACTCACATCATTTCCACTTGGGCAATCAGAATCGGGTTCAGAATAGCATTTCCCCTTGAGGCTTATTCCATCTTTTGAAGAATGAAGGAAAATCAAGAATTTTCTGACCTTCTATGTAGTTCTGGTTGGATGGTCTTTAGCAATGATACTGATTTTGTGTTTCCCCTCACTGATCCTCATTTAAATGCTCCCTGGCCTCAAGTTTGTGGAATGCCACACAGGAGGTCAATGAAATGATATACAGTGGTGCTCTAGCATCCTTTTTGTTTAATTTATTCCTTTTAAGTAAGCATCTTTTTCCATTGTCTCATTCCAATCATGAGTCCTGTTTCATCACATCTTAATAATATCTCTATGACTCATATTTACCTCCTTGCATTAAGATTTCTAGCTCATTTGGCTTTTTATCTTTATTCTGCATAGTTTGTATAATTAGCTGCAGCTATGAGAATTAATCCTGTTCTTCTTAGATACATCTCTTGTGAATTTCTGTACTCTTCTTCAGATTTTGTCTTTTTTTACCTGCTTGTCTCTGTGTATCTTCTTTTGTGATATATATGGACCATTTCCCCCTTCTGTTTTCATTTTGAAATCCTCATTTTCTACTTAAGCCCCTCTATGTGGATGTAATAACTTCTGTTGTGGGCATTTGAGAATGAAGTGCCACTGGGACATCTATGTAAAGATTTACAGTAGACAGTTGGGAATGGTCTGGCTCTTGGGAGAGGGGCCAGGAATGGAGATTCATCTAGCAGTGATAGCTAAAGCTATGGTGATGACTGACTATTACTACAAACAAATGAAGTATAAAAAAGCAGAAGGCCAAGGACAGATCCTTGGAGAGCATCCATCTTAAGAAGTCAAGAAGAGGACAAGGAATTAGTAAAGGAGACAGAGAAGAATGACTAAAGCGATAGGAGGAGAACAGGAAAGTATACTATTGTGTGTGTGTGTGTGTGTATATAAAATTATCCAAGAGGAGAGAAAGTATAAAGAAGACCATAGTCAACAACATGTCAAATGATGCCAAGAGTTTGAGAAGATAAGGCATATAGAAGTTAAATGATTTGCCCAGGGTCACAGAGGGAGGAGTTGAACTCAGGACTTTCTTAAATCCAAGGTTGGATCTCTACAAAAGATTGCCTCACATTAATAAATGGGTCATGAAATTGAAGGTTTTGGATATTGCCAATTTTATGACACTAATGGAGCAATGGAACAGAAGATAGAGGGAATTAGTGTGCCTTAATGGAAAGAAGTAATACATTGTGAGTCAAGAATCCTGAGTTCCAGGTAACCTTGGGTATATTATTTACCTTCTCTGAGCCTCAAGTTACTTAACATGTGAAATAAGGAAATTGGAATAGATGACCTCTAAGGATTCTTCTAGTTCTAACATTCTTGTAGTCTTCAAAAAGGCAGTTTTTTTTTAAAATTTTAAACCCTTAACTTCTGTATATTGACTTAGAGGTGGAAGATTGGTAAGGGTAGGCAATGGGGGTCAAGTGACTTGCCCAGGGTCACACAGCTGGGAAGTGTCTGAGGCCGGATTTGAACCTAGGACCTCCTGTCTCTCGGCCTGGCTCTCAATCCACTGAGCTACCCAGCTGCCCCCAAGAAGGCAGTTTTAACTTAAAGCCCAGGGACTCATTGAGAGCCACAAAGAATGGCCATCGGGAGATTGGAGAAGTTTGGAAATTAAAAAAATTAGACTTGTGTTAAACCATCTCTTTGCCATATTTGAGATGAATATGGACACCTGTAACTTATCCCCTTTATCTGGAGGGTCTGAGAACTGGAAGTGATCTTAAAGACCTTCTAGTGCAATCTCAGCATGGGAAATAGAGGCTCAAAGAGCTGAGGTTTGCTCATGGTCATCCTGGGATTTATTCCCCAAGGCTTCTCATTTTCTTTATACAATTCTCATCACCTCCCAACCGATCTCCCACTTCTAATTTCTCTCCTTTCCATTCCATTCTTCATACAGTTACCTAATACTTTCCCTAATTCACTGGTCTGATCATTTTACTCCTTGTCTAACTCAGAAATTCCCACTGGCTCCCTTTTGTATGAGATGGAGCCTTCTCTATCTCCCAGGCTAACAGCGGTCTCTTCCTCCTCTAATTTAGTTAGACAACATCGGATCTTTCAGCCTCTCTTGTCCCATCCTAACTTGCATCCTTTAATTTGAGCCCATGTCCTGTCATTCTGATTTGAATGGGTGTACCTTGAAGACTGGACAGTTTTGTTTATCTTTGTATTCTCAGTGTCCTGAATGAAGGAAAGTCAAATCCATGAGAGCTTCCTATTCTCATGGGATAAGGAAGCTTTTATTTAGTCGATGCATTGTGAGGTAGCCTTTGTCTTCTCAACGTGGCAGAGGAGGTAGGCTAGGGCGTAGAGCAGGTGCTTTGGGTCTTGAGCAGGCTCCATCAGTTCTGGGAGGAACGAAGGGAACTTTGTCTGCAATGTTGTCGAGGTGGCATAAGAGGGCAGCAGTGACACATTTATGTCTCCAGCCAGGAGCCGGTCTTGAAGAGAAGGGCAGGCTCAGCCCAAAGGCAGGAAGACATGGCCGCGCCGAAGGTGTGACTGGTATGCACATCATCTGTGTGTGTGTGCTGGGTAGCCCTAGCTTAACTCTAAAATGGATGTGTGCAAGGATTTCATCAGAATCCTCAGCGTGCCAGAGAAATCACGATTCATTTCCTCAGTCCTCGAAGTAGGAAATTAAGGACGGGGACTTCTGGGATGGAGAGCGACAGAAATGCATTTCTGCCACAAGCTCGATAAAGTAATGGCACGATGCTGCTAGGCCCTCCCTGGCTGCCTCTTTTGCTTCTCACGTCCTCGTCTCACTGGAGAGATGGGCGCTGGAGCTGTGATGTTGTTGGCATAGGAAATTCCTGGGTGAGGAAACTACTTTTACCAATGCGAGCCAATACCTGGTCTGTAATAGAGTTTTAGTTCTCTAGAGCAGTGAGAAGTTCAATGATTTGTTCAGGTCCACACGAGTAGGATGGATCCAAATCTGAACCTGGTCCTCCTGGTTTCCAGGCTGTTCTTTCCCTACTGCATCATATTACATGTCTATTTTCTTCTTTTCTCCTTCCAGGAATGAGGCTTATAGGAAAAGGAGGAAACAGAGCTCTAAAACATTGGGACAGGAGACATCCACAGGGGCCATGGATGTGAGGGGCTGGCATAGCCTCTGGCTATCTGAAGTTCTACGGTACAGAACCCAGCTCCTCCTCTAGGCAAGAGCCCAGAGATGAGAAAAGGCAGAACAGTGATAGGGCTAGTGGGGATGTGGGGGAAGCCAGAGAGTTCTGAAGTACCCCCTCTGCCCCCTCTGATCCTTTCACAGAAACTGGCCTGCAGCCAGTGGGGAGGAATTGCCTGAGAATTGGGGCTCTGTGAATGGGGAGATGAAGGAGAGACCTAGAAAGTGGGGTGGAGGGCAGGAGGGCTGTCTTCTCAGTTCCTGAGAGCCAGAGAAACCACCGCAAGAGCCCCTAATGGGATCAAGGGATTAGTATTGATTCTCCTTTGCTATTGCTGCTACTGCTGTGGAAAAGCCCAATGCCAAAGCTAATCAGCTTCCAGCCTAGTCAATCCATACTTCATTAACACAGCCCCAATCCCCCCACCTCCTTCTACCAGTCCTGGATTCCAAGCCATCGATTGGGATTTTGTCATCTCCTTTCCCCATAGTAACCCCTATTTGAACCTGCCATGCTCCCCTAGAGTGGGAGAGAGAGAGCACCTACAGCAATGGCCAATTACCTCACAATACAGGCATGTATTCACAGAGGAAGTGTGTTTATGGTGGTGAACAGCAGAACTTTCCAAACCCTTTGGGCAATATGGAGCAGTGGAAAGAACTTTGGGCTAAGAGTCAGGAGGCTGGTGTTCAAATCCTATTTCTCCTGGGCTAGCGGTATGGCTCTGGTCAAGTTGTTAACCTCTCAGCCTCAGTTTCATCATTTATAAACTAAGGAGCTTGATGATCTTTAAAGTCCCTTCTACCCCTAACACTGTGCCTTCTATTTGTTCCATTGTGCCTAGTCCTAGCCACCCTGTTCTATTCTACCCCATCCTAAGCTATCTATACTCTATTGTGTCGGGGGCAGCTGGGTTGCTCAATGGATTGAGAGCCAGACCTAGAGACGGGAGGTCCTAGGTTCAAATCCAGCCTCAAACACTTCCCAGCTGTGTGACCCTGGGCAAGTCACTATACCCCCATTGCCCACCCTTACTACTCTTTCACCTAGGAGCCAATGCACAGAAGTTGAGTTAAAAAAAATATATATACTCTATTGTGTCCTCTCTACTCTCTCTTAAAAGGGAAAAAAGAAGAAACAAAGTAGTCCTCTGGAAAAGTTACCATTCATTCAGTCAGAAGCAGTGCTATAATATTAAAGTCTTGGGCAGAACAGTTGCTTAATAAATATTTGTTGATTTGAAAGCCTTCCCAAGCAAAACAGAAACCCTATTCATACCCTTATCTCTCCTTGACTCCCCCATTCAAGAGTGGCCCCCTTGGTGGGACTCCAATATTAGAGCTTACTCTGCTCAAATGATCTAACCCAGAAATGGAAGCCCTATCCTTTTATCCCCCCAAATCCTGCAGCCCAGCTCCTGCCCTGTGCAGGGAGAACCCAGACTGTTAATCTCTGCAAAGCAGAGTCTGTCAAGTGATGCTCACAGACCACAAAAAAAACAGGCTTGTCCTGCTTTTGGGGGCTGCTTTCTCCTTTCCAAAGGCAAGACCCTAAGTAGAACAATTCTTTGCTTTTCAACAAGTTTCGTTCTGTATTCCTGTCCTTTCCCCAATATGGCTAAGGATGATCTATTCCTCTGTTAGATCAGAGAATGGAGGATAAACCTCCTTTATACAACCCCTCAGGCAATCAGCATTTTCCCCAGACTGATATGGAAGGAGGCTGAGGATCAGACACTCACATGTACCACGATGCTCACGTCCTCGCAGGACAACGAAGATGGTGCTGACGATAAGTGTGAGCATCTGCTACCCTGTCCTTTATACCCTTCATAAAGGCCTCCCATTCAGCCCCTTCCAGGGAGGGGTCAGGAAGAGACTGGAGAGGTGGCACAGTCATGTCTGCTTATTCTCTGACCCTAAGTCTGCTTGCAGATGGGGAATTTCCTGGATCATCTCTACTTTGGCCTTGGGACTGACACTACCTGTCAGATAATATAGGGCGGAGGCTGCTCAATTTATACCTCAGTAAATATCATAGGCCAATAGCTCCACTAATGAAACAACTGCCTGTCAGAATAGAAGGCTTCATAGTTTTGCCCAGCCCAGGGCGATTCCACCCTACCTGGCTCAAAGCCATCTTCTAGATCGCCTGTTTGACCAGGTTCTCTTCCCAGGGGCCATCTCCCGGCTTTCCAGCCTGCTTGAGGCCATTCCTAGGGAAATGGAAAACCAGCTGGCATCCCTATCAGAAGACACTCCTGAAGGTCCTCAGCAGAGGGAGATCCATGGAGAAACATTGATCTTATCTGATTCAATTCTATTCTAGCCATGTTGGTTGGTGCATTCTAACACTGGTTGGCCTGTGAGAATTACAAATGGTAGAGGGATCCTGGGAATTATTCCCTTTGTTCATATCTGTCCTGCCCCTGAGAACTCTCTTATCGAAAGGCAGGACCCAAGGCAGGAAAGGTCTTTTCTCTTTTAATACATTCGGTTCCATTTATCCTACTGTTTGAGTTTATTATTTTTTTTAACCTCATACTGCTGACTCAACTTCTGACTCCTTTTAAAAGGAAAGAGACAGATTTTGGATCTCAACAGAATCCTTTTTCAATCTCTAATGGGGGGGGCATGCCAAGGATTCAACAGAATGAAATGCTGGTTCAAGTCAGGCTTGGATGAGAGGCTATTTTGATGCTCAAGTTCTGTTTCAGCTCAGTAGCTTCGGAAAATAGAATTTCCTGCCTTTCCTCCAGATGTTTTTCTGGGGGAAAAATCCTTTGTTTTATTTTGTCGTTCAGTTTGAAAAAAGAGATTATTTGGGTTGGGTTGGGTTTTGAGCTAAGCAAATTATTATTCATTTGGGTTTATTCCTAGAATCTGAACCAAAGGAAATAATGCTTCAATGCTTATCTAGTTTTATTCAAGTTTCTGGATCATTCAGATTAATCATTTTTAGGCAATAAAACTTTCACCAATTATCCACATGTATCTCCCTTCAGATTAGATCCAAGATGTCTAAGGGCTAAGTATGTCTCTTCACTGTAGTCTCTGATTGGCAATGTGGCGTGGTCCAGTCTGTAGAGTGCCGGACTTGGCTTTAGAAAGTCCTGGCTTCAAATCCTGCTTTGGCCATTCACTAGCTAAGTGACTCTGGGTAAGCCATTTAGCCAATCTGACCTTCAGCTTCCTTCCCTACAAAATGGAACTAGCAGTGGCTCCTACCTCCCATGGTTAATGTGTGCATCAAATATGATACTGCATAGAAAGCAGTTGGCATGCCTCAAAGCACTGTAGGGAATAGGAGCTACTATTATGTTATTAGGAATCTAAAACGGTCCCATTCTCTGGAATTTTTGTGTTATGGAGTAACAAGGGAATGCAAGACTCTGCTCCACTTTTTCTACTAAGATCTACCCTTCCACCTCCCTCCCCCAGATTTTAGGGATGCAGTTAGGTGGCACAGTGGATAGAATGCTGAACTTGGAATCAGGAAGACTCATGTTCATGAGTTCGAGTCCAGCCTCAGATATTTACTAGCTGTGTGACCCTGAACATAGTTTCCTCATCTATAAAATGAGCTGGAGAAGGAAATGGCAAACCTGGCAGGTTACAGCACTGTGGTTATTAAGGTGAAGTGGGGCAGGTTGGTGATGACACCCATCTGATCTTTCTTTACAGAGAGAGGTGGAGTGAAGCCTGATGGGGTAATTAATCTGAAACCCTTAGACTTGAGTCTTGACAGAGGGCAGCAATTTTGCTCTTGGACAATGTTCTTCCTTTCTTTCCTCTTGTATGAGCCTCTACCCCAGAGAATGAATAGTGCTGCTGTGGATATAATGATAAAAATAATAATAGCTAATGTTTATGTAGCACTTAACCATGGCACCATGCTAAGCACTTTACAATTACTGTCTCATTTGATCCTCACAACAACTCTGGGAGTTAGATGCTTTTATTATTATTCCCATTTTAAAGATGAAGAAATCAAGGCAGACCAAGGTTACGTGATTGCCCAAGGTTATACAACTAACGAGTAGCTGAGACTGGATTTGAACTCACGTCTTCATGACTCCAGGCCCACTGCTTTACCCATTGTGCTGCCTCACCGTCCCAATCTAATAGATTTAGAGTTGAAAGAGACATGAGAAGCCCGCTAAATCCAGCCTCTTCATGGGGAAACTGAGGGTCGTAGAGGACAAAGACTTAACTAGGGCCATAAATGGCACCAAGTCTGCCACTCTAGAGGAAGCATTTATCTTCTTAACTTCACTATTTCTGTCAAGGGGAGCCCTCAAGTCACCCTGGTTTGCAACCTTGGGCTGTGGTTATTCAGTTGTTTTCAGTTATGTCCAACTCTTTGTGACCTCATTTGCAGTTTCCTTGGCAAAGATACTAGATCAGTTTGCCATTGCCTTTTCTAGCTCATTTTACAAATGAGGAAACTGAGGCAAACAGGGATCACATAGCCAGAAAATGTCTGAGACCAGATTTGAACTCATGAAGATGAGTCTTCCTGACTCCACACCTGGCACTCTATCCCTCCTAGCTGGGATTCATCCTTGACTCTATTTTAACTCGTTCCCGAAATTCAATCTCTTGTCCATCCTATTTCCAAAAGTAACTATCATTACCTTCTTCTACTACCATGCTACTTCCCAGCCCTGTGCCTTTGCACATTCTCCCCCTCCTGCCAGAAATGCTCTTCCTTCTCATTTCCACTTTAGAATCTCCAGCTGCCTCAGAATGTCCAACACTCCTTCTTCTTCTACTCAAGGCTACCATCTTGGTTAAGACCCTCATCACCTCCTGTCTGCATGACTGCAATTGTCTTCTACTTGTTCTCTCTGCCCTGTTTTTTCTTACTCCAGTCCACCTTCCACACATTTGCCAAAATAACAAGTCTGACCATGGCATTCCTTTGCTCACAAAATTCCAGTAGGGCCCTTGGGTAGTGCAGTGGATAGAGTGCTGGGTTTGGAGTCAAGAAGACCTGAGTTCAGATCCAGCCTTAGCCAATTACTAGCTATTTAATCCTAGGCAAGTCACCCTGTTTGCTTCTAAATAAAATTCCAGTAGCTTCCTCTCTCTAGGACAAAATACAAACTCTCTGGCTTTTAAAGCCCTTCGGCTTATCTTTCCTGCCTTGTTCTATATTATTCCTTATCACACATTATTCCCTTCCATACACACTGAGTTCCAGCTATGCTGGTCTGGTTCCAGTAATCTCCAACTTACTGCTCTAGATTGATTGTCCATTACTCCCCACCATGCTCTCCAGATTCTGGCCAGACTAGTCTACTTTCCCCCCAAAATAACCTTTATTTTCTGGCTTAGAATTGTTACAAGTATTGTCTTCCAAAGCAGAAGAACGGTAATCGGGCAAATCGGTAAATCAGGCAATCGGGATTAAGTGACTTGCCCAGGGTCACTAAGCTAGGATGTGTCAAAGGCTAGATTTGAACCTAGGTCTTCCCAACTCTAGGCCTGGCACTCTATTCACTGTGCTAATTGCCCCACTAGTCTACTTTCTGATCGTCATACATGAAAAACCACCTCCTAGCCCTGCACTTTTGCACATTCTTTCCCTCTTGCCAGAAATGCTCTTCCTCCTCATTTCCACCTCAGAATCTCCAGGTCCCTAATGAATTCATTTTAAGTGTTACCTCTATGTGAGACCTTTCCTAGCACTCTTGATGCAGGTTTCTACTCAAATTTCTTTGTATTGCATTTACTTTGTATACTGCCCCCCCATACACATACATACTACATGAATGTGTATTTATTGTTTTCCAAAATAGAAAATAAGCTTCTTTGAAGGCTGTTGTGCTGTTCATATCCATAATATATTATCAAACAGCAGGTAATTAATAAATTAATAATAAAAATAAATTTAAGCATTAATGAAAATAATTAAACAATTATTAAGTTAATAAATGCTTATTGAATGAATGAATGAATGAATGAACAAATGAATTCTGACCCCTGGATGAGGCAGATGGCCCATTCCTGGTGAACTTATTCCATGTCCCTGAGGAAGTCACTCATTTCTCTTTTTACAGTCACTGTTGTAGGTACTATACTAGACATCTTTGGTGCCCACCTGCCACCCAGCTCTTACCTGTGGTTCCAAGAATCTGTAGCATGTGCAGTGGTCACATCCTGGTAAACCCTCTCAGCAGATGGGCTAAACCAGGTTGAGGGTGACTAACAGGCCACAAACTCATCAGTGAATAGACAAGAACAATTTGTCCTATTAAGGTGGTGGCCTTTGAAGGTGGTCCTAGGAAGGAAGGAAGGCTTGTGAAGGCCAAGAAGGTGGTGACCTTTGAAGGTGGTCCTAGGAAGGAAGGAAGGCCGGTGAAGGCCATGAAGGTGGTGGCCTTTGAAGGTGGTCCTAGGAAGGAAGGAAAGTTTGTGAAGGCCATGAAGGTGGTGGCCTTTGAAGGTGGTCCTAGGAAGGAAGGAAGGCCTGTGAAGGCCATAAAGGTGGTGGAAGCAGGCTCTATGAACTGCTTGGTTAGACATGGAAGAAGCCAAGGGCATCCTGGGCCATCACCAGTCTTCTTGACTTTTCTCTTGCCACTGGACTCTGATGATTATGGGAGAGAGTGAGGCTGGGGACTTTGGCTAGCTCTGCCTTACTTAAATCCAACCTGTATGAGAGTCAAGATGTAATTGGTTCTCTTCAGAATAAAGGATGAACAACAACTAGGCACAAACTTATCTCTCTTTTCCTCTAGTGTTGGAGAGTGGAGACCTCATATCTCTCTATATGTTCCTCTGATTAATAGGGCAATAATATGGCAGTCTTGGTGAATGTTCTTGGCTGCTCCCTTTGGGCTTCCCTCCTAGCCACCTTCCTTCCTGATGCTGATGTTCAGGATGGAAGTTAGGAGTTCAAAAAGTTTCTGGGTAGCTGCTAAGAAGACATAGGAGAAGAGGAAGGAGAGCTAGCTTCGTAGACTATTAATTTTTGGGAAAGCCTATGGACCTCAGTCTCACTTTTCACAAAATGGGATTAACTTATATATCTCTAATTACTTCTGCACACGGATTGCTGGGTCAGTTTGAACTTGTTTAGTCATGTTCAACCCTTTGTGACCCTGTGAACCATAACATGCTGATACTGTTCATGGGATTTTTTTTTTAAACCCTTACCTTCCATCTTAGAATCAATGTATTGGTTCTAAGGCAGAAGAGTGGTAAGGGCTAGTCAATGGGGGTTAAGGGACTTGCCCAGGGTCACACAGCAAGGACGTGTCTAAGGTCACATTTGAACCCAGGACCTCCAGTCTCTAGGTCTGGCTCTCAATACACCGAGCCACCCAATTGCTTCCTTGTGGGATTTTCTTGGCAAAGATACTGGAGTGGTTTGTTGTTTCCTTCTCCAATGGATTTAGGCAATCCATTAATTGCTTAATTTTAATTTAATTAAGTTAATTTAATCAATAAGTTAATTGACTTTCTCAAACTTACACAGCTAGTGTCTGAGTCTGGATTTGAACCCGGGTCTTCCTGACTCCAGTACTCTTATCTTCTGAGCCACCTAGCTAACTCAACTTGAACTCGTCATATTTGTCAGCTTGAACTACACATATCTAAAGAAATCCCATTTTTTCTCCCCAAATCTGTTCTCCCTGCAGACACTACCCTATTTCTGCAAGTGGTCATTCTTACCATTCTGATGGTCATTCTGATAGTGACAGAGCATACAATTTTGAAGTCATCCTTGACTTGAAGTCAATCCATTTTCTTAACCATAGCAAGTCCACAAGCCACTTATCTTTTCTGGAACTCAGTTTCCTTAACTGTAAAATTAGGATACTGCCCTAGAAGATCAGAAAGGCCTCTTCCCCATCTGATTTTAGCAATTGCTGTTCATTGAATCTGCCCCTTCATTTCCATGGCCATCAGTACTGCCATAGTTTAGGCCTTTATTACTTCATTCTTGACTATTATTGGTTTCTTTGCTCTGAGTCCTCTCCTCTACATTGCTTACCAGATTCAGTTTATAAAAATAACACCACTTTTCACACCCATATGCATTCCAAATATTTTACCTAGGCATTAAAGGACTATAACAATCTAGTCCCAACTTTATCTCTTCTTACTCTTTTATATAAAGCCTTGGCTGAAGACAAATTTGGCTACGCAAAATGAGCTGGGGCTGGTGAGGGATGCTAAGAAGAATAAAAATGAATTTTTCTTAAAAGCTATTTTTGGGAAAAGAGGAGGATCAAAGAAAGCATGATAGGACTGTAGCTCAAGGTGGACGGGATGATGATAATTAATGGTGGAAAGAAGGCAAAGAGGCTCAACTCTTAACTTTGGTTTTTTTTTTAAGTGCCAAGCAGAAGGACCTTTGGACGGGAAAGGATGGAACAACCAAAAATAAAACTTTAAAGGGAACTGAGACCAAAGGTAAGTGAGGAGACAGTTAAAGAGAGCGCCTCGATGTTTTTAATGAGCCTGAGTCACCTGGGTTATGTGATTTACACCCAATCCAGTCCCCTCAATGGAATGTAAGGTCTTTGAAACTAGAGGCTCTTCTTCCTTCTGTTTCTGTATACCTTGCTCCAAGTACAGTACTTTGCACATATATAAACGTGGTTGGATGGCACCTAGATGGGTCAGTGAATAGAGTGTTGGCCCTGGGCTCAGGAGGACCGAAGTTCAAATTTGGCCTCAGATGCTTATTAACTGTGGGACCCTGGGAAAATCATTTAACACTGTTTGCTTATGTTTCCTTCCCTGCAAAATGAGCTGGAGAAGGAAATAGCAAACCTCTCCAGTATCTTTGCCAAGAAAATCCCAAATGAGGTTGCAAAGAGTCAGACAGGACTGATCAACTAAACAACAACAAAAACATGGTTCAAATCTGTGTTTTTGTTTGTGTCTAGAAATCTGATCACTGCAATACATTTATGATTTAATATAGAAGTCCTGGGGAGTTGATCAAGGCCCATCGGGTTAAGTGACTTGCCCATGGTCACGTGGCTATCAGAGGCAAGGATTTGAATTCAGTTCTTTCCAGCTCAAAGACATAGTGGAACTTTATCCACTATGCTCTGTTGCCTATTATGTTTTGCATTTGGTGGGCACTAAATCATGTCTGCAGGACTGGACTGGATTGCAAATTATAAGGACAATAAGCTTGATTTTGATTTCTGGTAAAATTCTAGAGCTTATCATTAAATGGAAGGTTAGAAAAGGAAAAGCTTGCATGGCTTAGTTAAGAACAGGTCACATCAATTGATTTTATTTCCGTTTTTGACAGGGTTTTTAGACTGTAGGTGATCAGCATACTATTGATATAGTTTACCTAGATTTCAGCAAAGCATATGACAAAGTCCCTCTTGTGGAAAATATAAATAGATGTGGGAAGAGACAATAGTAAAATTAAATATATTCAGAAATGTTTGAATGTTCGGACCCAAGAAATACTCAATAAATAATTTGATGTGAACTTGGAAGGAGGCCTCCATTGGCATTGGCCCAAGAGACCTTTGCATAGTCCTTTGCTATTTCATGTTTGTGTCAATGGTCTGGATAAAGGCAGAGATACATATCTATGCCTATATGTATATAAATATATTTATACCTATCAAAATTTCAATTGGTAAGAAGCTAGGCAAAATATCTAACACACGGAATGACGGAACTATGATTCAAGAAGATATTGACAGGCTACTACAATTAGCTAAATCTAATAAGATGAAATTTAATAAGGGTAGGAGTAAAGTTGACATCTGAGTTCAAAAAAATTATCTTCACATGTACAAGATGGGGGAGGCATGGCTAAATTGCAGTTCATTTGGGAAAAGGTGTGGGGGTTTAGTGGAATATATCAAGCATGATACAGAAGCCAGAAGAGCTAATGTGACCTTGGGCTGCATTAAGAGGGGGACAGCATCCAGGATCAGGGTGGGCAGAGAATCTTAGAATCAGAGCTCAGGGGGGCTTCAGAGATCATCTAGGCTACATCCTTCATTTTATAGATAGATGGAGAATTTATTAAGCACTTCTTATATTCTAGGAACTGTTGGGTGCTGAAGATACAAACACAAATAAGCAAGCAAGATAGTCCTTGCCCTCCATGAGTTCACATTCTAATGATGGAGGAGAGAACATAAAGGAAAAAGGAAGGGAGGTGTGGGTGGTGTCATGGTAGAGAGATGGCCCTCTCCCTCTACGCTTATCCTAGGAGAGTCTTACTGAATGGCTCGTTTATTTTCCAGAGTCCCCAAACAGGGTCTGAGAGGTCCTGGTCCATGGCTTCGGAGCTAGTTCAGGAAGTCGCTGCTGGTTTAGTCCTGGTCCATGAGTCACAGTGAACATCTGGATGTGTGTGTCTCATTGTGGGCATTTGGGTTTGTGCTGTCTGTGTTTTGTGTGTTTTGATTGCACTTCTGGAAGTTGCCTGAGAGTGGCAGGTGGAGACAAATGAGGAGTTAGCTCTGGATCTCTAACATCTGGGACTGATGTGTAGCAGACCTGACCTGCTCTACATAATACATGTATACGTATACCCTTTGGCAGCAGGGGAGGAAACCCGAAAGCCGAACTCTGCCATTAACTCCTTAAAGCTGGGCAGACACCATCAGTCCTCTCTGTGCGTGGTGTCTACTGATACACCCAACACTGACTCTACCATGCACTCATCCCCCATACCAAACCAGCTGACTGCTCCCCAACTTCACTAAAATATTGTTATTTGGGAAGTCAGAAAATGTACAGTTGTTGGACCTAGAGGTCATCACATCCACTTTTGTCCTATTCTTTCTCCCATTTTACAGATGAAAACACTGAGGCCTTTAAATGACTTGGGCAAGGTCATATGGCTAAAAAAAGTAGTATAAATTCTCAAAAAACCTGGCCTAGCAATATACCTAACCCAGTGTTGTACAGAAGTTCAAATGAGTGATCCAGCCTGAGTCCAGAAAAATGAGGTCAAAACTAATTTGAAATTACACATTGGTTGAAAAGGACTCCTAGAGTTGAGAGTGCTTAAAATATTATCAATGTCAACATTGATGTGTGAAATTAGCATTCTCTCTTTCTCTTCCTTCTCTCTCCCTTTCTTTCTCTCTCCTCTCTCTTCTCTCTTCTCTCTCTCCTCTCTCCATCTCTCTCTCCCCTTTCTCTCTCTCCCTTTTCTCTCCATATCTCTTACTCCCCTCTCCTTCTCTCTCTCCCTTATCTCTCTCCCCCTTCTCTCTCCCTTCTCTCTCTCTCCCTTCTCTCCATCTCTCTCTCCCCCTTCTTTCTCCACTCTTTCCCCCTTTTCTCTCCATATCTCTTGCCCTCTCTTTCTCTCTCCCTTTCTCTCCCCCTCTTCTTTCTCCATCTCTCTCTCCCCTTATCTTTCTCTCTTCCCACCTCTCTTTCCCTTTCCTCCCTCTCTCTCTGCTCTCCTCTCTCTCCCTCCCTTTTTTCCCCTGTGGCTCTCCTTCTTGTAGATTTGTGCACATTCGCCTGTACAGAGTACAAATGAGAGATGTTGAGGTGTGAATTTGCACACATACAAGTGATTTTATTTCACAGCTCTGTGAATGAACCCAGGGTGTGTGTCAGTATTCAATTAAGCTAATTTGACAATGAGCTTTTGATTCCTAAAAAGAATAGGGGATCCTAGAAATTGGTTCAGAGGACCACTATTTCTCCAACCTCCCAATTTTCCATGGAGAGGCATTAGGAGAGGGATGTGAGCCAGGACTATGTCACTGCATATCTTCTATCCTTTTTACTTCAGCTTAATGTGGGGTTGAGAGGGGGTGAGGTGGAGCCTCCAAGGCTCCAGAAGCTGGCTATTAGTCAAAAAAATCCAAGACACAGAATCTCAGAAACCATTTAGTTTCTGACCTGATCAGGAAGCTCCTCTAGAGCATCACCAACAAGCAGTCATTCAGCTTCTTCTTGGATAACTTCAGGAGCAGGCAACTCACTACCTCTCGAAGTAGACCATTCTACTTTTGGATTGCTCTAATTTTTAGGGGCAGCTAGGTAGCACAATGAATAGAACACTGGTTGTGGAGTCAGAAGAACTGAGTTCAAATTGGCCTCAGACATTTACTAGCTGTGTGACCCTGGGTAAGTAATTTAACTCTGCCTCAGTTTCCTCATCTGTCAAATGAACCAGAGAAGGAAATGGCAAACAACTCCAGGACACTCCAGGACATTTGCCTAGAAAATCCCAAATGGGGTCACAAAAAAATCAGATGTGATTGAACAACAACAAAAGGAAGTTTTCCTTTTAGTTCTGATACTCTAATTCCAAAGAGGACAAATCTATCTTCTAATACTTCAAGACAGCTACCATGTTTGTCCAGGTCTTCTTTTCTCCAAAATAAGCCCCCCTCAGTTCCTTTAACACATCCTCACATGGCTTTATCTTGAGTCCCTGCTCATCTTGGCCATCCCCATCTGGACACCATTGAATCATGGGATCACAGCCCTGGGCTGGCAGCAGGAATGTGTTGATAAATGTTTAACAGACTCTTTGTAAAAAAAAAAAAAATCTCAGCACAA
This sequence comes from Gracilinanus agilis, assembly GCF_016433145.1. Taxonomy (NCBI): domain Eukaryota; kingdom Metazoa; phylum Chordata; class Mammalia; order Didelphimorphia; family Didelphidae; genus Gracilinanus; species Gracilinanus agilis. The sequence goes on along the minus strand of NC_058132.1, from coordinate 151,360,801 downwards.
CATACTTTTAAGTTCAATCTGCATTATTAACATTTCCTCTATCACTTTCTTTAGGCAATCAACAAAACAATAAATCTTGCCCCAATTTGTAGCATTTGCTGATTTTCCAGGTGTAAATGCTCACACTGAAAATTTAACAATGAGCTGGTATGAGTTAACTCCAGCATACCTCTGGTTAGACAGGACCTCAGAGATCATTTAGTTCAGCCCCTTTATTTTATAGATGAAGAACCTGAGTCCAAGGGAGGTTAAATGTCTTGTCCTAAGTCATAAAGGTAGTAAATGTCAATGGTGGGATTTAAACTCAAATTGTTTGCCTGCAGAGCCAGGGGTCTTTCTGCTGTACTGTGATGCCTCCTTTCTCCAGCTTGAAAGTGTCCTTCCAAAAATGTGCAACCTAGAACTGAATGTAGTCTTTTAAATGTCCTCTGACCAAGGCAGAGCACTGTCAGGCTATCACTTCTCTTGTTCTTTACACTCTAAATCTCACAATGTAGCCTATGATCAGGCTAGTTTTTTAGGGACCACCATATTGCTCTGCTGACTCATACTGGGCATGTGTTCCACTAAGACCTCTTATTCCCCTATCCATACCCTTTACTCGGTTCAATTTGCTTTTCTCATTGTCCTACAAACTCCTCATGGGTTCCTTCCTTCACGTCCTATGATGTTTTGTTTTGTTTTGTTTTGTTTTTGTCTGTCATGGCATGTCCTCTCTCTACTCCTGTCTCAGCCTTACTATCAGACTCCCAACTCCTCCAAGAAGCTTCTTCCTCACTATTCCAACTCCCCCTGAACTCCCTCTCCTCCAAACTGTTAGCACTTACAGCTCCGGACCATATAAATAATATTCAGTTTCTGATATTGGATAATTTATCGTTTCATGTGATGAGGACATGCAGCAGGATTCGGTCCTTTCTTTAGTTAGCATTGTTCCTGCTTTAAGTTGTTTTCAGTTGTTCTTAGCTGGAGGGGGTGGATGGAGGGCTCCTCAATTTAAAGGAGTTTCTGTACTTGATTTTCTTGTGAGCCATCTGCCTGGATTGGTGCTTTAGAAAGGATCTATGGGTATTTAGCTCTGTCTGTTTATGTGAATCGACTCATTTCCTTCCTTAACTAAAATATATTCCCTCCTTGTATTCAAAGACATGGTTGGATAGAGAAACTAGTAGAGTCTGTTTCTAAGGTGGCTTATAATTGAAATTTTGTACAGATAGGTTAGCTAGATTTCAATAAAGTATTTGACAAAGTATATCATACTATCCTTGGAGAGAAGATGGAAAGATTTAGATTTGATGATCAAAACCCACCAAATTAGAGTACAAGCCAAACAGCATGAGGACAGTGTGAGTACAGTCAGAAGAAGACTGGGTTTGGAATCAGAAGACTTGTCTCTACCGTTTACTACTGATATGACCTTGGATAAGTCAATGGGCCTCGATGTTACCATTTATAATATGAAGGGACTGGGTTAAATGACCATTCACCTATTATAAATTTACTGTCCTTTGAACTAGACCTGGAGATTAGTTAATAATGGTTTGCTATCAACTTGGAGGGAGCCTTTTCTTTTAAACCCTTACCTTCTGTCTTGAAGTCAATAATATGTATTGGCTCCAAGGCAGAAGAGTGGTAAGGGCTAGGCAATGGGGGTCAAGTGACTTGCCCAAGGTCACATAGCTGGGAAGTGTCTGAGGCCAGATTTGAACCTAGGACTTCCCGTCTCTAGGCCTGGCTCTCAATCCACTGATCTACCCAGCTGCCCCCTGGAGGGAGCCTTTTAATAAAGTGCCTCAGGGATCTGTCATTGGCCCTATGCTGTTTTAACATTTTTATCAGTATCTTAGATGAAGGCGTGGATGCATGGTTATCATATTTTGCAGATGGTACAAAGATGGGAAGGATAACTAACATCCTGAATTGAGTGTGTCAGGATGCAAAAAGACCTCAACAAACTAGACCTAAAAAAATGAAATTTAATAGGGTTAAATGCAAAGTCCTACACTTGGGTTCAAAGAATCAATTTCTCAAGTAGAAAGTAGAGGAATTATGACTAGATAGCATTTCATCTGATAAAAAGATCTGTATCTTTAGTGGCAAAACTCAAAAAGCTAAAGTCATTTCAGGATACACTGAGGAATATACTATCCAATGAATCATGGTTCCATTGTGCCATTTGGGATATAGTGTTTAGTTCTCTGCCCCACATTTTAGAAAGAATATTGATAAGCAGGTCAAAGGAGGTTGGTCAGCTTAGTGAGGAGACTAGAGATCGTGATTTATGATAATTTTTTGAAAGAAAATGTTTTCTTATACCAAGCTGAAATTTGCTTCTTTATAACTTCCATCCAATGCTTCCTCCCTGTCCCCCATTAAGGTCTAGCAGAACAAATGTAATTTCTCTTCTAAGATGTTTACTCCTTCATTCCTCTCTTGGCTTTGCTCCTGATTCTCTAGACCTTTCTTACCATAACTCAATAGTCTTTTCATCTTGGAAGATTCCTCTGTCACAATTTTCCAATTTCCTTCTCACATATCTCTCTGTCTTTTTGGTCCTTTCCTATGATTGTTTAAGACTTCATTTTAAGGAAAGTGCCCAGACTAGTGATGTTCATTTTTGTATTCCTCTCTAGCCTTCAATCCTGACTTCCTTTTTTCTCCACAATCCCTCATACATTCTCCATCTTCCCTCTTTTCTTCTAGCTTCCTTTTATGTGTTATCTTCCCTTATTAGGATGTAAGCTTCTTGAAATGAACTTTTATTTGGATTCCCAGTACTTAGCATAGTGCCTGACACATAGTGAGGGCTTAAAAATGTTTGCTGACTTGGCTTTTATATGACAGACATTCAGATTCTTGAAGAAGCAGTCATGTACCCCCTAAGTCTTCTCTTCTTCATTCTAAAAATCCCCATTTCCTTTAGTTTGTCCTCATGTGTTTTTTTAAAAACCTTTACCTCCTGTCTTAGAATTAATACTAAGTATTAGTTCCAACATAGAAGAGTGGTAAGAGCTAGGGAAATGGGTTTAAATGACTTTCCCAGGGTCACACAGCTGGGATGTATCTGAGGTTAGATTTAAACCCAAGACTTCTCATCTCTAGGACTGACTCTCAATTCACTGAGCCACCTACCTACCCTGATTCTCACTGGTATTATGCCAGCCTTGCATTCATCAGTATACACTATAGCATGTTAATGCCCTTTGTAAAAGTATGACACCCCAAACTAAGCAAAATACCCCAGATATAGTGCTACCTAGTTCAGGACACTTTGCCTCTATTAGCTAGCCTCAGAACTCATATTCAGTTTTTTCTGTCTACCACATTGGGATATATTGAGTTTGAAATCCCCCCAAATCCTCAGTTCTTTTGCAGATGAACTTTGTTAGCAGTACCTTCTCCACTTCATACTTGTGAAGTTGATTTTTTGAACCCAAGTACTTTATATTTATCCCTATTAAATTTCATCTTATTAGCTCCGGCCCAATGCGGTCGCCTGTCACGATTTTTTTGGATCCTGACTGTCTTCCAGTGGATTAGCTGTCCCTGCCAAATGTTCCCAAATAGATGAGAATTGATCCTATTTTTAAGGAGTCCTCTCTATCTCATAAAAAGGTTCTAGAACATATCCCTAGAATTATTTGAATATGTAACAACCTACACTATTAGTAAGTTCTTTCTTCTTTCCAAGTTACTTAGGCTAACTTTAAACCTGTTTTTAGTGAACTGTACTCACTACTAATCAGTTTAGGGGTGCCAAACCAGATGTTTATTCTGCCCAGCTCAACTTGAGTCAGGACGGACAAGGGTTCATAAGGGAGAACCACAACATGGGTGAATTTCAGTATATTTGAGTGTTAGATGATTAGGCAGATTACACTGAAACTATCTTGCATGTTAAAGGTTACCATTTTGAAGTTAGTCTGGCTAATTTTTGTATCAGGGCAACATGACCAGTGATTTTATGGGGATGCTGAGCAGCAAACCCCTTGATCTCTTGCCCGTCTATGCTAGAACTGCAAAACCGCTTTAGAGGGAAGAAAATATGTTCCCTGCTTGTTTTATAAAAGATCTGGAAATGAAGAAGGCTTGGGGCTAGAGGAGGATGTGTCAGAGCTCAGGGGGTCCTTCTTTGGGAGCTCTGAACTTAGACTCAAAGTATTTGAAAGGTTTAGTATTGCTGAAATAAGCTTTGTAAATCAAAACCTGCCCTTCCTCTTAACTCCTCCATTTCTGTAAATGGCACTACTATTCTCCCAATCATCCAGGCTCCAAACCTCAGATTCACCTTTGACTCTTTCTTCTTCCTCTCTACCCACATCCAATCAGTTGCCAAGTCCTGTCAAATCTCAAAACCACTTCTTCCTTTCCATTCCCACTACAATCAGCCCGTGTTAACATCCGCACTTCTTTCTTTTATGGACTATTGTGTCATCACAAGTCTGCCCACACCTGGTCTCTTCCTCTTTCTAATTAATCCATCTTTGACACAACAACCTGAGCAATTTCATTTCACCAATCTGTGCTCATCACTTCTCCTCTCAGATATATTCACTGGCTCCCCACTGCCCTCCAAAGTCTCTGACCTCTATGATGTAGCTAGCTCATATTTACCTTTCCAGCCTCATTTCAAACTAGTCTCCATTACTTACACTGTGTCACGCACCCTGGACTCCTTATTCCATTCCCTGTTCTCTCCCCCCCCCTCTTCTGCACTCTCGACTAGAGGTTGGCTCCCAATGCCCTTGGTGCTCCCTTGCACGTCCTCTCTACCTCTGAAGAGGAAGAGATTTCATTTAGCTGGGGAAGTCATAGAAGGCTTCCAAGAGGAGGCTTAGTGTTTGATGGGAGGAAGGGGCTTCAACTGACTGATATGGGGGGCAAACAAGAGGCCCATTGCTCTCACTTCTAAGGCATCTCATTTAGAAGTATGGCTCTCCCCTTCCACTTTTTTTTTCATTCTGTTTTGCATCAGTATTTTGCCTACTTGGTCTTCCCCTTGCTAGTTTGTGAGCTCATTAAAGGCAATATCGGGGTGGTCTTTACCTTTTTCCCCCAGCTTTTAACCCAATTCTTTGCATATAGTAAATGCCTGCTGGACTTAATAATCTTAATTTTCTAGATAAGGAAATGGAGGCTCAGAGAAACCCAAGTTTTCACACTGTGGCAGAACTGGGACCATTAACCCCAGGGCTTCATTCTCTTAGATCACTGGATTTCCTGAAATACCGTCCTGAGTCTGGGGGTAGAGGCCTAGCTTCGAATTCCACCTCTGATACTTACTACTTGTGGGATCTTGGGCAAATCATTTATTCTCTCAGACTCAATTCTTTCCTTTGTAGGATGGGAAGGTTGGACTAAATAGCCTCTCTAGAGGTCCTAGAGGACCCTTTTATCTCTAGATCTATGATCTTATTTGTGACTCACTGATAGACTGACTTGTTAGATAATTGTATAGGTCTGGAAGTCAGATCAAATAAGTCTTAGCAAGTATTAGATGACTTAAATTACTTAAGCCAGGGAAACTCATGCATCGTGATTGATGAGCAGGGGCTTGGGCTACTCACCCATTCTCCTGGACAAGTTAAAAAAATTCAAGTCATTTCTTAAAAAAATTCATTTTTGGGGGCAATCTAGGTGACTCAATAGATTGAGAGCCAGACCTAGAGATGGGAGGTCTTGGGTTCAAATCTGGATGCAGACACTTCCTAGCTATGTAATCCTGGGCAAGTCACTTAACCCCCTTTGCCTAGCCCTTACCACTCTTCTGCCTTGGAACCAATATATAGTATTGATTCTAAGATGGAAGGTAAGGGTTTAAAAAATTAAATTAAATTTAAAAAATTTTAATTTTTAATAACTCTTACTTCTCTCTTAGAGTTGATACTAACTAAGTATCTGTTCCAAAGAAGAACAACAGTAAGGGCTAGGTAATCAGGGTTAAGTGACTTGCTCAGGATCATACAGCAAGGAAGTATCTGAGGTCAAATTTGAACCAAAGATCTCCCATCTCTAGGCCTGGCTTTCAATCCCCTGAGCCACTTAGCTTTCCTAATACAAGTCATTTCTAAAGCCAGAGTATGAATGATGGCTTGTCTTCAGGGGGATAGCCATCAAATCCCTTTTATTTATTTTTATAAATTTATTATGAGGCCTCTTGAAAGCTTTCTACCTTCAGGCTACCTCTGTTCTGGACTTTGGGCATGGCCCTTGCTGCCTAATGCCATGACCCTGCTTTTTTCCAGAAACCCCCATACTTGATGTTTGTGCTTGCTGTTTGTTTTAGCTATCTCTTTTGCATTAGCCAAAACTTAGAATCCCCTTCTGTGACATCAAATGGGAAAACCACCAGGCTTGCATGACTATGAATATGGACCCCTCCCACGATGCAGGCACCCCATATCGACTTGGAGGAAGGATTGAGAACTAGCTTGAACTCAGATCGCTGAATATGAAGACAGCCTTCACTGACTCCCTCTTTTTTATTCTGGTAGGATACAAAGATTGGTCCTATGTGGGCCAATGGCTGCTACCCTGGCTATACCATCTTAGTGTTTCAATGTATGTCTTGAGCCTTCTCCTCTTGGGCAAATTAAAATTCACCTTAATAAAAGCCTTGTCATTTTATGACTTGATTCTTTTGGAAAACTGTGCAGGATTTGTAATTGGGGACCTGGGTTTAAATCCCATCTCTGCCAACTTACTAGCCAAGTGACCTTGAGCAAGTGACTTTATTCCTCTTGGCTTCAGGTTTTTCAATTGTAAAATAAAGCTGTTCCTACCCAACAAGATCCCTTCTAGCTCCAAATCCTATGATACTATTCCCTGTTCTGCCCCTAAACCTTAGGTCTTATAACTATTGTCTTTAACCTTCTCTTCTATTTTCTTTTCTTTTCTCTCTTTTTCTTTTTCTTTTTCTTTTTCTTTTTTTTTTTTTTTTACAAATGTCATGGACCCCTTTGCTAGTCTAGTGAAGCCTATAGATGGATCCCTTCCCAGAATAATTTTTGTTGCCTACATTCATAATGGAAGGAAATGCTCAATTTTAGTTAGAGATGAGTGAAAATGAGGAGGCAATCCCTCCCTAGTTTATAGACCCCCTAAAATCAATCAATCTCCAGATCCCAGGTTAAGAACCCTTACTCTAAATGTTCCCTATTATCTCTAAGATTAAATGCAAAATTAAATACAAAATTAAAAAAAAACATGCCTGTGTCTGGCATTTAAAACTCTTCACAATTTGACTCCAGTCAAGCTTTCCAAGCTTTTTATATATATTACTCCCCTTCATTTCCTCCTCGCATGGCATGATTCAGCTGAACTGGCCTGTTGGCTGCCTCTCACACATGACATTTCACCACCGGCCCCCATGCTTTTGAACAGCTTGTTCCCCCATGCCTGAGATGCGCTACTCCCCTCACCTCTGCCTCTTAGAAAGCCTAACCTCCTACAAAACTCAGCTCGAGTGCCACCTCCTATAGAGGCCTTTCCCAGTCTCCCTGGAGTGCCTATCCATCACATGGTATTTGTTGGTGTAGCTCCTGGCACATGTGGCACATAGTAGGCTCTTACTGATTGACATCTTTAATCCATACTTGTTGATTGAATAATTGACCCATGACCAAAAGTTTCAGGGTGGGGGCTCCACGCTCCTCTCTGGGCCAAGGTCAAACTGAGACAATCTGGGGAGTTGTATAAAAACACAGGCCTGAGAACAGGCAGGGCTGGGTGATAATGATGGATAGAGAGGTCTCTAAATCTCTGGTCTCGCTGGCTGTAGATTATGCTGACACTATCTATATGTTGCATAAGCCGTATATTATATAGACAGTCTCGGGGTGGCCATCTATCAATGCGACAGCTGCTGTGTGTTGTATAGATGCTGGGTTATAGGCAGCCATTATATAGTGTGGAGACAGAATGTTTTATAAACGGGAGCTCTGTGGATTGCCTTCGGTGGGTAGTCTCTCCCTGCTGCCTCTTTGAAGCCTGAATGGACCCATTCCCCATAAGAGACCATCCTCGTTGGGGCTTGGGATAGCAATGGAAAGGACTGGCCAGGATGGCAATATGCCATATGGGGATGGAGGCTGAACAGAAGATAGAGTGGGAGCCCCCCCAAGTTATTCCCCAGGTAGTTAGTGGGGTAAGGAGTACAAGGGGCACCAACATCAGGGCGGGAGGCATGCTTTCTCCCCCTCTGCAGTTCCACAGGCTGACACCCCACCTTCTACCTCCCTAAATCCCCCAAATCTGTGATACCCTGTACCTGAGGGTCATGAACTATTTTCTGTGCGTATGTTGTTCCTCTACGAGTGACCAGAATTCCTACTTGCTACTCTAGGGGTGATTTTTTTCTTAGTAGGTTTTCTCAGAGCTGACCTGGCATCAAAGGGCTTTACTTGACCTGCTTTACTTAAGGCTTATCACCTTAGCCAGTGTCTGTGCTTGTTAATGTAGCTTCAGTACTTATTTCCTACCTACAAGGAAAGTACATCCCACCTGTCTCCTCTAAAAAGGAAAGCCAGAGATCTGAAAATGGTCCCTTTTTGTCATTTTTTCCCAAGAAGGCTTCTTAGAGCTACCGATTCAACCTCAACTCTCCTCTAGCTTCCCAATCTCTAGACCTTTCAGGTTATTGCAGGATTCTTCATAGATTGACTTGGGAAAGGGAGAGAGCTCCAAGAAATCTCCAGGTTGTGTTTCAGTTCTGATTCTCTAGGGGGACCTGAATGCACATGGGAGCAGCCCCATTGGGAGTTAGGTGGCTCTCCTTTTTAGAGGAGACAGGTGGGATGTACTCTCCTTGTAGGTAGGAAATAAGTACTGAAGCTACATTAACAAGCACAGACACTGGTCGCTGGGTTGAAAATGAAGCCTCAGGAAGGGACAACTTCTTCAGCTCTAAGGAAGCCTCTTTCACAGCATATCTCTCTAATATCACTTCAGAGAAAAAGATGGAAAAGGGTTTCAAAGAAGGGATTCTTAATCTCTGTGGCAGTCAGCCTATGGACCCCTTTCCAGAATATTGTTTTTAACTGTGTAAGATATAATACATAAGTTTATAAAGGAATCAGAATTGGGTTTGGAAGAAAGAAGACTCATTTTCCTGAGTTCAAATCTGGCCTCAGAGATTTACTAGCTATGTTACCCTGGGCAAGTCACTTAACCCTGTTTGCCTCAGTTTTCTTATCTGAGAAGGAAATGACAAACAAATCTAGTATCTGTGCTGAGAAAACCCCACATGGGGTCATGAACAGTCAAAATGGCTGAAAACAACTGAATGATATTACAAAGGAAACCAGAGTTTTGAGAAAATAGAGATATATTTTCCCTCAGGTTCACAGACTCCCTGAGATCCCTGGTTAAGAACCTCTGCCCTGGAGAATATACGGAACGGGCTAGAAGAGAAAGAGATAGGACTGAATTGAAGCAGTGATGGGGGAGGAAGAGGTTAAAGAAAGGAGAAGGGGGAAAAAAGAGACACCAAGAAGGAGGCAGAAAGAAAGGCTAGGAATGGAGGTGAGGATGGAGAACTTCCAAAAAGTAGAGAAAAGACAAGAGAGATTGAGAAATCTGAATGTGAAAGTGGCTGGGGATTCTAATGCAGAAGCTCCAGGATGGTCATATGAAAGGATCTGCTCCTTAATGACAGCCTGACAAAATCATTCATCTTGCCTGGCCACACTGGATAGATTATTAAATTAAACTGTGTCACACAGAGGACACATCATTAATGCCTCCTAGAAGGCAGCCCCTTGTCTGTGAGTTTACCATGGCAGGGGCTAGAGATGGTTAAACAGGGCTCAACACCACCTTGTTACCCCACAAGCTTATGTTATTTCTCCATCAAAGGAAATACATTAGAGGATTTCTTTCCCTTCCCTTCCCATCCCTCTTTCATTCCTACTTCAAAACAGCCTCCAAAAGTGTTCAGAGTCTTGTGGGACTCAGTTCCTGTCAATAATGCTATTCATAGCCAAGACCCTAGAATAGCTAAGAATAGGACTCAGGAAAGCAGGTTTAGGGCATTGGACTTCAGGCCAGGATTCAATAGTGAGAAAATGAATATAGGGAATTGGGTGGTAAGACAGAGGAGGGCCCCTAGTACCTTATCTAACCTATTCATTTTTAGGCCTTAGAATTTTGATTATATTCAACAGGTATACTTTCCATTTGGCTGATGGTCAAAGATGTCACCAAGAGTGTTTGTAAACTGAATAACTGGCATAAAAGACACCCTCAAATGCCAAAGGTAGATGGGTAGAGATCACTTCATGTCTGCGATAAAGAGATTGTGGTGATACATCTGCCCTTGTGAGCGGAGAAAGCCTGGGTTGGCACTGGGGAGGCCCCCAGGGAAAAAGGAAGTGAGCCAAATAAACTTTTAATTTTAACTAATTATTCTTGATAACGAAGTGCTAAGGTCAATTGTTTTTTCATGCTTGGCATCCAAGAAGCATGACTCCTTGGGGATAGAGGTGGATTACTATGGCAAATAGATCTATGCTTTAGGGAAAGGGGCTGACAGGAAGCTTGAAACCCCCTGAAACCTCCTAAGTTTCAGAGCAGAACCCTAGTGCTAGATGATACGTTGGGGGAATTCTTGAGTCCAACTCCTTCATCTTAAATAAAAGGAAATTGAGACCTCAGAGATGTTAAAGGGACTTGCTCAAGGTCTCAAATTTTTCTTTCAATTTTTCAAGTCTTTTTTTCCAATTCAATTCAATTCAAGTCTTTTAATTCTTACTGAAATTGAGGCTGAGAAGGGGGTAAAGTCAAATCAGCCCCAAATTTCATAGACTTGCTTGCTGTTAATGATAGAAGGGACCTTAGAGACAACCATCTTTAACCATTTTTTCATTTACAAAAGAGCAAAAAGATCCAGAGATAGTGTCAGAGCAGGGGTTAGCTCCCTGGCCTCCTGACTTCAGGCCAGTTCTCTTTTAGCCAAATGGTTTACATTTAGCCATTGGGATACAAGCAAGGCTCATCTGGCACTAACCCTTCCTTTCAGAGTACTGCCTCCTGGTCTTACCACTCAAGATGAATAGATGATAGGAAGGTGGAGCCCTTTGGCTCTTCCCAGTCCCAGACACCAATAATGAAGTCCCCAATCCATCCAACCTTGGGAGGGCAGCCAAGAAGCCTCTCCCAGGGGTAGCAGAGGCCTGAATCTACTTCAGCCGGAGGTGAGATGTAGAAAATTGTGCCCTGCATACTTCTTGCCTTCACCTGGCTTCTTCTGAAACTCTAGGTCACTGCTTCCAGCTTGGAGGATTGAATCTTAGGGACTGGTTTGAGCTGGGCCTCCCTCATCCCCACCTCAGCCTGGCTAGAGCTCTTGGGTGTTCCCCCTTTCCTTAATCTTCCCTCTCTTTCTACTCCCAAATAAAATAAAAGCAGGTCTCTCATTACACACCTCCCTCCCCGCCCCAGAGAAAATGATCTATAGTGCTTTTCTCAACATCCTGTCATCATTAATTCTACACTCTGCCCTTTTCTAACCTTCTTCTTTAAGTATGAACGCAGTTATTACCCTCTAAATTTCTGACCTTGATGCAAATTTCCCACTTGGGACAAAACTCTAGCTGTCTACCCTAGTTTCAGGCCTACTAATGAGTCATTGTTTTAATTGCTTTTTTCCTACTTCAGCATGATGGAGTGGGAAAACCATTGTATTTGGAGCTAAAAGACTTGAGTTTGATGGGCTCTAATACTAGTTTGTATGATGATAAATAATTCACTTTCTCTCTTTCAGTCTGTGTTTCCACCGTAAAATAGGGATAATAATATTCATATTGCCTACCTCACAGAGTTGTTATAAGATAAATGCTTTAAACCTTAAAGAGATATATAAATACGAGCTATTATTATTTTTTAAAGTTACCGAGAAGGAATGGAAGCAAACAGGACATTTTTGTGAATTGTTAAAGTGACTAGAATTAAAAACAAATTTTAAATAACAATTTATGGTTCTGTATGTGATGTTTCTTTTTTTTTTTTAACCCTTGTACTTCGGTGTATTGTCTCATAGGTGGAAGATTGGTAAGGGTGGGCAATGGGGGTCAAGTGACTTGCCCAGGGTCACAAAGCTGTGTATGTGATGTTTCATTCTGATTGAATGCTTGTTTTGTTGATGGTTATTAACATAATAAATGAATAAATAATCTGTTGCTGATGGCATAGAAGGGCCTGACCTTTCTGAGCCCTGATGTTGCTCAATGCCAACCTGCTGGGCATGGTTGGCTAGGAAAGGAGGAAGGTCAGCAGGTTTTCCTCTCCCATCCCTAGTTTGGAGGAGGGGGTCCAATGAGAGCCTTCTACTCCCCCTAAGCCTAGAAATAACACCCTGTTATTTGGCATCCTTTTTCTGCTGAAGTTTAGGAAAAAGGCAGTATAGCTTAGAAAGAGAATTGAACCTCCAGTCTGGAGGCCTGGTTTCTACTAGAGCTTTGGTTCTGCCTGCCACCAGCCAAACGATGTGATCTTGGGCAGGGTAATAAAATATGTGATAGCCCTTCCTAATCACAAAATTCTGTTATTCTAGTTCAGTGACTCTCAAACTTTCCCAAAGTAGTAGAACTGTTCCATAAAATCCTCTAAAATTATTTTTCAATACCTATAAACAAACTCTACAAAGCTTACCAAAACAAAATAACGAATGGGGAAATGGGGCATATCATGGTTCCTTGCAGCAAGAAACACTGTTCTAGTCTAGTCTCTTCATATAGCAGATGAAGAGATTGAGGCTCAGAGAAACAAAGTAATAATAACAGTTGATACACATACAGTGTTTTAGAGTTTGTAGAATGCTTTACAGATATCATCTCATTTTATTCTCACAACAACCCTAAAAGGTAGATGCTATGATTAATCACCATTTTACAGATAAGGAAACCGAGGCAGGCAGAAGGTAAGTGACTTGCTCGAGGTCATACACATAGTGTCTGAAATTGGATTTGAACTCAGATCTATCCAACTACTGTCCTACCTGTCTAATATCGCACTACCAATTGGGACCATAATTCATTTTTAGTGACTCTTAGTCAAGCATTCTTGTGGCTACCCCAGGTCCATCTCTTATATTTTACCTCTGACATTACTTGGGTGTCCACTTATGCTCCCCTGGGCCTCAGTTTCTCATCTGTAAAATGAGGGGATTGGACTAAGTAGTTTCCACTCTTCTCTTTTTTTCCTTTGACAGAAATTGAATTTGTTCCACCTGCTTTCTGTGGACAGGTGCTCATTGTCAACGATGACATTTGGATTTTGAAAACACGTGACTTTAGCTGCATGCATTTCTCCCTCCTGCCCCCCTCAAGAGAACTGCTACACTTGGCCAGCACATTTCAGTGGAAGTGAAAATCCCACAATCCAAACAGATATTGAGCCCTGAAAGAATGCTATACTACAAATATGATTAGCTTCACAGATGCAATGTATTCCCAGAAAAATTTCCTGTGAAGCAAATCGTATTTTCTCATTGATTTCCATTATAAAATTAGAGATATGTTCCCTTGGAAGAAGAAATCCTGAATAGACCTAGATAAGGTAAGGAAAGAGAAGTAGTGAATGGTGGTGAATAGAGAGTCAGCCTCAGAGCCAGGAAGACCTCAGTTTAAGTCCTATCTGTGACATTAAATCTTGTGTGACACTCAGTAAGTCAGTTAACCTAGCAAATACTCTAGCCTCGGTGATTCTCTAGGACTTGGAATTGCAGAAAATGTGCCAACCTGCACTATGGAGAAGGAATTTCATCATCTGGGAGTTCCCTATATAAATGAAATGGCAAGTCCAGTCCCTGACCTTTTGGGGGTAATTGTCTATAAGTATTGATTGAAGCATTTGTTTTGTGCCAGAAACTCTGCTAGAAGCTTAGGAGAGACAGAAAGACACCATCCCCAACTTTAAGGAGTGGACAATCTAGGATGCTTTCAGAACTCTTTAGGTACCTTCATAACTCCAGAATCTTCTCCCCATTGTCATCCCCTTTCACTGAACTCTTTTATAAACAATTTTCTTAAACCCAGAATTCCCTGACTTCATTTTCACAGCTCCTAAGACTTAGTTCACACCCTTTTCCTTTTGCCCGGTATTTGCGAAGTCTAATAGAACCAGACTGTGACATCACACTTCACATCTAACATCTTATGTATTCCAGCCTGAAAAATCCCACAAATTCAAGTTTAAGGCTTCACGTTCTGTGTGTCAGATTAATTCCTTAGCTTGGATTCTAGTTCTTGCTGCTACTTAAGATGTGGCACATTATTTAAAACCTTGGTGCTTTGGGATCCTCACTTGTAAAACAAATGTTCCTCCCTTCCCTGCCTCATGATGTTGTTGTGAAGATGAAATGAGGTAATCAGTGCAGTGGTACTTTGAAAAGGTAAAAATATTATGCAAATATATATAGTTCTGTTATCCTTTTGGTAGCCTTGAAACTATTAATACATAGCATGGTATGGAATAGCATGGGATGGGATGAGATGGGATCATCTGGGAATAGTATAGTATGGGATAGTATAACAGTGTAGTATAGTTACAATAGAGTATAATATTGTATGGGATGGGATAGTATAGGGTAATAGGAGATAATATAGTACAAGTATAGTATAATATAGTAAGGGAGAATATAGTATGGTAGAGTATAGTTATAGTATAGTATAGCATAGTATGAAAAGAACATTTGGGATATATTGGTCAGGAAATATTTTAGTGTTCAAAGCAATATTAAGCCATCAGCTGTTTTCATGGAAATCGCATCTAAGTTCACTATTGATGGGATTGTGGAAGCTGATACTGAACTTTTCTGTCATTTAATTTTTCTGTCATTTAACCTTTGAACTTGATGTGCTGAAGTCTCATGAGAAAAAGGTTAAGTCAATTGTCACCATCCCAAGGCAACCAAGATGGGCATGTTTTCATCTATAGTGACATGGGCAAGGTAGAGATAAAAACCTGTGAGTTCACCTATAAGTGTCCAATGTTGGAATAGCAAACTTTTGACCTAGAAGAAAGGGAAGGAAACCCAACCTGTTATATATATATATACATATATATGTATATATGTAGATAGATACATAGATACAGATAGAGAGATAGACAGACAGATAGGCAGACAGACATAAATGGATAGATAGATAGATAGAGAAATAGTATAGGATAATTTGGAATAGTGGGAGAGAGAGAGAGAGACAGAGACAGAGAGAGAACAAATATATATGAGTTATTTGAGAAACAGGGTGGCTTAAGGGATGTTTCATACTTCAATTCTGGAAGATGGGTTCAAATCCTATTTCTTACACTTAGTAACTACAGGACCATGAAAAGTAATTTCAGCTCTCTGAGGCTCAGGGAGCCCTTCAACACTTATCCTTTAAATTACAGATGGGTTTTGAGGCAGTTCTCACATTGATGAGAAATCAAATCCTTGATGTATATGGATCATTGTTATATAAATATAGATTTATAGCTGGAAAGAAACTTATAGGTTATTGAGTCCAACCTCCTTATTTTACAGAAGAGGAAACTGAGTTACAGGTTGTGACTTGTCCCTGGTCCCAGAATCCCTGTGCCCCTTCCTCTCATATATCTTTGAATTATTTACAGGTACTGAGAAATAATTTCCATAGCTCTAACTTCAAACCAAAAGGGACAAGTGATGTGAGTCTCAAAATTCATTTTCTTTTTTGGTATGCAGTCAACTCTTGATTATCCACCTGTGGATAAACCACTGCATGGCTTATCAATGGCACAGTTTTAATCCTGGTTTGGCTTACCCCTGCCATCCAGTTTTCTTCTGGGCTGTCTGCCCTGCCATCAGTTGGTGTGTGCTCAGGGAATGCAAACTCATTTTAATATTGGCCTTAGCCAAACCTCATTAAGAAGGTAAATTTGCTGTTGCTGCAAAAAAACACACAAAAAACATTACATAATTCATTCCAAAGAAAAACATAAATATAATTTTGGGTTATCGAGTTCATATGGCCAATGTCCTCCGCCATTAGGATGGATAATCAAGAGTTCACTATATTTGGTTTTATTTCTTCATTTCTTGGTAGAGTCCACCCCATGCCTTCTTTTTAAAAATGGTTACTTTATGGTAAACCTATAAAATGTTGTTTAAGGCTGATTCCAGTGAATAGCTTATCCTTATTTTTAAAATCCCTTTATAACTTAGCAAGAAAATGAACTCACCTAGAGGTGCAAAGTTCAGCTTATTTTTGGCATGAGTTTAAATAAGGGTTAAATTGAGCACAGTTCTGGGGTGTTGGAGAAAGCATGACTTTGGGGAGAGAAGAAACCACTGAATGGGAAAGCCATGGACTACAGGAAAGAAGTGTGAAGGCTGTATCAATGATACTTTTGGGGCTGGTTAGTCCAGGAACTCCCCTGAAATATGATCGTGGGGTCCCTGGCTCCATTTAATGGGATACTGTCGAGGTTGGGAGGTATAGTCCTAGACATCTCTAACTAACCACAAATATGGGATCCCTCCAGGTCTTCCTCTGCCCTTGCTAAGGAATCATCAGACATTTTGCTCAGTTGTCTTTGGGGAAACACGCATGATTTTTCTGTTGTCCAAAGAGTGGAGGACAAGGATAGAGAGCCAGTGGCCTGCGCTGAGCCACTGTTTAGCATTTCTCTGGAATCAGCTTCAAGAAGGTCATGCCCCTTTGGGGATCTATCTGTCCCTTTTTCTTTCAATCCATAGCCAAGGCTACTCCTCAGACTTGGGGTCTGGGTTGAATTTATGGAAAGGCATCGATTATAGCAGGAGGATGATCAGAGAATCTGGCATGCTAGATCTTACTCATTGGCATGCTCAACTTAAGTGGAAGCCTTGGTGAAATGCTATCTGTGGACATCAACTTCTGGAACCTTGTCCAATTGTTCTACCTAGATTTCTCTTGTGCCTTCATTCGACTCACTAGAATGAAGTTGCTTCCCTTTGCGTGGGAAGTTAGATTCAGTACTACCCTGTGGCAGGGACCTTTCCAGGATTCACTTCCATGCTAGATTTTCCCAAGCAAAAGTGGAGGCTGTCCCAGAGAAGGGCAAAGAAGACCCTCTCTTTCTCTGGCCTTATTGGAGACATAATTCTGACCATGAAATGTGGAAAACTATACACTATGTATAAATCCTGGTCTCCAGGGGCCAATATATACACCTCAGAGAACTCTATGTCTCTCTCTTCCTTCCTTGCTTACTACCTTCACCTCATTTTCTAGTTTGGTACAGCCTTCAGGTGGCTCTTTGGTTGTTCCTATTGGCTAGACCAGCTTATGAGGTGCATCAAAGATATTGCCCCTGACTATCTCTAATTCTAACTCCCATCCAGAGTCCTACGATGCTATTCCCTTGTCCCTTTTTGCTCCCTTTCCTTCAGTTCAAAACCTGCTTCTGGCTAACTCTTCTCCTTTTCTTCCCCCCATTTAGAACTTATTAGGAGAAGGGAGAAAGCATAGCTTGACCACCATCTTCCTCTTCTCAGGAGTTTGAGCTCCCCATCTCCAATACGGCCACTGTGGAACATTGCACCTAACTCTAGCAGTGAATGGGAGAAGTGAGGCACTACCCCTGAGGGGCTTGGGTCTCCCCTCAACTCTTTCCTATCAGTGCTGTCCTTGGTGGACTCAGTTTCTGTGATTCACTTCTCCCATTACTCCAGCCTGGAAAAGTCTGAACAAATCTACGTGCTCACCTACCAAAACACAGAACAGGCATGCACAGTTCCTTTTCCCCCACCAAAGATGCTGAGAAACACACAATGCATACTATCCTGAATACCTTCAATTTGCTTGTATTTAGGCACACACAAATACACATGCATGTACAAGGGACCACTCCCCTGCCCGACTGTTTTCTCAATAGCAGGGCAGATTAAAAAGCAGTTAGATAAGTAGTGCCCCCAGCTACACTAGGGTATGTTTGAGAACAGGCAAGGGCATTAACCCTTTTTGCTCCCTCCCATCTATTCCTCTTTTTAACAGCACCAAGAAAGACAGGAGTGTGGAAGCTTAAGGCTATTAGCAACCAGAATGGCTGCTTGAAGTTAGAAGTGGGCACTCACCTTGAGCGACCCAAGGGGTGAACGTCTTTGTTTAGTGAGGCTGGAAGAGAGAGATGTATCGGAATCTGAGTCTGTTCAGTTAGCAGTCACTACCTTGCAGAATCTAAGGGAAATATCACAATTCCTGTCTTCCATGGTACCAAGGGGTGTGGTGAAATTACCAAATTAGAGAACACAATAGCAAAATAGAACAATTCTGACGGTGCTATACGATGATGCCACACAATCCAGTGAGGCTTACCAATCCTGCCCATTAACTTGTAGAGCAATACAGCACCCCAGCACACAAACTGAAGGGTGTGTTCCAACAATATGTAGCTTCACAAACCATCACAATGCTCTTCGAGCCAATCAACCACAAGACACGGTGGTGTTCCTCGGTCCTGGAGTTCTCTTATATGCTGGATACCCCCCTGTCATAAACAACTCCTGGTCATACCCTTCCCCCAATTATAAGGTATAGACAAAAGGTTACTGAAGGAATTTAAATATTCCAAAGGCCTGTGTCAAGAAACTTCTTCTAATGCACTCCCTCAAAAAAAGTCACCCTAACTTCAGAGCTGAAGATAGTAATTGGAGAGTAAGACCTTTGAACTTGCTAGCTATGAAGGTTATGTGTATCTGTTGTGTATGTGTGTGTGTAGTCTCTTGACCTTAGTTGCTCTATGCCAGGCTGACACCTCTGTTCCCTGGTAATGATGGGTCCTGTGACTTCCTCTCTTCTTCTTTTCTATGTCTCCCAGCTGCTATTTTTAAAGTTGTACTCTTTGACTTTGTAGAGCAGGGGGCCCAGGGACCTTGGATATGGGGAGACCTAAAGAGAGGTGAGCTGTAAATTGGAGTCACTATCCCAGAGGCAATCTCTTGGAAATCTCAGCAGGCTATTCTCTTCTTTCTCTTCCACCATTCCCAGGATCCTTCAGACCTGGAACCCCTCAGATCCTGTACCCCCTTCAGAGAAGTTAGCCAAGCTAAGGATGAATGGGAGACCAATGGCTGTTTGATGGTGGTGGAAGTAGGAAGGAGACGGATTAAAGGGGGCTCCAATCACCCTAGGATTTCTCTCTCCTTTCTGTCCCTAGAGGGGAACCTGATAATAATCGATTTGTTTAGGGACTGGGAGGTAGGGGCAGATGGCCCATTAGCCTGGGACAGTTTGTAGGAATCTGGTGAGTAGGTTTCAGCTCTCTTGTCTCTTCCTCTCCCGCTTCTCTCCCCCTCCCTCCCCGCCAGCAACTGAAAGCCTTTCTCAGCTGGAACTGCTGTGTTTTGTTTAGGGGTTTCTTCTTTTAGAAAACCTTACAGCAAGGCACTATCACCATTTCCAGGGAAGTGCCTTTCCCACTGGGAGACCCCCAGCCCCCCCTCCCCGCCCCCTTCCCATTCCTCCCTTGCCTGGTTTTGACAGCCTCAGTCTGCTCTCTCACGGAGTATGGGGGGTGTGGGGGAGTCTGCCCTTCCCCCTCTTCACACAGGAATGGACATGGGATGGGTACTGATAGAGATGCATAAAGGGGCTCTGTACAGCGGCGGTGGCGGCGGCGAGCTGAAGGAGGACAAGGGGGAGAGCGAGAGAAGAAGAGAGCCCTGGGCAGCGGGGCAGGGATGGGAAGGACGCAGGAGCCGGGGAGACCGGGTGTGTATGTTGGGGGGTGGGGGTGGGAAAGGGGGAGAGTTACCTGGCTTCGCGAGTCTGAATGCTCCCGGGCTGGCTCCCGCTCCATCGCGCAGCAGCTCGCTCCAGCCCTTAATCCCCAGACGCGGCGCCCCGCTGTTGCTGCCCGGGGCCCGGGCGCCGGGCTCCCTCGCTTCCTTGCCTCGGTACGCTCGGGCTCCGGGCCACCGGGGGCCACTTCATAGCCGCCGCCGCCGCCGCCGCTGCCTACCCCGCTGCCGCGACCTCCTCTGGCAGCTCGGCAGCCCGTGGACCCCGGCCCGGCCACCCCCGGCTCTGGTTCTGCTCGCCTCTCTTTGGGCTCTTGCACTCCGACTCCGGCACCTCCTAGCAGCTCAGAGGCAGCAGCAGCGGCCAGAGTCTGGAGGAGACTAGGCTGGGGATTCAGAGCCAGAGCCGGCGGGGTGAGAAAGAGCGGGGACCGGGAAGGGAAGGGGATGGGGGGAGGGAGGGGGGAGGGGGAGAAGGAAGAAGAAGGGGAGGAGGAAGGAGAGGAGGTGGAGGAAGAGGAGGAGAAGGAGGAGGACTAGGGGTGCTAGAGCCCGGAGCCAAAGCGGAGAATCACATCAGTGGCGGCGG